>NW_017280267.1:1925337-1941520 GCF_001594065.2 Cyphomyrmex costatus
TTGCTTTTTATATCCAACTTTAATTCTTAATTTCACAATGTTCATGTTTTTGAGAAAAAATTAAAGAATATGTATAAAAAAACTGTAAAAATATTGATGCGCGCATAGACACAACATTCTAGATGGAGCTTTCATCCTCATCTATGAAATAGAATATCATCATTACTTTGTCAAGTATATTTTAGTACAGTTAATCAAATCTATTTTTAACACGTTAAATGACTATTTATAGTGGTTTAAAAGAAGTTCTCATCATGAGGACTTCTAATCAATCCCTTTCCCTTATCTGCTCTTCTCATCTCTCTTTTCGAGGCTTAGTAGGTCGTTAGAAAGGAAGTCGTTCGCCGACCCGGGGGAGGCGCAGGCGCTATCAGAGGGTTGAACGATCAATAAGGGACGTACTACCCCCGGCGGTGGCCTCAGGAGGGCAGGAGATCAGTAGCGTACGGACGCGCGAAAGGTGCACGACGAGGGTGCGTGCGTGGGGTGTGTGCGCATAGAGGGTGAGTCGCGAGTGAGCGAGGGCAAGTGAGAGCAAAATTGCCCCTCCTCCTCCTCTACCCCCGGCGCTGCGGGAAAAACTCGCTTCAGCATGCAACCACCACCGAGAAAAGTAAGAGGAAGTCATTGCCTACTCGAGGACTCGCTCTCAACCAGGGTTGTAACTCCCTGTAATCTTAGAGTTGACTTTTTATGCTTGTAGGTAGGAGAGAAACATTTTTACGTCAGGTGTATCTGAAACACAAGAATTATCTTCTTGCGTTATAGTTACGCAAGAAAATTGAAACCTTTTGTATTAGTTAAATTGAAACCTTTTATATTAGTTAAATTATCGTTTTTCTATGCTGAGATTGTGTAAAAAAATAAACTTGAATTTTCATTTTCTAATCTCTATAAAATATATAAAAAGTAAAATAATACTGTTTTTAATATTTTTATTAAATAATAAATAATATAAAACAAAAAGCATAAATTAATAATTAATAAAAAGCATAAAAATTATAATATGGTAATAAAATGCACAAATATTTCAATTCAAAGATCCATGTTTTTTTTTCTTAGAAAACGAAAGGTCAAAAGATTTTGGAGAACTGTTGCAACAATTTTAATTTACCAATAAATTAATGTTGATGATAAAATTAATAATGTGAGATCCGTGAAAATAATATTAAATATGTATTATTCTCAGAATAAAAAAAATAATACGTAAATAATGGAATGATAGCTAGAGGGATATACTTAATAATTACATTAAAATTGAAATTCTGTGAAATTATGTGATCGTAATTGTTAGTTCAAAGAAGGATGCTCTTTAAAGAAAGAAACAGAGGGTGGGAAGGAACTAGAATTAATGAAACGTAGAGACAAATAAGCAAAAGATAATGCGTGTCCAATATAATCGCTATTAACACCCTCATGTCATGATTTCGCGAGCAATCTTTAATATATAGTTCCGATATTGTCTTGTACGTTTAGTGTTAAAACAGCACATACATCTGGAAGATTTACGAAATTACATAGGAATTTTAAAAAATGGCAGAGTGATAGTATAATCTCAAGGAAATGTTTTTATCGATTTTGGCAAAAAGACTTGAGCAACGTGTATTTCTGAATGATAATACGTGTTAAATTACTAAATGTATAATATAAACGTTATTAACAGTAATTATTATAAATGCTAGTTTATAATTATTCTATGGATTTACATTTAATTCTCGTATATTGATGATAATTATGTAATTTTAAATAATTATAATTATTTATGAAATATATTTAATCGTAATTCGTAATTGTGTTTTGGAAAATACGATTAATTTCGAGTTGTAGAGCAGTATTTGCTTCTTACAGAAGAAGAATTTCTTGTTCATCCATGTATATGTATATATATGCATTCATATATAGACGATTAAGAAATTCTTTACCAAGGAAAGCTGGAAATACCGTTTCATATGTGATATTAAAACTGCTTTATGTCATTGATTATCATTGATTTTCAATTTACACTTTAAGTGAGAAGTGAAAGAGAGAAAAGAGGAAAGAGAGAAATGAATATGATTAATTATAAAAAATAAAAGACTTGTCCAGACAGCACCCGATATTTATAGAATATATATATATATGTATATATATTTACAAAATATTTGTAAGATTTATTTTTAATACCTTCTAAATATTTTGTGATCTTAAATTGCACAAATTATAGATATCTATTATAAAAATTATGAAATATTTATGATAGTAAATGATATTATGTGATGAAATTATGAAAATATACATTTAATAAGACATTATAATCTAAGTAAAAAATATTTATGTTTGCTATATATGTTATATAGAACATTTAGTCTATTATATATATGTATATGAAATATATGTATAAAATATTTATATGATATATAAACATTTACTTATTAAATTGATTCATTTTCGTTTGATTACAAGGGTAACTACGCGAAATTTCTGAAAAATGTGCACACGGAGCAAGCGGCAAAAGTACAGGCAAAAAATCAGCATGAGTGCGATCTTTTGGAAGATATACGGTGAGATTACTGTATAAATATCATTAAACAATAGTATTATAAGTTGTGTAATAATTGCTACAATAGTGTTTTAAAAAAAGCTTACAATTCGGGAATAATTTTATATTTTAAAGACTTCTGTGTATATATAATCATTATTATTTTAAAATTGCATATAATAATAAATTTAAATTAAAAAAAATGGTTTTAATAATTAAATGTAAGCGGTATTATTTATTTTTTTCAGTAATTTCACGATAAAAAAATCTGCCATCGAAAAATCATACTCTGAGGTAAGGAAATATTGTATCTGTCTAGTATTTATTATTATTAACTCTAAATTTTTTGGAGTGGAATCTCAATTTAAAGAGTGAAAATTGAGCCAAGCTTAAAAAAGGGTGTCTTCAATCTTTAAGAGTAAAATTTCATCTTTTAGATTTCTTAACGTTTGAGAGATTTTTTTATAACTATGATATTTTGACATATTACTTTCCAGGCGCTACTCAAAATATCATCTGCATATTTAAATAAGAAGATACCGAACATACCAGATCTCAAAGTCGATGGAGCAGAAGAGAAATGGTAATTAGTGCATGAAAAACGAAAATCTGCACAAATATGTAACTTTTATTTCTTTTTGTATGACATATTACGGAAAATCTTATATCATAATAATTATTATATTTTTGCACATTTAAAATATTTAATAAGATTACAGATTAATATTTAGTTTGATAAAATATATTGATATTTAATTTAAAACAAAATTTATTTTTTTATAATCTACGTTTACATAAAATTTATAGTTGTTATTAATTTCTGATAATTAATTGACTTAATTAATATGTATATCAACTTTTTTATACGTTATTGTGTGTAACCAAGGGGCGAATGAAAAATCATTCGATATAATTTAATAAAGATAAGAATTAGTTTTGCGTACCATAAGCACGGGAATTTGACCTCTACGGAATTGTATTGGTTTCAATTCGCGGCTGTTTATCGATCGGGGGAAGTTTGCCAAGGAGAAGAAGGGTCATAGGTAAATGGCAATCCGCTGACGGGCGGTCGAATGATTGTAGGAACATGTGGAACGTATGGCGAACTGTGCTGGAGGAGAACGAGAAGCTGGCACGCGCACGCCTCGCCGCTGTCGAGGTCTTCCAGCAGCAAATCGCCGACGATGCTAAGAGTCTCAAAATGCACAAATTACAAATCTCTAAAAAGGTACTGATTTTGTCATAAATTAATATAATATATACAATATTCATTATTCATATCTAAAGATCGTCAATGTACGAACATAACTAATACGAATACGAAGCCTATAACAGTCTACTTTGGATTTTAGTTACTTATGTATGTAATTTCGCGTGAATTTATATATTATATTAATATGTGTAGTTTTTCCAAACTGCGCGCCGAACAATTGTCTGTCTTGAAACGCATATCGTAGTACTATCACGAATTAAATTGATTAACAATTAATATGATATATATCTACATTTACATTGTATTATTCAATATACAAATATAAAGACAGTAAGTTGAAAAGAAAACAATCTTAGAAATTTTTAGAAAAAGATTTTTGTTTTAAATAAATTTGTACATATAAAAAAATTTCGTAATAGCCGTTTACATAAATGTAATTTATATAAATATTTCCTAAACAGCACACAATATTTATAAAATGTTTATAAAATAAAATATTTATAAATATATTTATAAGATTCATTTTTAATATTTTGTAAATATTTTTGTGGTCTTAAATTGCACAGATTATAAACATTTAGTATAAGAAATTTATTGTAAATGTTATAGTGAACGCTATAAAAATACTTAATATGAGACATAATAATATAAGTAAAAAATATTTATTAGAAATACTTATTTGTATTTCTCATAAATATTACATAAAATATTTAGTTATCTATTCAAAAATTATCCATATATGTTTTAATAATATTTTGAATAAAGCTTTATATAAAATTTTAATTTTAATTTAATTTACTTTAAATATATATATGTATAAAATATTTATAAAACATTTTAAAACATGAATAGTAATAGATATTTATCATAAATATTCTGAGTTGCCTGGATTATATAATTTGTAATTATTATTTGCTTGGTATATACTATATATCTATATATATTTTCTTGCGTGTGATATGTATATATATGTATATATATATATTACAAGTGCTATGTGTATTTATGGCATATTGCATCAATTTTTGTAATAAATGATTTTCTAGGCAATCGACCAATTACTGATAGTACAAAAGGAACTCCAAATATGCGTACAAGACGTCGACAAAACGAAGAAATTGTACTTTGACGAAGAACACAGTGCACACGATGTACGCGACAAAGCAAAAGATATTGAAGAAAAGTATGTACATTAAATTTTGCTTATCTGTTTAAATCGTCGTCTTTCTTAATTACGAAGTATTTTTACGAAAAAATTTTACGAAGATTTATATAATTCTTAAAAACTTCTTATAAACCATAAACTTTAATGTATTTAATAAGAAATTTTTATATCTAATATATATTTTCTTTTTTCCAACAATTTTTGCAACTTTATGACAATTTGTTCTTTTTGTACATATATTATCATTGATTAACTGTACAAGCCACATAATTGTGAATGTGTATTATTTCATGTTCAATCGATTTCAGACTGAAGAAGAAGAAAGGTTCCTTCTTCCAGTCGATAACGTCTTTGCAGAAAAATAGCGCCAAGGTATATGACCTTATCATAAAAATAAATCAATTATTGCAGATATTTTGAAATGTAAATTATTGCATATGATTTTTTTAGATTTTATATTTAATTATATTTAATCAGATTTTTTATAAATGTAATAATATTTTTATATTTAAATATATATATGTTACTCTTTAAATATTTTAATATAGAATAATAATAATAATAATAAAATTAATAGAATTCGTTAATTTTCTTTATTATTCTTTAAAAAAATTTAAATTACTATAGCAATACTTACTCTGTTAATATAATTATAAATTTAATTTAGTTAATAATAAATGTACATTTCTTAGTAATAATAGTACATTTCTTCTAATTAAATTAATTTAATAGAAGAAAGTCAATTTTACATACATTTAACGCGATAACAAAAGTTAAGCTTTGAATTAATCTCATTTGCAATTGTCAGGTGAGTTCGAAGCGAGACGCTTTAGAAGAGAAATCAACTGGTGCTCGTAATGATTATCTATTAGCCCTCGCTGCGGCCAATGCCCATCAGAACCGATATTTTGTAATCGATTTACAAACCACCATGCAGGTAAGTTCTCTACAATGGTATTGGTGATGAGTAAGTAAGATCATAAAATATTGAGCGTTCAATTCCATATTAAATTGTGTAATTTGAACTCTTTCTAAGTCAAGGCAAGTTTCCAGTATCTTATTCTGTATGCATTAATATATCAATTCTCTGACATGGTAAAAGAAACTTTCATGTATCTGATAATATAATTTTTTTTATGTCATATTTTAAAATGAAGATTTTTGAAAAATACTTATAATTAAATTTTCTGAGATTTAATATTTTCTTTGAGAATTATAGAATTAGAAATCTTAGAATATATTTCAGAATACAAATATATATAAAAAATTCTAGAAAAGATGTGAACCATTTCAGCATTTCTGAAAAAATGTTAAAGTTTATGTAAAAATTCTAAAAAATGATATTAAAGAAAATTTACGCCAGATTTTGGCAAAAAATTTCCTTTATATAATTTTTCTAAGATTTCTCCTTGTTCCATGTCATAAAATCATAATTTTTATATCAGATCTAAGATTTCTAATGTTTTTTTTCTTTTCTTTGCGTTACTTAGCATTTGGAGCAAGGAGTTTACGACAAGGTAGCTGAATACTTAACGCTGATGGGACGCACGGAGTTACTTACTTGTCTAGCTACTCAAAATAGCTTCGGCAAGATTCGCGATCAAGCTCAGCAGGTACGTCTAAACATTTAATATTAGAATAGAGTAGTCCAATAATATTATTTTATCATTTATTTTAATTTTTGTATTATTCACTTATTCCGAGATTTATATCTTTTTAATATCTTTATCGTATTGATATTATTAAAAAAATGTTCATTCCAGACAGCACAGAATATTTATGATAAATATTTATTACTATTCATTTTTTGAAATGTTATATAAATATTTTATATAATGTGCATGATAAATACAAATAAATACTTCTAGTTAATATTTTTTACTTGGAATCTAATGTCTTATCAATTACTTTCATAGTACTTTCGTAGTATTTACTACAATATTCACAATAAATATTTTATAATATTTATAATAAATGTTTGTAATCTGTGCAATCTAGGGCTATAAAAATATTTTTTAAATATTTAAAATAAGTTTTCTAAATATTTTGTAAATATTTCATAAATATTGTCTACTGTCTGGGATTTTTTATTACAACGAGGAAAGAACAAGTTATGTCGAATTCCAGCTCACGAGGGAGTACAATATTCAGTGTTGCTGTTTATACTATCCTGTTTTAAAGCAACATATTCAATACGATTTTGAGCCTTGCGATAGCGATCCGGTAGAAAGGTTTGTAGATCAGTTCTTTTTATATATTATAAAGCATTTTTATATAAATATATATCATATCATTTATTTGCTACAACAACGACATAACTAAAACATGATCTGGATGATATTTTTGATGAATGTAGGATAACTGCCGATCATGCAGCGGCGATGACATTGGGCAAAGAAGCGCGTCGCTGGTCGACGAAAATTGCCCGTGAGGTTAGCAGCATTCGTGAAAATAACCGGAAACTTCAAGTATTATACCAACTTAAAGAGGCTGGTCAGAAGGTTCGTGTCATTTGGATGTCATGAAAAAAGATATTATCTTTAACTCCAGCTATACACACTGTTTTAAAGAAGAATTTAGAAACGTGAAAAAATCTCGATTTAGCAAATTATACTGGGACACCAATGTGTACAACTAGGATTAACATGATTATAATATTTTACTCTGTTCCTGAAATGGGCAAAATGTTAAAAATTTGAGGTCAAATAGGCAGCAAATTTGATTAGATTTTGACTACAAAACCATATAGCCATCTGTGTCTGTATTTGGACATAGATTTTATTAAGCAACTTTAAATTTGCTCTCAATCTACCATCAGATTATGTTTAGGATTTTATTCAGTTTCTGTCATCAAAATCTGCTGGTATAGCGTGTCTAGCAGGCTTTGTCATATTTCTGATAACAATTTAATGACAATGTCAAATACTACGAACTCTATGTACAATTTGTTACTTTTTTTCTGCAGTCAAGAATTAGTAGCAGTCTGCTCAAAATTTGTTTTCGCAGGATTTACTATCAAGGATGATATTGAAGAAAGAAACTTATTGGACCGCACATGTGAATACACAACAAATAAAAAATAAAAGTCTTTAATAATCGAAGATGAATCTTAAGTGCTTAAATTATTCGATACTACATATATCATATCATGAAAATTAAGCACCGAATTGATTTTTTAGACTTTTAAAACGCAATCCTGACATATGTCTGTTCTAGGGTTTAAATTAACATCTGTGTGTATAAGTTGTAAGACTTTCTAATTTGTTTCGTTTTTTTTTTTCAGACTGATCCGAACGATCCTAATGGTCCAGATTTAGATACTAAAATTGATGAATTAAAGCACTCTGTTCGACGAGCGGAGGTACAGGACTTATCTTTTATTCAGAAGAAAAAAAGAAAATTATTTATTTATATTTGATCATAAGTATAAAGCACCCTTACAAATTGACGTAAACATTCTATATCTAACAAAAATAAATTAACAGTTTTATTGAAGAATAATACATATTCTTATAACTATTTTATAAAATTTTGTTAAGTTTTCTTTACCATTGTTTTAAGAAAGCACAATAAATTAAAGATACTTTATACTAATATTTAAGACTGTACATCCAAAAATTAAATTATGATAATTATAACAATGAATAATAATGTGCCACACATACATATAATTTATATCCTTGTTCTAACAGACAGCAAAACTTAAGGCAGAAGCGAGGATAGAATGTCTTCGACACGGTGGAGGTTTGTATTTTTTATATTTAATAAAAATGAGACTGTCTTTTTTAAAATATACTTTATACACATTTGGTCCTGCTTTGTATTTTGTAGTGAATGTAGATGAATTTTTGCAAGAGGCTGAAACTCTCAGCGTTCAGGATATGCCACGTTCGGCCAGTTCTCTCTCCGTTCGAACAGATGCATCTGGTGCAGCGGTAATGATTAAAATGCATATAACGTTCAATTCGCCTAATTTTTTTCTAACAAAAATAGAGATAGTCTGCCAGTATATTTATACAGAGTGTCCGAAATTTATCCAGAATGTCAAAACTTTGGAAGTGCGTAAAGGATCGTAGAGAAACGTAGGATATCGATAAACTAAAAAAAAGAGTCCTGTAGAGATATACTCGTTTTTGCTTCGTTCTTGCACTGCCTTTGAAGTATTATCATTAAAATCGCTAAAATCGTACACGAATAAAATATAATAATAATTTCGTTTGTAAAATGTATTATATATTTTTTAACAACAATTAAGAATTTTATAAGACTTCTCAATATTTGACAAATTCAAGAGAAAAATATAAAGGAAAATAGGAGTCTACACAGTAATTAGTGTGCAATTATAATAATTGAATATAACTTTAATTAGATACGCAAAATGAATCAGTTAAATTGAAACTATTACTGTTGAAAATGACTTTAAATTAAATCGAAATGCGTCCAGATTTAATTTAAATGTAAGATTATCTAATTAAAATTGTATTCAATTATTATAATTGCGCACTAAGTGCTATTTATTATTTTATTTATGTAATATAATGTATCTAAAAGTATTTTCTACATTTTTTAAATTGTATATTTTTCTACGTTTATATACATACATACATATATATATATAATGTCAGCCTTAATAATAGAATTCAATAGTCTTAACAGAGAACTTAATAATAGAATTCAATAGTCTTAACAGAGAATTTGATAATAATTGCGTTTATTAAATTATAATTATAATGCAAGAGTCAAAAAGAATATATAAAAAGAAATTATGCATAAAATGCTTCTAATTTTAATATAACAAAAAGTATCTGTATATGATATTTCTTTTAGGAACATCCGTCATCAGATTCATTCTACGATAGCGATGGCGATGGCGGAAGTGATTTAACTACTTTGGAGCGACCTGGAAAGAATGCATCTCAGCAGGAAGAAGAAATTGAAGAGAGGCAGAGGCATGATAGTGCCGAGGTTGATGGTACGCAAATAATTTTCACACATGAATTTTCTAAGTATTTACGTAGATCCAGCTTCGACAAAAAATAAGGCACTCTTTACTTATTTGCATTAAATTTTTATTATCCACATTAATTAGTTACATTATAACTTTAAATGTACTATGTAGAAAATATCACAAATATGATTTTTTAGCATTGCTGGAGCAGGAGAAGCAACGAATAGAGCAGCTAACGGCAGGCTGGGATGATCCTACGGCAGTTAATTGGGACAACGAAGAGAAAGATGAGCAGGAGATGACGCACGAGACACCAGAGATGCCTTCTAATCAACCTATATACAAGTGTACTGCTCTATACTCCTATACAGTAAGCGATTCTGTAGAATTATGTTTTATAGAATAAGTACACGAGTATTGATTACAGAAAATTAAACAGCATACATCTCAGAAATATCTTTGATTAAAGTGATACTTTGATATATTCTGTAAAAACGGATAAATTTTTTTAGGCACAAAATCCCGATGAGCTTTCCATCGTGGAAAGCGAACAACTGGATGTGGTCGGCGAAGGCGACGGTGATGGATGGTTAAAAGCAAGAAATTACCGAGGAGAAGAAGGTTTCGTTCCCCAGAACTATCTCGATGTAGAAAGAGAGCCCGAAACCACCACCGGTCTTACTTCGCAGGGTCCAGGTCTGGTCCAGCAGATTTCCTTCTCATCCGTCGACTATACCATTGACGATCATGACGCCGTCGACCCTGATGCTACTTTGCAAAGTGCCGCTTCAGACGCCATAATACAAAATCACGTTGGAGGTACGTTAGAAAATTCGATTCGTTTATAACTTTTGTTTATTTTAACAGGATCTTACATTTTAAATATTTAGAAATGATAAATAGCACGATATGTATATTATAGAAATGGAGCAATACTGTATCGCACTCTACGATTACGACGCAACGTGCGATGAAGAGCTGAGCTTTTTGGAAGGCGACATTGTCAAAGTACTAAAAAAAGAACCACATGATGTAGACGACGGTTGGTGGGAAGGCGAGTTAAGAGATCAGCAAGGTCTCTTCCCCTCTCTCGTCGTGGAACCTTGCGGTCCGGACGGATGTCCTCTGACCCCACAGGTGAGAAATTATCTATATGTATGTGTGTGTATATATATATATATAAAATTTTTACGTACTATAATTATCGTTATCTTAATATTTTTAATGAAAAACGGGAATCATATTATGTAAAATTTTTTTTTCGAATTTAGGAGACTACTGCAATTGATCTACTGTATATAGAAATATTACAAATTAAATCAACAAGCAATATAATAATTTAATGCATTCTATAATAATTTAGGCATCCGATTAGAGAGATGTTGGAACGTCTGTAATTTGTTATTTAATTAATATACGCGTTTCATCACACATAGTCAACCGTATCAGCTCACATTGACATTATGTATTATTTTTCTCTGTGAATAAATCAAATAATAGTTTATAACTAATTTTGTGACTGAAAAGTGATATAACAATTTTTTGTTATTTCAGGAGAATATAACACCACCGAGTTCCGCTCCACCAGTCTTTACCCCACCGGAAATCGCGCCAGAATTTTTGCTAGAAGATGAATTTGTTCAAATGGATGGTAATTACACAACTATTTTTATTTATACATATTATTTTCTTACAGGATGTTTCAATAACTGTTATCACCTTAAATATCTACGAATCTATAAAAAATTCAGAAGAAAATTTATTTAATCAAAGTTGCACGATATAAACCCAGTAAACCATAACACAACTTGTTACATTATATAAATATAAATATATGTATATTATATATCATTTACATTTGTATTATGTAATAGTTATAAACATACGTATATATTTATGTTATGTTATGTAACAGTTATATTCAAAGTTTACTGGAAAGAGGGTTATTATATGATAATTTTTGTCCAGTATATCGTACAATTTTGGTTATATAAATTTGCCTCTGAATCTTACAGATTTAAAGATATTTAAGGTAATAATTATTAAGACATCCTGTATATTGCTTATATCTATATAATATATAATTACAAGAATTTATCTACCTATTATATACATATACAATATATACATATATATGTGTGTGTTTGTGTGTGTGTGTGTGTGTGCGTGTGTGTATGTATGTATGTGTGTTATTACGTAGAATCGCAAGAAGGAAAGCCAATGGTGAATGGTGATAGTGGATTCATGATAAATTTGTCTCAAGATCAAAAGGATCAATACGGTTCACAGTTCGGAGAGGAGAAACCAGATGAAACGCCAGGTATATTAGGTGAGCTTCCACATTAAATTAAAATACTCGGAATGTAGGCTATGATAATAGTTGAAATATAGGAGGTATAATTATTCATTTTAATCTATAAAATATTATGACTTGCTGCACAGTCGTGGAGATATCAGATGAATCGGGTGATAAGGTAAATTGGTATAATGTCACAGATCATTTGTAGATATTAAATATTTTAGTAATTATGTAGATATACGAACCTTCCTTTGATGACCTTGACATATGTTGTCAAGGTCATGACCTCGAGTGATAACAAATTTTAGCCGTCGCTCGTTGTTCGTTAAAAAGTTGTAACGATAAAATTTAAAAATTAACGTATCATTTCTGCTATAACGAAAGTTATACCCATGTAAACCCATGTAGAATCTCGCTGTGTATGTAAAAAATGTATGCGTGGATGCAGTAGGTTCCGTCCCCCTACGGGAAACTCCACTACCGACAAAATTAACCCAACCCATTTTTTACTTTCGTATAAAAAATTGTAAACTCTCATATTGGACTTTGCTTCATGAATAACATTTACAAATAAGCATATTTCGCAAAAATATTATTTTCGTATCTCCACACTATATAGATTGTAGTCGTCAGATTCCACATATAAGCGTAAAAAATCGGACAAATTCTCTGCTCTAAAAATATATAAATTATATAAAAAGATATTTTGCGCTGCTAAAGCGGGGAAATTGTTTCATCGATATGCAGTCATATCCTAATGTTAGGTTTTTTCATGAACTTTTTTTGTTAACTTTTAATTAATACGAATCGAAGCCTGTAACAATCTAGCTGGATCTTAGTTGCTTATATATAATTTCGTGTGAATTTATATACTGATATATGTAGTCTTTTCTAAATTGCGCGCCGAACAATTGTCTTTTATTTATATTTAATTATTTAATATTTTTTTGTATATTTTAATATTTAATATTTTTCACAATAAGAGTTATTAGTTTTCAGATTTTAATGTCGTTAAAGATCGATATAAAATCCCAAAAGAGCATCAAATAATTATTAAATCGTTAATCAATTTAATTCGTGATAGTACTGCGGTAGTTTATTAGAGTTGCGTTTCAAGACCGACAATTGTTCGACGCGCAATTTAGAAAGACAATATATATCAGTATATAAATTCACGCGAAATTATATATAAGTAACTAAGATCCAGCGCTAAACTATAAACCTCGATTCGTATTATGTTGTTATATTGACAGGTCCTTTAAAATTTAATATTTTTTAACGATCAACGAGCAATGGCTAAAATTTGTTCAAGGTTACTCAGGATGATGTCGTGACAACAGGTCAAGATCATCGAAGAGTGGTTCATATATCTGCATAATTAATGATATCTTATTTTATTTTTCTTTTTACAGAAAGCATGCAATTTATTTTTATCAAACGTTTAATATATTTATACTATTAATATTTCTTATGTCTTAATAATAAATTCTTTTTTCTGTTTCAAAACAAAATTTTATGTCTACAATGAATTATTTTGTTTTTTTATTAATCTAATGTGATATATGAGATACATGATTCATATATAAAGTTACGGAGAATTACTTTATGTGAAGAGTAAATTTATTGGATTCATAGACGGAAAAGGATCCTAAATCTGAAGATCTCAAATCTGCTAGTCAAAAAGACGACTTCGGTCTTGGAGTGGCTCAGATTGTAATTACAGCCGCAACTCCGATGGAAGAAATCGAGCATCCTTTCCCCGAAGTAGAAGAAACTCCAGAAAGCTCGGCAAAGTCTGCAGATGTCTCCAAAGACGATCCTGAAGTTTCAATTGCGGCTTCAGAATTGAATGAAAGCGAATGTAAAGAAGAAGAAGAGCCAACCGTTATTTTGGACGAGAAAGAGGGAGAAGAAGCTGAAGAAAAGTCTACAATTGACGAACTTCCAACCGACTCGGCACCGTTCCCAATCAGCAGTAGTTCTGGAAGCGAAGCGGAATCAACATCTGGTCCCAGCACCAACGAAAATTCTCAGTCGAGGGGAACAGTGGTAGAAGTGACAGAAGAAGTCACAGAGGTTATGGAAGAGGACGAAATTGCGCCAGGAAAAATGCTAGTAGGAGGAAGAGCTAGCATTCCAGACGAGCTGCAGCCGGATCAACTGGAAAAATTGCAATCGCTCAAGGAATCGAACGCCTAGGGCTGACTAGGCCCCGGGGTCCACAAGGGCAGAATTGTTTTGCCCGACGGCCACCCCGACAACTTCCGACATCTGCTAGACTTCTGGCGATCACCTGAGGTGCTAGGCAAAAAAGACTAACTGTAATAAACTCACACTAAGACTACCTGAAATTCATAAGGTTCTTATGGTGATCGAGTAGTGGTGGAAATACAGATGATTGAAATTGTGACTGAATCATCTTTCAAGTAGTGGATGTTAATAGATCAAGTGCTGAAGACTGTTTAAATTATGGCTCTAAGCATAAAAATTATTTTCATGTCCCTAAAGCACTTCTATTGAGAATGAAATTCGCAACTATTTTAAAAATAATGTTATGTTATATAATTATTAATTAATCAAAACCACAGAAAAGATTCATTTATGAAATTACCATTACCTTATCACATTGATTTATTAACATCATGAAAGGAAGAAAAAATGATTTAGAAAATTAATCGAAAAAAATGATTAAGTTAAATGAATAATTTAAAGGTAATAAGAGATGTTTAAATCAGGACAGTTACGAAAGTTAGAAAAATTAATATACAAGATCACCAAGACTTCATGTAAAACTTCATATAAGGTCACCGAGATTTCTCTTTGTGTTGATTGATTAATACAAGGTTAGAAACATTATAATTTGTCCTATCTCAGAATAAATTAAGCTTTGATAAGTTGAATTCTTAAGTTAATGAAGCTAATGAAGGGAGTGGAAGGAGAAGTTTTCTTTCGTAGGAAATGATGTACAGTGAACCGGGATAATAGAAAGAATTGTCGATACCTGTGTATTATAAAAGACGTACATTTCAAAGGAATTACACTGGTGTTGCATGTAAAAAGGACTATTCATTCAATGTTCCTCATCTTTCATGTGTGTTCATTTTATCCTGTTATCCAACATGTTAGAAATCTATAATAAAGCGTATAAAAATTTATACGCCAACCAATTTTTTTCAATGTATATTGCAAGAAAAAATTCAAATGATTTTTGATGTCATGATCGAATATATAGCTATACCAAGGAAATAAGTCAGAAACTGTAAATAAAATTAAGATTAATTACAATTCTAAACAATTAAATTGTTTATAATGACGTTATACATTAGAATAATGTTACATGACAAATTTTCTTTTATAAATGTTTCGAAATTTTAATATTTTATTTATAGGATACAGTTTTTATTATATGTATATTCAATAAAATTAAATGTACTTTTTATTTTGTTAAAGATATATATGTATATATATTTTATTATAAAATTATCGAATATATATAATGAATTTAGAGGCCCATATTCTGTAATTCTCAACGACTACAATGATACCATTATTATGCATATTTTGTATACAATAAAAAAAATTTCGCAACGACAATTTAATGATATCATTAAAGTCAGTTAGAATCGTTAAGAATTACATAATAGGCCTCTTAATTGTAAGATCATTATTTCAGTTTATGATTGTGTTTTAAGTCAACAAACCGATTCAGCGCACAGTCTATAGAACTGATAATTGTATTTATATATTCACATATATTACTAAATATCAAAACTCGCTTTGATCGAAAAAATAGTATTCTCCTCTTTTATTTGTATTCAAACATTTTTTGTTTATTTCACTTAATATTATATATAATTGTATATATCATTAAAACACTAAAAATTTTACAAAAAAAGAATATTTACGAAAAAAATTTTGAACATTCCAAAAATGAAATAAAAGTTTATAAAAAAATTTTAAATTTCATTGTACAATACACACACACACACACACACTCTCTCTCTCTCTCTCTCTCTCTCTCTCTCTCTCTCTCTCTCTCT
>NW_017280267.1:1941548-2027300 GCF_001594065.2 Cyphomyrmex costatus
CTCTCTCTCTCTCTCTCTCTCTCTCTCTCTCTCTCTCGCTACTTTAATTTCTTTGTGTGTGTGTGTGTATACAAAAAGAGATTAGATGTAGCTTAGTGATTTAATAAGCTCTTGCATCTGATTAGCATATTCCGTTAAATATACAAAATTTAAACCAAAAACAGATAAGTGCTTAGTGAGCGGTCGTTGTATTGAATGCACCCATTAAGAGAAATTCAAGAAAAATCTTCAGCACAGTAATTTTATATTGGTATGAAAAAAAAATTAATAATCCTTTAAGCTTGCATTCGTAAAGCACCATCCAATCTAATTATCTCTCCATTTAGTAATGGATTTTCAACGATCTGTTGTACCAACATGGCATACTCATCAGGATTTCCCAGTCTTTGAGGAAACGGTATACTTTTCGCCAAAAAAATTCGTACCTTTTCTGGCAGCGCTCTTAATAACGGAGTATCAAAGAGTCCTGGAGCAATTGTTACGACACGAATTCCATCCTTGGAAAGATCGCGGGCGATAGGTAAAGTCATCCCTATATAATAATAAATTATAAAAAATCTAAATTATAGAAAATAAAATAAGAGAAAAAAATAAACTTATTGTCAAAATAAAATAGATGAAAGTGTAATAATAAGCATAATGGAAATAATTATATAAAAGGTAAAATAACTAAAAAAGTTTTAGAATGATATTCATAGAATTATTACTTATTTCAAGACTGTTTTAAGTGATGCCTTAAAATGTTAATACGGACTCCTTTGATTGGCTTATAACACCTTAAGATTGTACTTAAGACAGTCTCAAATATAAAAATCGATTATAAATAAAAAAAATTGTTTTGTTCTTATTTTAAGACCGTCTTAAAAGTAATATCCAAGGTAATATCTTAAGATGCTAATATAATTCTTTTATTGATTTATGATACTTTAACATTACGCTTAAGACAGTCTTAAATATAAGACTCAATTATAAATATTGTGCCCTTAATGAGAATCTGCAAGTTAATTATTTTTTTTAAATATTCAGCTTCTTATTTCGCAAGTTGCATTCATGGTACAATTATATGTATTGTGGAATAACAGTAATAATTAATGCTGAAACATTCTGTATTTAAATCATAAATTATAAAACAGTAAAATGAAAATATATATACCTACGACTGCTCCTTTTGAAGCAGAATAAGCAGCCTGTCCTATTTGACCATCAAAAGCAGCGACACTTGCAGTGTTGACAATTACACCTCTTTGACCATCTTGATTGGGAGTATTTTCAATCATTAAACCAACAGAGAGGCGAATAACGTTGAAAGTACCAATGGTATTGACTTGGATAACTTTTGCAAAGTCCTCCAGATTATGAGGAAGTTTTTTATTACTATTATATGTCTTAAAGGCTATGGCGATACCAGCGGCGTTGACGAGAACGTCAAGCTTACCAAATTTCTGTTTTGTAAGATCAAGAGCAGCCTGGACATCAGACTCCGAAGTTACCTTGAAGAAAGTTAAGATCAAAAGATATGGTAGTGTATTTTATGTGGTTGTGTATTTTAGTACTTAACAGAGAGATAATAAAAGGTAAGAATATATCAAATATACTGCGTGTTTCAGATTACCCGCGTGTACATCTATTTTTTTCTGATAAATAATCTAATAAAGAATACATTTAAAGATCATATAATGTACTCTGTTTCATATGTTATGATTAAATTTGACAATAGATTGTACGACCACATTGTAATAGCTGTATATAAACATCATACATACATCCATAGGTGCAAATACTGCATTGGCTTCTCCTAATTCATCAGCCACAGTTTTACCTTTTGAAGTAGGTAAATCACCAACAATTACCTTAGCACCTTGCTTGACAAACCTTTCCACAGTGCCACGTCCTAGCCCAGAAGCACCACCAGTTACCAAAGCTACAACACCCTGTAACAATATAAATAAAAAAAGATATTGATCAATTTTTATTGCAAATCTCATCATTTTTAATATACAATTGTAATTATCAACTTTTACAGTGGTTAGACCAATTACTCATTTGCTATGACATAAAATAAAAAGTAATTTGTTTACATTGCTTGTAAAAAAAGACAGGAAAAGATGAAAAAAAGCATACTTTAACAATATGAACATTGTAACTTCTCTGTAATCAATTTTTACATCAAAATTATACTTCACACACACACACAAAATGAAAAAATTTTAATAATTTAAAACATTCAAGCTCTTATTTTCTAAAAAAAATTCACTTTTTTGTTTATATGGGTATGCAACTATGAATAAATCATTTTTCCAAACTAAAAAACATAGCAAGCCTAAGTAAAAAATTCTAAGCAAACTCAATAATACATTTCTCTATTCGAAATACAATGTAAAATATATTAATGTTAATATGTAGTAGTATTACATAATAATAATAATTGAGGTTTTCTACAATGAGTCAAAAGCCCTAAAGCGATTCTAGTCATCAATGAAGTTGGCCACTGACTCATTGTAGAATTAAGGTAGCAACAGGGCTGAGTATGTATTTAAAATACTTTTATTTAAAATACAGTTTTTGCAATAAAAGTTTTATATTTTAGTAGTGCACATATGAAAGTATTATGTAATTTATTTAAAATTAAAAAATTGAAAGTTTTATATTTCGCTATTTAAATAATAAGATTAATTGTTAATTTTAGTATATGAAATATAAAATATCAAATAGTTTTAATATTTTGATATTAATATTGAAATATAAATATAAAATACGTTTATATATACTTTTATGAAGTACAAAATACAAAACATTTTCATGTATACAAAGTATAAAATACAAGATACAATTGTCTTACAAATTAATATAGTTTTTCAAATAAAAATTATTTTAATACGTGACATATCATCTAAGAACATCTTGTATTGTGGCTTTATGCGCCTTTTATTGTACTATTTATTATTATAAATCACTTTTATTATTTATTTATTCAAATAAAAGTATTTTGAATACATGCCCATGCCTATAGGTAGCAATCATGTAATTTTCTTTAGAGCAATAACACAAAGTGAAATTTTTTGTAAGATGTGTGTATATCTATATATATATATATATATACATTTATACATACATAAAAATTTCTACTCGGAGTAACACATAATAAAAATATACTGCAGTCAATCAGAGATTTAAAACAATCCTTTTAAATCGCTATAATAAAAAAAAATAAAAGTACGAAAGCGTTATATTTTTGAACGATGGTCATACCTTCAACATTTTCAAGCTTCAATTATTCTTCTAAACAAATAAACGCCGATAATGGTCCACGGTAATTAGCTCTTACCACTCAATCACGAGGATCGCAAGAATCGCACTGGCAAAAACTTGTTATATGAATTTTCGAACACGTCCTGTATTTTATACTTCGAACTGGTGCGAATAAATTTCAGCAATGATTCAGGAAGAATTATTTCTATGGACTTCAGACCATCAGACTTTGGACTCTGAGAATTATTTATCGATATCTATAATCAACTTTTATCTTAAAAAATATCAAGCATGTTCAAAACATTAAGGCGGGATCTACAATGAGATTTTAAAGATACATGCACATATAATAATTTTTTTACTCAGATATTAGAGCATATATATCTAGTGACATAAGACCAGTAGAATTTAACTCCGAATCTGAACGGCACTGATGATCATAGATCTTTTGAAAGCAGTGGCGTAAAAAATATTTTCTTCGCCACTGGTCATATCGCCTCGCTGATTGGTTGTTGCTACCGCCTTAACGGTTGCATGTGAATGCATCTTTATGCTCTACTACTGCTAGTCAGTTGGTATCAGGTATGGTTGGTATCAGTTGATATGAAGCCATTTTGATTAGTAGCAACACTTGGCAACACTGATCTTAAATTAGCCGCAGTAAGCAGTTTATCCGTTCCATTCCAGTTTTCCATCATGATTTTAACTAATTTTAACTTTAATATCGATCAGTCAATTTTGATGATTAATATCAGTTATAATTAATATCTCGTTTGACGGTGGTTTGCTGGACAGTGTGGAAGATTTTTTCCAGATTTTTCTGCCATTCGTTTCGAGTGAAAATGCGCATTGATTGAGGCTAATTTTATTCATGCTGATCGGTCGAGAAGCTCACACACAACTGAATATTTACAGATTGTATTTACGAAAATAGTCGAAATCGCCCGTAATCTCATCGCAAAATAATTGATGGAATTTGTATCTTCATCGAAATTCAATTGTCAATAGTATTAAAACGCTCAATATATTTCTTACGACATAACTTCTTATTGTAAACAATATGGAGGAAAAGACAAGCCCTTCCAAAGAAATTGGCTCCAACGATATGGATATACAGTCAAATGTGAATTATAACGTTTGCTTTCAATTCATTAATTATATTCATAGTTATACTTGAAGTACGTTTGCAGGCAATGCTGAAGAAAAAATTACAAATGAAGTCAGAAGCGCTTATGTTATTAAGCAAGGAAATGGATCAGAGTAGAATAGAACGAGATCAGTTCAAACTGATCGCTGAGCAAATTCAGGAACGGTTTCTGCATTTAAAGAAGCAGATGTACGATAGGAAAGAACTGAACAGGTATCCTATACAGGCCTACAGTACAATGGCATTACTTTTGTAACTTGGAACACATCCTAAATCTGATTAATGTCTGTTTCTGTCAGTGTAGATTGACTTCAATCTCTGTTTAACTCACTGTTCATTTTTTTTTTTAGTTTTTAGAACTAGAAAGACAAGCAAATTGAACCAAGATTAATGTTAATCTACATTGGTGAAAATGGACATAAGGATATTCATGTAAACTTAGTCTGTATTCCATAATTTTTTCACTAACTTGTACAATAAATTACAGTTTAGATGACGAGTTTAGAACATTGGATCTGTTAGCAGAAGCACGTGAACAAAATAAGTGCCTTAGGCTGCAGGTTGAAACATTAAGGCAGAAACTAGTAGATGCTGAAGGTGATATCAAGGTATTACGTACAAACAATAATCGTATACCAATTGAAGCACAGGAAACTCAATTAGCACCAGCTATGCATCAAAGAGAAGAGATGATAGAGCAATTAGAAAAATTAAATTTAAAGGTAAGCTAGATAATCAGAGAAGTACAACCAATGTTAAAAGAGATGCCATAAATCAGAGAAATCAGGGAAAAGATAGGAAATTTGAAAATAAATAATAAGAATCTCATTGGACTGTACATTTGAAACTTAACAAATAATGCAGTGTTAGCAACATTAATATTAATTTACACTGTTAAATTTCTCTATCAACAAAATATTTAACGATTTTCAAATCAGAAAATACAAATAAATTTCAAGTTATGTATTATATTATTAAAAGATAGGGAAAAATCGTAAAATTTTTGTTTGGAAATCAGAGAAAAATCATGGAATTTTAGGACTATGCGGAGTTCTTGGCTGAGTACTCAGGAGTCTTAATGCACATTTATTTTTATTTATTATTAGTTTATTTCGTATTCGCTAAACGTAATTCCTAGAATTAATTTATGTTGTGATAAAGAATTGTCATTTAATGAAATTAACTTCTACCACAGTGTTCACAGTTGCAAACAGATCTACAAACAGTATTGGATGAGAAACACGAGCTGAAGATGGAAAGGGATGCCTTTAAATGTAAAGCACACCGTTTAAACCATGAACTGTCCAAAGCTTTAAACGCTACCGAACCAGTTGATTTGGATGCTCTTATCAATGAAAATAGGTAATCAAGAATGTGTATATTTGTAGTTTTTAAATAAATAATTTAGTTTTATACTCAAGATTGAGTTATAGTTTTTTTTTTTTAAAGAAAAAGAGTAATTAATGTTATCGTTACAAGTTACCGATGTTTAAAATTACTTCGTAAAAGTAACTTTTAGTTAGAAGTTGTCGACTTTAAAAAGCAACGAATTATAGTTACTAAAATAGTAACTTTTTAATTACTTTTTATTATCATTAGGTCTGTTTTTTATTGCTATACTCTTCGAACGGGTGCATACGGTGCAATAAGTAAATGAAACAAACTTATTTTGTTTCATTTCAATTTATTGCACCGTATGCACCCGTTTGGAGAGTGCAGCAATAAAAATCACACTGAATGCGTCGAATTGACTATTACAATTACTAAAAAATTAATTCCAACTATAACTTATATTGTAAATATATTCTAGATATCTCCAAGAAAGATTGCAGCAATTGCTTGAGGAGAAGGAGCTCACACGT
This sequence comes from Cyphomyrmex costatus, assembly GCF_001594065.2. Taxonomy (NCBI): domain Eukaryota; kingdom Metazoa; phylum Arthropoda; class Insecta; order Hymenoptera; family Formicidae; genus Cyphomyrmex; species Cyphomyrmex costatus. The sequence continues at coordinate 1,947,807 of NW_017280267.1, forward strand.
CAATCTTTGTCAAAATATAAGGTATATTAATAGTGAATAGAAGTTATTACTTATTCTTTTTTTGTAACTATTTTTATAAGGTAATCAGGTAATAATTTTTTTTGTAGAGTATGCTAGATAGTAAAAGGGCTAAAGGAACTATCAAGTTGGGAGCAAATTCTGCAGTTGGAACAGTGATGACTCACAAGCAAGGTAAAATATATTTGCAATAGCATTCATAAGCTATGCTGTAATGTATAATTTTCATCATATGCTCGCGCCTTAATACAAAATATTTTTTTTAACTCTATAATAACATTAATATAATCACGAAAACGATGCTTGAGTGCCAGGCACAAAGGAGTATACTATCTTTCCTAAAATTTAAAACTAGTTTCAATTTTTTTTCTCTTAAATGGAATCACGAAGCCGTGACAATTTTAGTAGCTGACAGCTCAGTTACGAAATTGGCAGAGAGGCAATTTAGTATGGAGTTTTAAGTACGTTCAAGGAAATGTTATTATGGATTTTCTATAAGTATTAACATCATTTTGTCAATCTGTATACAGGGTGTCTCGGAGTAGAGTTGAAGTATTTGAGAAAAAAATTATTGTAGACCAATATTCGGCTATATTTAAAAATTAATATCTCGTTAACCGTTGCAAAATTTGCAAAATGATAGAGAACTTTTCGACTCAGTTTAGTCCGCTCTATCTACACAAATTGGAAGAAACTCTCGGGACACCCTGTATATGTGAAGATTTACTTATCATTAAATCTTTTATGTAAAGAGTAATTTATATATTTTTATTTTTAGTCGAACAGCTTCTTCAGGAAAGTTCTTATATACCGCCTCAGAAATCTGCTGCTGCCGTTACCGATCTACGGTGTCTTTGCACTGCCTTACTAGAGGCTTTAAATGATAAAACGTTAGCTCTGGCGCATCAGAAGAAAGCGAATAAGTAATTAAACGTTAGATGCATTTGTACATTTACATTTCTCTAGATTAACTTACACATGCTGTTTGCAGAATATTAGCATTGAGAATTTGTGAATTGGATAGTGCTATACAGTCACCAACTACGAAACTTTTGGAGGGATATACAAGCGCTAATGTTGATTTGAGATGTATGTATAACTAGATAATTGTAATATTTGCTATCGCTATTAATATATGTATTTTAATTATTTGTAACAGATCTATTATACAGGGTTCTCATTTGAATTGATCACTTCAAATATCTTTAATAGTGCATTTCAAAGAAGAATGTTTCGGACAAAAGTTGTATGACTTTTCAAGGGGAGCATGGGATGAAGGAAGATATTTTATTTTACATAAAAATAAATTTTTAGTGCAAAAATGAAAATAAGAGATATAACCTTTAATGGCCTTAATCTTGGCAAATGTTATCCAGGTCATAATCCTGAATAACATTCAAGAGATTTTAGCCGTCGGTCGGACATCTAAGATAATAAACTAAATGTATGCTGGCGATATTGTAACTTTCAAGCATTAAAACTCAAAAAGTACTTAATGAAAAAATATTTTATTATAATGTTTTGGAAAGCTCTCGAAAAAACCTACAAAAATAAGCAATTAAAAATAGAGGGTTCCATTAAAAAAAAATTGAAATGATCTTTCCCTAACCTTAACAATGCCACCCAAGGTCAAATCAATGGTACCATCTTATATCATACAACTTTTGTACAAAACATTTTTCCCTAAAATGTACTATTCAACAGATATTTGAGATTGTCATTAAAAATGGAACATCACCATGTACATACACTATGTACATATATGTAGTATATGTTTATATTATATTTAATTTTTGTAGGTGATAGTGATTTCAATAATTTGGATCATACTAATAGTAGTATACATAACATCGAGGAAAACAATGTTATAACAAATGAAAATATGCAGTGTAACTCTTCACCTGAAAGTCAAGTTATGCAACAATTGCAGTCGATACAAATGAGTCTTCCAAGGAACTTAGGAGTATTGGTTCAAAAGGCATTAAATAATTTAAATGATAAACAGAAGGTATGAAATTAAAAACATGTTACACACGCACACACAGGGACGGCGCCTAGGATATTTGACGCTTCCTTCTCGCAAATTTTAAATTAGCACTCTACATGTATGTAGGTTTCTAATTAGTTATCTAATTTTAAATTTACACACAACGTAAAATCTAAAACTTGCGGACATTCTGAGAATCTTTTTTTACACGTATCCGGAGAAAACAGGGCGGATGTGTTAACACTAAAAAAAATTTTGTGATTCTTCTTTCTTTATTCCTTCTTCACAGTATTAGATTACAACGCGTGTCGCGTGTGCCGACAGCGTTCGACGGCGACATCGCGCTCTTGTTAGAAGATCGTGCTCTTTAAAAGACTCGCTCGGCGGCCATTGACCTCGGCACCGCGATGGACCCCGCGAACTTCCGCGCTCAGTGACGTAATTTCTCCTCGCACACCCAATAACGTCGCCCCCAGTGACATCATCCCCCGCGCCGCGGAATCCTCTTGCCCCTCACTTTCCCTCGGAGAACGTGGGTTAGAACCAATCTTATATATCTACTACTACTATTATATAAACGATATTTCTATCAAATCAGTATTTATAATGTATAATGTAACCTGTTTTCTATGATGGAGATGATTTTACTAAATACTAAGAGATGATTTGTTATGCAATTGTAAACAATTAGTTTGACGTATTATGTGTAGTACATAATCACAACACCGTAATACGTAAGCTAACAGTAGAACCATGATGGAATTAATAAGAGATCTATTTTCTGTGACTAAAGCAATGTATATTTGTAAAACTTAAAGTGAGACAAGCATATGTTTGATATTTGTTGAAAGCGAGAAAGAGAGTTCTAGTGCAAGAACAGAAGAGATCAATGGTGAAACATTGCACATAATGGCGATAGTAATACTAGGAATAATCAAACAAATGTTTTCCAAATTCAATCTTCTATTGCGCTCCATGGGAATGCTTTCACCTTATTAATTTCACCATGACTAGAACGATCGTATTGAGTGACAATGGTCTCGTAAATATTTTTGGTGCGTTATCTAGCTGATTAACCACAAATTGCGAATTAGATCTGTCTGTAAGTGTTATTGATAGTTTCACTGATTTAGTTGATGATAAGATATATTTTACCTATGTGAATATGTATATAATTGTTATTGCTAAATATATAGAATATTCCAAATGTTACGTTTACATTTATGTGTACATCATTAATTTCGTCGGTTTCAGATTCATATTCTTTTATTTTTTTCCAGATATTGAATGCCTGGTCGTTAATAATGCGTCTCTCTTCGATTTGTTTAAAATAAATCTGCAAAAATAAATTATTAATTTTTTTAGAGAAATTAGTACACGTATTTATTTTCGCAGAAATTTTGGATATATTTTAATTCGCCTGTTTCTTATAAAAAATATATATAATGTTGAAACTTTATAAGAGATATAATCAGTATATTATGTCGGTTCCATCTTTTTTAATGGAATACGTATTTATACACACGAGCGTAATTTTTCAGAAAGCACATACATGTTGTGTAGTATTCAAAAGTATTTGTCCATTCTGTCTTTTCTAATTAAATAAATAGGAGTGATTTGCAATCTTCTTTTCTATTCTTCTATATATTACATTTATAATAATCCTATTTTTCCATATATTAGATTAATAATAATAATAATAATAACAACAACAATAATAATAGTAGTAGTAGTTTGACGACTTAAAATTTTGTATTCTGTATGTAAAGAGATTATAGCAGAATTAGAACAGAATTTAAATATATATATATATATATATATTATATATAAATTTTTATAAGATCAAGATGGGCAAATACTTTGCTCGATAATGTAAATATTCAATTCTGCCGTGTAATTCAATTATCACTTGACATTATCTTTAATCCAGTTTAGGTATTCGGAGACTCGCGTGTATACTCCAGGATAGCCGGGTTCACCACATTTGTGGCCGAACGAGACAATGCCGATTTGTGTCCATCGATTTTCGATCCGCAACATCAACGGTCCACCCGAATCACCTTGACACGCATCCCTGCCGCCTTGTCTATAACCGGCGCACAAAAAGTTGCTAGTGATTGGATGATAGTAAGCCGTGTTGCAGTCCTCATTCTTCCATATAGGTAGAACTGTCTGTCGTAAAACGGAGCTCTCTTTTCCACCTGTTTTATCTTACAAAAATTATTACAATCAAGAATACGGAAACGTAAGAACGGAAACAAGTTTATCAAACTGAAGGTTAGAAATTTATAATTTGACTTCATAAAATAAATATATTCCTAACTAATAGGTCAATTCTAAGCAAACGTATCGTTCAATCGTAAAATCGTAAAATCACAAACTGTAATGCCTGTAACTTTACGTAAAGTTTTTATAGACAACTTTTTGCTAGCCGTAAGATTTACGAGAAATTGTAATATTTACGAACGATCGTATACATTACGATACGCGTAGAATTATAATTCCAGTCTTAAGTTCTTACAAATTTTAAAATTGAAGATGTGTGAGATGTTTCAATTACCGTAGTAAGTGCTGCCCCAACCGGCGACCGTTGGTCTGAAGCCAACCAACGAATCTCCACGAGACTTTGGCAAGCAAATGGGTACCACATACGGCGACCTTCTTACGATGCTGGTAAGTTCGAAGATAGCGATGTCGTTGTGATAATTGACGCGCGTGAACCTTTGGTGCGCATGAATCTTCTTCACTGCGTAAGTCTCTGGCGATGAGGGCTCATCATCTCTTTCTAGATCGATATCGCCGAGACGTACAGTAAACTGGCGAGGAGAGAAACTGTAATCCATCAAGAGATATTTAAGAAATATTTATATGAAATGTATGTACTATATTTGAGCGCATTATAAATTCCAAAATTGTATAAATGTACTTTACTACATATGAATGGGTTGTAAGTGCTGTATTTTACTAATAATTAGCATAAAAATGTTGGTACAAAAATGGGCGATACAACTCAATCATTTTTACTTGGATTTAAGTGTTTTGAAATTTTAATCATTTTTTTTAATTAAAGTTTAATTTAAATTTTTTGCAAATCTCTCTCTTTCTCTCTCTCTTGGTGAAAAAATTTTAATGAAATTTTATTAAAATTTCGATGGTCAAAAGATTCCAAAACTAACATAAAATTTGTTGCAATGTTATTAATTTCATTAAAATTGCATTAAATTTTAAGATTAATTTTGTACAAAATTTTTGCACAAAACTAAAATTGTACTTTCAAAATGCATGTCTCATTTACATTCGTCTTTGAACCTACGTACAATTCACATTCAAGAAACAATTTTATAAATTTGAAAAGTCTCATAATGCAACCTTTTATCGTATGATGAATAGTTTTCTTCTTAGGAGAAAGTGAACTTCGCTGTGTCCTTCTGGTGGCATTACCGCGTTTGACTGTGGAATGACAAAATGACGACATTTCGTAATAAATTTTTGATGAGGTTGCAAAGAAAAATGCAAATACTACTTATGTAATGACAAATTAAAAACGTTTTGTTGAAATTGTAATGAGTTATCGATGAAATTGCAATAAAAAACGAAAATACTCTTTAATGATAAATTAACGATATTTTGTTGAAATTGTAATGAATTTTTGATGAAATTGTAACGAAAACACGTAGGTATATTAGTACCTGCGCTTTTTCGTTGCAACTTCATCAAAAATTCGTTATAATTTTTACAAAATATTGTTAATTTGTCATTACAGATTATCCGCGCATTTTCGTTGCAACCTCATCAAAAATTTATTACAATTTCAACGAGGTGTCGCTAATTTGTCATTACAGAATATTTGATTTTTTTGTTGCAACTTCATCACAAAAAAATTCGTTACAATTTCAATAAAATATCGTTAATATGTCATTACAGAGTATCCGCGCATTTTCGTTGCAACCTCATCAAAAATTCATTACAAGATGTCGTTAATTTGTCATTACATAGAGTATTTGAGTTTTTCATTATAATTTCATCAAAAAATTATTACAATTTCGATAAAATTTCCTTACGTTTTCATTAAACAAAGTTAATAATTTTTTATTAAAATTTTATTGTATTTTCATTGAATTCTCATTAAAAATGTTTATATATAGTTTCTCACACATTAAACACAGAACATTATCTTCTTTCTCTCTCTCAGCAAAATATAATTAAAATTTCGTTTTACAATCATTAAAAATTTTAAATTTTAAAAAGTCAAGTTAATCGAAATTTTATCAAAAAGGACGAGAGCAAACGTCATCGATTTTTCCTTTAACTCAAAATTGAAATTTTTAAAATATTTTTCAGGCTGCAGAATCACGTGAAGCAATTAGTTTTTCTATAAGTATAAAGAACATAAAAAGAATTTCATATAAAATTTTCAACTTAGAAGGAACTTTTGAAATTTTTAAGTGAAAAGACCCGAGTATATACTATTGTTAAATTTTTCTACTTTTTAATTTCTGATTAAAAAGTTGCTTACGGTTGCTGCTCTTTATTGCGCGTGCAATGAGCAGCGGTGAGGATGTGGCGTGGTCCTATCAACGTTCCCCCACACCAGAACTCTGTATTATGTTGCCGGTAGTCGTAAAGAAAGATCGCCGCCATCCAAGGCCAACGACCAGATATCGCTTCTTCGCCCCCGACCACTCGTCCCCGACCACCTGAATATATCATCCCGCACTCTAGACAGATAAACATTTCTAGACATTTATTCGGATAGACTCTAGACATTCTTTGTGTTTCGAAAGAGATCTTTCACAAAATTTCACCTATTTACATTGTTTTCACTTATTGGCTGTGTTCAGCACTAAAAAGGCACTTTACAATTGTTATAGAATTCTTTAATATGCTTGGTCTTTCCCTTAGGTCCTCATTGGATCTAAATGTATAAATCAATCATATTCAAGAATTTTACAACAGTTGCAAAGCTGCTCTTTCTGTTGAACGCAGCCAATAAATGCAAATAATAACATGAAGAGTAAGCTTACTCCTACCCAGCAAACCATGAGTATAACTATTACATATGTAGTGGAAAGTATGCCTCACAGGTGCCAGTCTATTATAGACGCAGCTGGTGACTGGATTCCTTATTAATATAATTGCATTTTGGCAATTATAATCCTACTGAATACAATCAATATAAATTTAAGGCTAATAAGCCATTTTTCTTTGAGATAGACCTGCCACGCTTTTACTAGACAGACTGTAAATATAGATGTAAATATATATTATTTACATCTCTATGTTATATATGTTTACATCTATGTTATGTAACGGTAATACTCATGATTACTGAGAGTATATCATTTGATAAAAATTTTCTTTTAATCGGTTCTATCGATTAAATATTTTAATGCAAAAAATTGAAGTACCATCATCGTCTTGAATCAAATTATTGTCGATTGTCGTTATTGTTTCGAAGCCATTCGTATTGTTAACCAACGGAACTGGTGATAAAATAATATGCGTTGTAGGTCTCGTCGTCGAAGATGTCACTGGATACAACGGTATTGGGCGCGGTGTGGGGGTTTTCGTTGGTCGAATGGTTGGTCGTGAAGGATGTCCAACGTTAATTCCGGAAGACCCACCTCCAGTGATACTGCAACATTCATTCATCTAACAAGTAACCCTATCTTTGTGTTACCCTTACAAAGATAGTGTTATTTGTAAGTACATATTATAAGTTTTTTTACACAAGAAAAAGGATATTTTAATGTTAACTCTAGCTATACACACTTATTTTTTTCTATATTTATCCTTGATGTATATACATTCGGGTCCCTGGGACCTCTATCCATATTTGTTATAATACTATATATAACTTCCGTAAAAAATGGATATATCTTAATTAATTCTTTTACAATTGATGTAAATAATATTTAAATTAAAACTCAATGAAAAAAAAAGTTCAGAAACACGAACAAGTGTTCGAATAATCTCGATTTAGCAAATTATACTGGGATTTTTGGGACCTCATGTGTATAATTAGACAAGTCAATAAAGTTATCCTAAGATTAATGAGAGGGAATACCATACAAAAAATGGCGTGAATGTAATGAAGAATTTACTTGAGAATGGAAGGATTGCTGATTTTGTCTACTGGGCAGCAAACTCCTGGCACAATGAGTCTCTTGAAGCACCACGAGAGTCTCAGCTTGTTAAAATCAAGCAACAATTGTGGACAATTACTGAGATCCTGGCATTTGCCGGATTCACCTTCGGCAGTCGTGCATGAGATTAGAGTGGACTCCTTGTCTCTGTTTTCAAGTTCTTCCACAGGCTGCTGTTGCTGCTGGACCGACGGCGCTTGTGTGGAAGACGTGATCGTTTGCGTTAGTGGCAATGCAACGCCACGCACTAAAGGCGCTATACTGTCCGTCACATTGCGACCTGGAAAAAGATTCAAAAAATTCGTATTCAGAAATGTGTATGTAAGAAAATAATAGAATTGTTTAGCTGTATGTTTATGTGATATTAACTAGTAAAAGTTGACAAAATTTTTTCTTAGAATTCTATATATAATATCTTTTAAAATTTCAATATTTAAAAATTTTAAAATTTTTCTATTATTTCATAGCAAATTTTTCAGATTTTTGTATAATGAATTAAAATACTTTCCAAAAGTGCTGAGAAAGTCTACATCTCTTCTAGTACTTCTTATTCTAAGATTTTTAATTTTTATGTACATAGTATATTTCTCACACACACACATTCTATAATTTCCTTCAAAAACTAATAAAATCTTAAAAAGTTTAAAAGATAAAAATGCCGTTTATAAAAAATTGAACCGGAAAGTCTTCTACCATTTTGCAATAATCGAAACAGTTAATATTAATTTCTCTGAAAATTGCTTTCACCCTTATCTTATATAAATATAAAATATGAGAATTTTTTCATCAGGGAAATGATTGATAAAAAATAAATAAGATATTAATTTAATAGATTAATATTAAAATTTATAATTATATATTAATTTATTAGTTTAATAATAATTTAATATACTAGCTTACCAACTAATTAACATATTGGTTTTTTTCCGTATTACCTAAAATATTTTTAGAGATAGTGTACAACGCTGAGGGTAATTCCTTCGGCGGATAATTCGAGATCTCGACGCCTCTAGTCATATTAACGATATAGTTGCCCACCGTGTTCAGGGCGCCTAGGGTCTCGCTGATGGTAGCCAGAGGATCGCTATGTTCTACCTTTCTCAATTGGGTATATGGACTTTGCGTGTCTCTGCGGGCATACATCTTGTCCGATCTGCTCGGTCCAGAAGGGGTATTCCAGTAGTGTTGCCATCCTCTCCTCGGCGAGACGTACGAGTTTTTGTATCCGTACGCTATGCGATTTTTATCTCATGTGAATCAAAAGCCGGTCGAATAGTTGTAATAAAAAAAAAATCCATGAAAAGATATCGCAAACAGCGAAGCGAAAGCATTTTGCAATTTTTGAGCCTCGTGATCATTGGCTTTATCTCTATAGCAATGTATATATATGTATTATATTTCTGCAAAGTTTTAAAACGGAGAAGTTCGTATTCGTTGATTACGCACTTACAAGATTTCTAATTCTCAATATGAGAATGAGTGTTGTATAAATATATATTTTTAACTACTGTAAAATAATACGAGATTAAAAGAATCTCATCACCTACAGATGTCGAAAAATAAAAAATTTTATTAAAAAATTCTGCAAATTTAAATAATTTTTTTCTTGTACTTTACGGAGTAAAATACATGATAACCATAACATTTAAATGTTGAAAAATAGAAATATCTTGCACATCAGTATAATTTTGTGACATTATAAGTATTGTCAATAAATTTGCTACGATAAAGAGATTTTATACCATTATAATAATTTTCATATATTGTAAAAAAATACTTAAATTTCTTATAGCTCTCTCTCTCTATATAATATATCTTATATAGCATTATATAATATCTCATATAGTAATATCATAACAAATATCTTTCCATTGCAATGATATTTAGCAGAAATATCACTGAAATATTACTGAGATGTCACAGAGTATTGCAATTATTAGATATTTACGCCAATAAGGATATTTCTACTGAGAAGAAAGTTACTTACGATAAGTGCGGTAATGCACGACTTCTTCGGTATATGAGATAGAACTAGCAAATAGACTCCATATTATGCACAGGCCTGAAATATGAATATTACATAAATTATTATATGAATTACGTATGTATATAATCAATAAATATATAACTAACATTATATTTTATGATACTTATAACGTTATATCATAATTAATGTTATTAATTTGAAGATATAAATTATACATAATTAGGCATTTACTATAATGTCATCACGTTATAGTTATTATAGTATAACAGAGTATTCCATCACTGATGACAGATATTTCCTGATGAAAAAATTGAACTGAAGTTATTCCACGTTTTGAAATTTTCAGCAAAATTGCTAAAAATTTGCTGAAATTTAACTGAAAGTGAATTTTTTAGCCAACATTAAAAAATTGCTAAAATAAAACTGAAATTTTACCGAAAAGTTGTTCCAAAACATGGAATAATTTTAGCAAAATTTTTTAACCAAATACAATCAAAAATAATTTGTTTACATTCATGACAATTACGAAGTTCTTCGTAATTATTTAATATCGGAAATACTGTAACATAAAACACGTCGTTATTAAACACACTTGATTGTGCTTTTTATAATAAAAACAGATGCACTTGTCATATGTCAGACGCATTATATAATGTGAAAATACATGCTGGGACACTCTTGACCTTCGGAATTTCATACCTGAACGTGACGCACTTTATATTTGCGTCATAAATACTTTCTCTAAAATTAAGGAAAAGATACATAATTACAGAAAATATCTGGGTCTATATTCTATACATATCTATAATACCAACAATTGTCGGTGTCGTTAAGTAGCGATAACCAACATCACATTTAATAAATGTATCTACTTTTAAGAGTATTATAAAAAACACGATCAAATGTATTTAATAAATGTGAGATTAAAAATGCATGACTTGTGAGCGGCGAGAAAAATTTTGGTGATAAAAACACCAGTCTTTACAAATGTCTTATAATTAATATTAAAATTAAATGCTCAATTAAGCAAACATGTTAAGTACCGTCAATTAAATATTTTGACGCTATGTTTAAATAAAAAACAAATGCTTTGAGAAATGTTTCTAAATAACTATAAACGATCTTGAGATTATCATTAGGCGGAATTCTCACGATTCGGATCTAATTCCGGTTCCTTGAACTCAATTCACCATCGTGAAAAGAGAATTTTAAGAACTCTTCTTCAGCCATAGCAGCAAAAAAAAAAAACTGGATTTCTCGAGAGAAGAAGGAAACGATAAAGAGAAAGAAAAAGGTAAAGTAGCTGACTGGCTATAAGAGGTTCGAAGGAAAACAAATCGATTTGGGATCTTAAATTACACGTGACCCAATTATAAAAGAAGTCTTTTTGAATATGAGTACAAACACGCTATAGGACGGGTTTTCTTCGAACCTTAAGGCGGGAGAATTTTGAAAGAACGCAAGAGTGGTAGTATATCGCAGTGTTTCGTGTATTTATTATTAATTACGTGTCTCAACCGGACGCGTAGAAGTATTAAGATTTTTCGAAACTAGTTTCAGAGCGGCGGCCCTCTCATCGACGGTGAAAGTCACTCGGCATGAAAGTGGGCCTTTCTTCTTCCGTTCACTGAATCATACCGTCTGGATACATCAAAGAGAAATACGGCCGCGGTGAGGACGATAACGTGTTTCTCGGTGATTCGGAGACCATAGTATTCATAGTCTGTCCTTATTTCAAGACAATCTTAAGGATTGCCACGTACACCTTCCGTAACAATATAACCGTAAGACATAACGTAAGAATTAGCCAACCAGAATTAAGAGTTCAAAAGAATTCTCGACTGTAATTAGCTTATTCTTTTAATCCTTTCCTTATCGGGTACGCATCCGCGAGTAAGCTTTCTCTGTACCGAGGACTCTCTCTCTCTCTCTCTGCCGCCAAAAACTTCTTTTTATTTTACAATATACCTAACAAAAAAAGGTCGTTGTTTTGTTATGTTGCATCGCCGCAAAATTATTGCGTGCGTGCGTGCGTGCGTGTGTGTGTGAGAAAAAGAGAGAGAGAGAGAGAGAGAGAGAAAGAGACAAATGGCTCGTTTCTGAACTTATAATACTGGAAAGAGGGAATGCGGACATCGAGCTGTGAGTACATCTAAAGGACAGAAACATCTTTCTATCCTGCTCGGTGACTATTCTTCTTTATGCGCATGACCATCCTCCGTCAATCGAAATTAAATATATGTGAGACACGTGCTTCTTTTTTAACATCTACGAATAATACCTCAAATTTAATTGCATTGAAAAACAGAAAAAAATTAACAATTTCTTCAGAAGACATAAAATAATCATCCTATCTTTGTTTAAAAAAATATTAAAGATTCTTAGCGTTATAAAAATCGTTAATGCTGTGATTGATTGTGCTTTTATGCATGATGCTATGTTTGAACATATATATATTATAAAAAACCAAGAAATTTTCGATAATCATACAGCTATAATAAAATGTATCATTGAAGTTTATGTTAAAATACGTCTGTATCACGAAGCAAAATTCTCAAATGTCACTGAAAAAAAACAGTACATACGCTACAAATATTTAAAAATGATACATTTTTATTATCAGTAAGTTATTTATAAGTATTTTTAATTTCCATTTTAATCATCTATAAGTATTTTTCTATAAGTTTTTGGTGATAATTCCTATATATAATTATACTTTTTATGTATGTACTCTCTTTATAATATTCGAGTCATATTTTATATAATTCAACATATACATATATATTCTTAAATCTTAACATTTTTCCTTTTTATTCAATATAAATTTTTACCCTTCATATATAGTTTGTACTTAATTAATTTATTAATATTAATTAATTAATATTTATGTTTTATAAGATAAGATAAGAGGAGATTAAAATACCGCGTCTAACTTCGCACATGTGCAGAAAGAAGAAAAGCCACTGAGGCAGGACAGAAATACATCTTCTATCTTTCAAATGTTGCTCACTGCTTGGATAGGGTATTCCTGTACCAGTATTACAAGTTCTATACGTTTCTGCAATAATAAGAGGAAATATAATGAAAGAAATAAGAGGAAAATTTTTGAGCTTAATATTACATATGGGATTGATCTCCTTTATTCTCAGCTGTAACAAGCGTTACAAGGCCGCGCTCCGATTATGTGCATCAGGATTGTTTATCTTGCGGCATGCGGGTTGAAGTTGCATTGCATCACCCCTCGACCGATCATACTGCATCACAGTAAAAATTATTTTGCATTTTTGTCAAGCAGGATCTCATCAATGTCTAAATTAATTTATAACATTCTATAAATCATATAAGGGTACGTGTTATTCCGCTACTAGACATATCTCAGCTGAATAATTTCACGTGACTTAAAAAAATGCGGCCACTTTTGAAAAAAAATCTTTTTGTGATGCACGGCATTTACGATACATACTCGTATTTACAAAATATATATGTGTATTTTTGCGTTGTATAGAACATATATGTACTTATACGCATAGTAATGTGCTGAAAGTTATGTGCGTGCGCGATACATACGCGATATACAAATCCCGTAATTTTATTTGCGACATTATGTGGCATATATGAAGGAGAAAAGGAAAACATGTCCGGATGTATGCCAACGTTTAAATTTCCGAATGACGAGTTTGTGTTCGTGACGTGACGATTTTACGAGTCTTAATCAGAGACTATCCACTTCTTTTCTTAAAAAAAAGACATACAATAATTTTTCATTTCGAAAATGTTATTTTGTAATTTTTGTAAGATATACAAAGATACATATTAAGCGTATACATAAAAAACAATTAAATAATCATATAATTATTTATTTTAAACACAAGATATATTATATGTAGTTTGTCTTGAACAATAATTTCAATTGATAAGGTGATCACTAATCGCAGATCTTCGAATTAATGATATCAGGAGCAAAATAATAAAAATTCTTGCAAAAAATATGTTAAAATAAAAATATTTTAATAATACAATATTTGCATTGGAAAAAATACATTTGTAAAATATATTGAAAACTTTTCTTTTATCTCGGAATAGATCTATTAATCTCGATTCGACATTTATTATATGTGCTACAATAAATGCTATGAGAATACTTGATGAGACATAATCCAAGTAAAAAATATTTATTTGAAATATTTATATTTAAACATATAAATATTGCATAAAATATTTAGTCTATATATTTTAATAATATTTAGAATAAAGCATTATATAAAATATGTAAGCATTTCAAAAAATGAATAGTAATAAATACTTATCGAAAATATTCTGTGTGTTGTTTGGGTTTTAATTTTAACATCACAATCCAAGACAGCTGCAGTGAGAGTAAAGAAGAGCATTAAACATTTACTTTTAAAAAATTAGAATTATTTATGTAAAAATATGCGCATACATTTTATAAAAAGATTAGGTTCAATTAACATTAGACTAATTAAGATTTGCAATGCTTTTGTACAACCGATTGGGACAATTCAATTTTTTTCAAATCTGTGTCGCACACTAATGAATCATGTAAGATTATACTATTATCAGACTAAAATTTAGTGTGTTTTAGATGCGGTATTTGAAATCCAAATCCCGACAATGATCTACAAGTAAATCCACAAAAGTTAAGTAGTTATATCCCAAACAATTAATTCGTGAGACATTAATGAGAAAACTGACGCCGCGCAAGGTTTCGTTCCATTAGTAGGACAGCAGGATCTTGGTATCATTAGACAATCAGCGACGACGGCAAACTCCAGCTAATCCGAGAAAGTGAAAATCGGACCATGCACAAGGCGCAGAGAATTTACGAACGGTGTTCGTAATTCAGGCCACCTTCGACCCGCGACTCCCGCAAAACGTGAGTCCGTTTTATTGAAACAAATTGAAATAAAATCATGCGTGTTCCGAAATTTAATTAAATTAAATTTCAAACAAATTTAAGAATAGCAGTAATATTACTCGATAGGATTTTTAAGTACAAATAATTACAAGTATAAAGCAATAAATGAGATGTTTACAGCATATTGAAGAAACACAAATCATTAGGACATTATTCTATTATTTCCAAATGGTCGACGAAATACTTCCGAAAGATCAATTCATATACGAGTAATACACATATATTCCAAAAACCGTTTGATTCTAAATTTTATATTTAGCTATAAGTGTAATACATTATTTATGCAATATTTCTACATTATAATTTAGAAATAAGATTTGTACATTTTTTTTTATTGAACACAATATTATATTTTCATAATAAAGCTAAAATATTTTTTTCAATTAATGGATCATTTCTTTCCAAATTTGATTTGGCAAATATGCCGCTAAAAGGATTCGCTATATCATTATTGTTTTATGATTTTTATACAAAATATTATATTAAAATATCAAAATTAATTGCGCAATCAGCTTTAAGAATCAATATTTTGGAAAAGATCAGAGTTTCGTACATCTATTTCTGTAAATATAAATAATATAAATATACCCGTATAATTGTATATATTTTTCATTTTTCATTAGCGACTACAGTATCTCGCGGATTCATTTACGCCTTAGTCTTTTTTTCACTGGACCGAAAATAATAATGGACGAAACTCAAAAAGCGATTCCTTGGAAGACACGTATTACTAAGAGGAGATATGTAAATAAATCGCTGTCTTACTATCGACGCATCGACACGTCGATTCGCGAACTCCATTTTCACTTTTGAAATCTATACTACGCCAGCAGTCATGTACTTTTACATATAATATCCGCAGTCACTGTTGCGTGACGTTCTATCGTCAATTCGTCCAAGCGCAACCGGTTGTGGTGGTCCATTATCATCGATATTCGCATTTTCACATCTTTGCGCGAAAATTCCCTTGGATCTCGGCAAGATTAAAAAAAGGAAAAAATCTCACTTACTTATGGCCATTGATGAAGACATCTTCGTTCGAAGGGAAGAGGGAGAAACTTATCTCGCGGACATCCCCCGGTATTTGTTTGTTTACAAAGTCGCGGATGGCATCTGTAACACCCGGGGCCGAGCAAGAGACGCGGTCGAACTATTTTAGCTAAGAATTGTCGGAGAGCATCAGCGAGTTATGCATGATGTGTAGAAAGCGGCGAGAGAAACAGAAAGAGGGAGAAAAAGAGAGAGAAAGAGAACGAGAGTGACAATTGTGGCGGAGAGGTGGCACACAACACCGACAGTAAAAAGGAAAAAAAAAAAAAAATGAAGAGAAAGAAGAGATCGGTAAAGGAAGCAATCGCGGCTGCACGGGACAGACGGGCCACGAAACGACTGTGTCCGTGAAAAGACCTCGACACACTTTACTCTCGACCGAGGCTCGCGGCCAACCGATCGGTTCACTCTCTCCCGTTCTTCCTCCTTCTTTCTCCGGAGGCGCCGGTCCCTGGTCTCCTCAAGGGAAAGTGGTGTTCCTTCTACTACCTTCTAAACAGCCGATACTCCGCCTTTCGATGACGATTCCTCACAGCGACGCGCAGGAATGCACCCGGAGCTGACGAGTCGTTGTCTTCTTCAGCTTCTCTCGGGTCCATCTTAAAGGTGATCTATTCAAGAATGTGCGTTACGTAAGAGGTACTCCTATCTGAGGAAATAAACAGGACTGGATCGTTAGACTCGATTCAGCGTGATACTGTCGGGTCAGATTTCAAAGAAGGGTTCCGCTTGCGTGGTGTTTACTTTTGGAAAAAGCTGGAAAGAGAAAGTGTGGACCAAGCGTAATTTAGTAGTAGTGTTGGTTAAATTTATTTACGTTGCTGCTGCGACAAACATTTCGTCGCTACATCAAGTTCCTGTATTTTCGCTGTATAAAGTAGGCACAGCTACCGCAACTCTCAACGATACTCTCAACGATACAATTTGCCTTTTATGATCTCGAAATCCAATATACGAATTCCGATCATAATCCGATAAGGAGAGAATACTTCCTTTTCGATAAGAATTCAAAAAAATTATATACGATACAATATTCTTCATTATACATTAATCTTTTATCATTATAGTCTATTAAGACAAACTCGTTTAAGATAAACAGGTGCATTTATAGCCTCTACATCTCTCTCTCGTTAAAATCGATCGCGTCTCAAATGACAATAGAGCCAGCCGACGATCAATATCCGCAAAGTAAATAGATAATTTACAAACCGATAGGAAAATAAGTAGTACTTCACCTCATAGGGACACTTTAATGGACTCTATTAACACATGTACAAAAATTCATTAGATATGAATAGTTAGAAATGTGTCACATGGTGTATCATGCGAAATGGACACATGTATAAGAGAAATGATGATAAGGAGCGTGTATAATTGCAAACTATGACGAGTTCGCTCTTCTTGTATAATATTATGCACAATATAAATTTTGTATAAAATTGACACTTTACTCGATAAAATGTATACGCGTGATTTTTCTTTTCCAATTGATCAAGCTGGTGCGGAAACAGAAAGCATTTCTGATAGTTGAAATTTTTATACTTTCAAAACCGGACGCTCTGCAATTTGTGCAATTAACAACTTGTCGTAGTTTATTCGCGTATTATGATTAATTTCTTCACTTCCAAACAAGATAGCTTTATCCAGGAGTATACCCAGGATATTTCCATTGTATTCTAGATATCTCCTGGATAAAGATTATTTAGAGGTGAAAAAATTAGGCATTAGACTATTCCGTATTCTGTAGTCGCTAGTCAAGATGTTCGGGGAATTCCGCGAGTGTTCTGGTTATTTAAACGAATATTCGTGATCGCGAAATGTCGCGTAGTTTAATAATCAATATTTTCTCATGGGCATAGACGATTTGTACGCCTCGAACCGTTCATATGACTGCGCTGTCCCAGGTGCAGCCAGTCCCATAGACTGCATCGGTCCACTCTGATACGTCGGCGGAATCGGATGTCGCAGTGTATTTCCCATACTACTCGAGTTGCTCCATCTGTAATAAGCACACGATTATTTAGCTTTTTCCATGTCGGAGACAACACAGAATATTTATAAAAATAAATATTTATTTACTATTTATTTTTTGAAATCAGGGTTGGCAAAGACTAATGTTTTTTTGTTAAAGAATAAAATATTATGTTTCTTTTTAAACATGTTTGCAATTCTTCAAATACACTTTAAGCAATATTATCAAAAGACATCGATTAAGTATGTTTTAAAACGTGTTTTTTATCAACCCTCTATTAAAATGTTATATATATTTTTTTTTTTTACCAGTAAAACTTCCTCTTTATAGTCAGTCCCAAATGATTTCCTAGTAACCTTAACCTTGACATTGACCTTCAAGAAGATCAAAGTCATTGATCTTCTTCGTTATTTATTAAAAAATTATTAACAAAAAAATTTGAACACTGATGACTCTTTTCTATTAAATAAAACTTGCCCTTGCTTCACGTTGTACAGTATATCTGTCATTCCGACTCGCTGCAGCGCTATGTATACGTATACTATACGATTTCAATGAGAAAATACCGCAACTTTTTAATAATAGCTTCTTTATACTCATTAAATGATGTATCATCAAGTAATGAATAAAATTTAATACATTCTTCATGCTGGAATGTATATGTTGTGTTAAAAAAATGTTCTATCCATAAAAATGATTTTGTTAATAACGTTTTAATGAATAACAAGTGACGGAAAAGATCGATGATTTTTACCTTCTTGAGGATCAAGGTCACTCAAATTTGATTGACTGTGTAAAGGGAAGTTTTACCATATTTTTATTTATTATAACATTTACAATAAATATTTCATGATATTTGTGATAAATGTTTATGATCTGTGCAATCTAAGACGAAAATATTTACAAAATATTAAAAAAAATAAGTAAATCTTATAAATATTTACAAATATATTATAAATATCGTGTGCTGTCTGAGATGACATCTAAAAACATCTCGTCTTATCGCGATTGTATCGCAAAATAAAGTAAAAAAATCACACGTACTAAAAGTTACATCTGTGAATCAAGTATAGCTTACCTGTTAACGCCCTCGGATGATCTGGAACTCCAACTAGAAGGCTCGTTGCGGGGATCGCGAGACCCACTGCTTGTCACAGAGTTAAAGGATTTTGAGGATGTAGGTCCCGAATGCCAACCACTTGGTGTACGATTGCTTTCCACGTAACGACTTTCACCTGCATATAACAATAGCACGCAAGAATGAACGACGGCGTTATTATTATTTTTATTAGTTTACTATAACTGAAACATTTATCTCTTTCTATGTTTTTCGTAAGATATATAAAAATTATTTACCAAAACGTTCACCAGCAAAAAAAAAGTCAATTATACAATCTTATTAAAATATAAGTTAGAATTTTATTACATTAATTCTGCTTTCGTATTACTTGGTATGCTTTATAATAAAAACTATATTAATCACGCTTGTGGCAGGCACAACTAATGTGTGTTTACGTCGAGTATCGCATAGCATTTATTAGATAAACCAGAAAAACTTTTGTACATTGCTTTGATATCCTGTTCATAAAAGCTGAAGACTGATATCAGGTTCAACTAACTACAATGAAAACTCAACAAAAATTATATAAATTTTTATTATGAAGCATACACATTTATAAAAGAGAATACAAACTGGATTTGAAATGATAATGAATTTCTGTACAAACTTTAATAATAATGAATAAAAAAATATCAAACTAAAATACTTAAAAATTAAGAAACTTAAATCTTAATTCTTAATATAAACTTCTGAAATTATTAAGATCAAGTAAAATTCTATTTCTCCTTTTGTGTATGTGTGTTTACTGAAATATTTCTATTCATACATACATATGCACAGTAATAAATAAAATAATTTTAATTTTGATTATTGAAAAAAAAAATTATTTTTCTATATAGATACTCTGGAGACACAATAGTGTCTCGACGCTATAAATTTAACATTACTTGTAATAATGAACACAAACTTTAATAAATTATATGAATTTGATAAATAAACTTTAACATAAAATTAATACTTTAACATAAACTAAACAATTATTATGTTTAATAATAAAATCTAATAATAAAAATGATGAGTTTAAAATACAAAAATATTTGTATATGAGTTGATGTGTTATAAAAACCAAGAATGTTTTTTAAACAAACCTAATTAAATAATATCTCTATTATGTATTCGGTTAGCTTTAACGTTTTTATAACTTAATTACATATAACGTGTGCTCGTAACTATATAAACTATTTCTATCTTCGAAAATGTTTGGCACTTTAAATGAGATTTGATATATGTATATATATCCCTTCCATTTTTTCATATATTTACATTTTCTCCTTCACAGATATCATGAAACTATAAGATATTTTTCTATAATAATAATATTTATATATTGATAAAATCCATTTCTTAAAATCATTGAAATTGTTTGCGTGAAAAATATACAAATTGTGAAGAAGAAACGATTTCTTTACTATAGTTTACCTATTTTTTCTGTATGTATCAATTTTTCTTACTAAAAATGATAAAATTAAGCTTTATGTTTCTTAAACCTCAAAAATGTCATTGAGTAAAGCTTATTTGGAGCGCATATTTTATTATATATCGTCCAAGAATTTCAAATCAAGGATACTCTAGACGAAAATAAGTCTACGTGTATAATATCAGGTCGTATGTATATATTCTCTTCTGTCAGAAACGTTCACGAGGATGTTTTGGCTACTGTATTGCTTCCTTACTAAACGTAATGCCTATATCCTGTGTACAAAATTAAAGAGTAACCATCTAAAAATGGTTCAGCATAATATCGATTATAAAAGCAGAAAAAGAGATAAAAATTCCTAGTGTTGGGTATTAAACTACTTCTCATACATATACGATTTGTTTCATACTTACGTGGTGTGCTTGATGTCGGAGGTTTGAAACTATCACTGTATCGCGTATGAGTATCTCTAGAGCTTCGATGTGTATCAGGATCGGAACGTCGTACTTCGCGTTCGCGAGTATACGATGTGGTATTCGGACGATCATATCTATGTAAACCCAAACAAGGAATTTGATTAATTCACAATTCACAATACGACTTCACTCTCACTTTATAACTTGAAGAGTACAACACGTACCTTTCCTTGACTTGACGAGGATCTAAGGACGAAGACGTGGTAGATAAACTTTCTCGTCGTACAATAACTTCTCTTCCTCGAGAAACATCGGAAAAGCTGTCTGGTCGACTGTTTCGTGAAGAAAAATCGCTACTTCTCTTGAATTCTTTTTTCAATCCCAACTCTTGAGTAGATCTGAAATATATTTCATAACATTGTCATTGTTTTATGCAAAATTGGATTGTTTAAAAATTTCTATAAAACATTTTTTAAATTACATTTTATAATTTTTAAAGAAGTAAAGTTTAAATTTAGAATTTTACAGTAATTTAATTTAACTTTAGATTAATAAATTCCTTGATAATAATTTTTCCGACTTTTCCCGGTTTTTCCTGATTTCCCTGACCGCTAACAGCCATGCATAATATATTTTTAATTCAAAATTGTTTTAAAATATGAACTTTAATAAAATGTTAATACAACATAAATTTTAATTAAAAAAAATTGTTCAAGTTTACCTGCTGGATTCGTATCGAGATGGTGGCGAAGGGTCCAATCGTCTATCTGACACTCGCTCCAACATCTCGTTTCGCCTATCGACAATTCTTTCCGGGCTATGCCTGCGGCTATGTTCTGTAGCTAATCGTTTTCTATCAGATTCCGTGTACAAATCCCGCGGATCTCTCCTATCGGTAGACGATCTCTTTATAGACGGTGGCGGTGGCGCGCGTCGGCTCTCCTCCAAACGCATCTGCTGCCTCTTCAATTCCAATCTTTCGCGCTCGAGCTTTTCCCTCTCGAGTTTTTGCCGCTCACGCTCGAGTCGTAGTAATTCGGCTTTTTCCTGTTCGATCCGTTCTCTTTCTCGTCTCAACTTTTCTCGTTCTCTCTCCAAGCGCGCAGATTCTTCTCGATGTCTACGCTCTATCTCTCGCTGACGTTCCAAATCTTCCCTTCTTCTTCGCTCTTCCTCTCTTAGCATTCGTTCTCTTTCGCGCATTCTTTGCCGCTCACGTTCTTCCTGAAAATTCATTCAAGATTTTGTCTTTTACACGATTTATTCTTGCTACTAATATTCGGAATCGAAAACTGAAAATATTTACTCTAATCTTAGCAAATGTGAGAACATCATCTCGCTTCCGTCGTTCGCGGCTCCGAGATCGACTATGAGATCGGTGATCTCTCTCCCAAGTACGAATCCGTTTATCTTCTCGTCTTCCTCTCTCACTTTCCGGTTTCTTGCTGGTAGACTTTGTCGATCGAGAATCGGACTCTTTGGACAGATCTTCCTTCTTATCTGCCATTTCCATTTTTATTTTTACGTCGATACTTTCATTTTTGTCATCAGATTTTTTTGCTAAACAAACATAATATATATAATCGATCAATGTCTATGTATGTTTTTAGAAATTAAAGACTTATAAATATTACCCGACTGAAATAAGTTTTCACAATAAATTATTTACAGCTTTAAAATATGCTTATTAGCTATATTGCTTGTCAAGTTTTTATATTACTACCCCAATTTTGCTTATAATTACATTTCAAGACTGAAAATGATTTCAACGCGCAATTTGCAGAGCGGAATATATAAATTTACACCGAAATATCATTTAAGCACTAAAGATTTTGCTTAGATAATTAAGGCTTTAATCATTCAGTTGTGTATTTATAGTTACGGTCTTAACATGCTTCGTTTACTCATTAAAAAAATAATTTTCCCCTATTAGAGTATATTATACTGCAATAACATTTACTAGTATCTAATCCTTTCTCTTCAGGTTCCTTCTTTATTTCCTTCTCCTTTCTTTCATTTATATCATGATCTTTCGGCTTTTCTTTCTCCTCTTTCTTTTCCGATTTACCATTAATTGTATCACGTTTACGTACGTGACTTTGTTGCGAATCACCTTTTGCCTGTGAAAGAATTTATAAGTTTTAAGAATACTAAAGATTAAAGAACAAATTTTATTTTAATGACGTCGCAATCAAAAGATCATAATTTACCTTTTCGACGGAAATGACGCGTCCATGAAGCTCAGTTCTATGCAAATACTGTATACATTTCGCAGCATCATCGCTTGAAGACATAGTAACATAACCGTAACATCTCGCTCCTGGAGTTCTCGCGTTTGTTACCACTTTCGCGCCTATGACCTTGCCGTACTTCGAGAAGACTTGCTTCAAATCAGTCGCACGAGTACTGGACGATAAGCCAGATACCCATAGATTGCGACTGCTTGCATTGGTTGGATTGATTTGAGATGTCTTCTTATCTACGAAGGATGAAACATATGTTTATGTAAGATTTTTTATAGAACTTGCAATTCTTCTTCCCTTTTGCAAAAGAATAGATTGCATTCAAGAACTGAACAAAAACAACTTACCTTTCTCTTCTCTCTTCTGACTCTTATTGCTAGACTCCACGCTAAAAGAGATAATATTGTCATTACAACAGAAAACTACAAACCATAACAGTTCTGATAAATAACCAATTAATTAAGACTATAAATGTGATTAATAAGTATCTCTGTAACTACGTTAAGGACATAAATTTGGCTAGCAACTTGTTTTTAAGTGATACGACTTAGACTTTTTTGGGGAAGGTTTCACTCGTATATCATCTCGAATGTTATCAGTTCTATTTAGATTATTGAATCAGTATTCACTGTGTTCTTTGTTCATCCACTTTTGTCACTCATGCATAAGGAAAGCGTCCATGCGGTAATACATTCAGTTCTAAGTATCCATAAAAGGATCGTCTGTTGCATAGTTCTTCTGACAGGATACTTCTTGCCACAATTGGGAGTTCTTTTAACGCTTTTCTCTTTTTTTTTTTTTTTTTTTTAAATTAGTATCTTCAGTAAGCAATAGGATTGCTTCTTGACAGTACGAGGACTTTAGTACGCTTTGCCGAATATAATTTACCACAAGATACTAATGTCCTTTGTATAGTGATGTACGATGAAATTGCTGCCATTCAATAAAACGAATGAATGTCCTCGTCGTGTAAGGAACACAACACACAGAGCTCGTCAGGTTTTTTTCTTGGTACAAAGTATACATATAATCGCTTTGATTAAATATGCGGAGGAAAATGCAAGCGACATTCGAAAGACTTTAAGTCTGCTAGCCAAGTTCTTGATTTCTTAACATAATTTCCAGAGTTTAATACAATACCCTACAGGGAAAAACACAGATTGGAAGATTAACTTCCAAGATTCGATTTAAAAAAGGGGAATTAAATATAATCTTGCATGTGACGTGAGTGACCTCATCTTGGAAATCCATTGTCCTGACGGTATAGAGAGAGAGAGAGAGATAGAGAGAGAGAGATATTATTCCGATGATACGGTTATGCAGCAGTAGAACATCCCTAGCAGAGTCGTGAGCGACATATTTTCAGTTTGCTGTACCACAGTACTGCGAACCGTACTTTTTTAGCTCTATGAGAGACCAACCTCTTGCTTCCTCCATCTCCTCCCTCCTGCTTGATCTTCGTCCCGTTCGCACCGGACGTCGTCCCTTCCTTGCCGCTGGCGCCAGGTTCCGCTCTACCGCTGCCTTTAGGGTCTCCCTTCTTGTTGTTCTCTTCCATTTTCTTCTTCTCTCCACCATCTACAGGGACAATCAAGGTAGCATAGTCACTTTATGCGAAGCCCAGACTCTTCTCCCTCCCTCCTAACATCTGCTGCTTTTGTGACTTCCAGTCAGGAATTTTGGCCGAGTCACTAAGAAATTCACACAGCAAGTAACGATGTGGCTTGTACGATACTACGAGCCACAGGTCTTCAATAGCATCGATTTGATCCAGAGAACCTAAAGCTTTCTTGTCGGTTTTACATCGATTTTAGACGTGCACGTACACGCTTGCGCGCAAAGCTACCTTCGCATTTTTTTCCACGAAACATTTAATTAAAAATCAAATTTAAAAGCAAAAGAAAAAAGAAAAAATAATGATAAATGTGTCGCAGAACGTGCTTATCATTTTCGTGAATTCACATTGCTCTATGTTGATAAAATGATTCCTGTGATAGATTACTATTCTCGCGTATGGAAAACGTTTGAATGTATACATGTGACAACGACTCTTCGAAGAGGCACAAATGATTCGAAGATACTGGTCAAACCTCATGTCATGTGATAATTTATAGTTTGCGACAAATATTTGCTGGTGTATACTTGAGTCTTCCTGTATCCATATGAGTCGATGATAAGAGAAATCCAACGATGCTCTATGTGGTAGGTATAATTAATGTAATTGTATATCAAATTATAGCGTTAACTAACTTAAAGACTACGGGATATGGCTTGTTTGCTCGAACAGTAGCACGGGAATGTCGGGAGATGTACACTGTTTATCCCAGTTGAAAACCTTCCAAACCATCGATCACCATGTGTTTATCCCTGTTGAAACGCCATTTCTGTCGCCAGCTTGCACTTCAATGATAGTATGCTGTGTCTATCGTGGCTGCGCTATATTGAATCCAGACGTTGAGACAAGTTCACGAGGCTTGAAGGCCGGAACTCATAGGACGAGGAAGAAGTTGATTGCGGACGATCCCGTCGTTGCCCTTGTTCCAGATGCTTGCACGAATACGTTCTTGACGCTTGCTCTTGACACTGGCGCTTTCGCTAACTTACTCGGGATGCCGCAGATACAAATATCGCTTGATACTCTGAATACTTATATCTAAATTTAAAAAGTAATACATAATGGTGAACTTACCTTTGTGTCTGTCATGAGATTCTGTCTGTAATAAGAAAACCATTTGTTAGAAATGATTTAAAATATTTTCTTATCTACAATCATCGGAATTAAATATAAATGAGTATATAATCCATACGCAAAAGCGACTACATTTAAAAATATATGTAAAAATTAAATAACGGAATCTCTGGATTCTTTAGAATCTTAAACGTTCTAAAAATGTACTGATAGTTATATGAATCCTACAAAACAAGATAGTCTAATTACAAACAAATTAAATTCTTAAATTTCTATTGTTGCAAATGCAAAATTGTTATTAGTATTTTTAATACAAATTGAAATAATTTTTTCCAAAATCAATTAGAATACTTTCTTCAGCTTTTAACAAATAAATATTATAAACTACTCAACAAAATTGAAGGATCACTTATTCTACCCTGCAAAAATAAATAAATTTCGAGATAGAATAACTTTGTCAAAAATTATCATATCGAGATTTTTAAAAAAGCGTTTTAAAGCTTGAAACCTCTACTATTACTGATATTTCATAAAGTTACACAAACATAAATGAAGATGCATCAAATCTCAAAATTTTTTACGAAATTTCCGAAGTTTCACAGAGTTAAGTAAAAATGCACAAATGCGATTTATAGCTTTCGAAAGAGTGAATTTTTACTTTTAATTTGCTTTTTTGTTGAGCTCTGTACGATTTTTGGTAAATATTGACAAAAGGAGTTTCTTGGTAAATATTGACAAAATCATCCTCCAATGACCTTGACATATGTTATCAAGGTCATGACTCTGAGTAACCTCCAACAGGTTTTAGCCATCGCTCATTCTTCGTTAAAAAATTATTAACAAAAAAAGTTTTAAAGATAATGTATCATTTCTGTAAAGGGGTATGACTTTATGAAATATCAGTAATACGGTTTTTTTTTTAAGTACAAGTCTAAAAAGTAGAGATTTCAAGCTTTAAAATGCTTTTTAAAATATGATGATTAATTTAAGATATGATTTTTGACGAAGTTATCCTATCTCGAAATTTGCCTATTTTTTGCAGGGTGGGACAAATGATCCTTTAATTTTGTTGATTAATGTATTTCACATGCCATGTTATGCACATTTTTTTTTTTAACAATGAATTTTTAATTAAAAAAGTCTTATTGTGGTAACTTAAATGAGAAAAATTACACTAGTTTTTTTGCTCATAAAAAATTTTTGAAATAGATATGATGACTCTTGCCATGGGCAAAATCCATACAATTTCTCAAAAAAAGATTTCTCTTTTTTTTTCTTTAAATTTAAATCATACCTCCTCAGCTAGGAGATTCTCCTCATCTTCTCCAATAGTCAAATTAATAGAGTCCTCATTGTCAATTCCATTAGCTTCAACAGTGGCAGATGGCGCGTCTGAGGTTTGATTTGAGATAATCTTCTCTGCCTCATTTTTCTTGTCGTTGTTCTGTGCACTTTCACCTCCAGCCTTGGCTCCTTGCACTTTGTCCTCTAATTTTTCCACCTTAATAATAATATTCTTAATTTCAAGTTCGGGTACCTGAACAAAAAAATTCAAAGTAAATCATTGATTTTGAGCAATAAATCTAATTCTAATTTAATTATTATAAAATATCTTAAATATCAATATGTATGCAATACCTCTTTCGCTTCTTTCTTGATAATTTCTTTTTCATCAAGTTCTTCTGTTTTTATATCTGTTTTTATTTCCATCTTAGGTTTATCTGTATTATCTTGTCCATCGATATTTTCTTCTTTTTGATTATCAGAGCATTCAGTAGAATCTTCTTGACTCACAGCTCCTGCAATGATAAAAAATTTCAACAAATGATAAAAAGTTTTATCTCGACTCAACACATCGAAATTCAATACATTCATATACAATATATTAACATTCTATTAAACCCATTCCACAATTGCGTAATTGTAAGTAATCGCAGTAAAAATTGAACAATGGAATATTCTCTTCCTATTCGATTGTAATTAATCAATTCTTAAGGCTCCTGAGTACTCACCTCAGCCATTTTTAATCGTGACGTCATAAACGAGAAATGTATTAAGCCTATTCTACAATGACCGTAAGCCACAAAAATTGACCGATCGTAATTGATTATTCTCCTCATATTCGATTACGATTGGTCAATTTTTACAGCTTACGGTCATTGTAGAATAGGCTTTACGAGCGACACAATAATTTTTCTTACATGTTATTTATAAATAAAAAGTTGCATAAAACGGAGTAATGAGATCGCTGTAAAACATTTAATGGGCCGAGACTCCCATTACCTCCTCTGATAGTCAGTAAATGGTCGTAAAAAGCAAGTGTGTTTATTAGTTTTTACTCAATATACATATTTTTGTAACCTATTTTTACTTCACAAACATTTCTCGATTATTTACTGATTGTCAGGGGAGATAAGAATAGTCTCGATCCATTTTTACAGCTCTCTTAGTATTCCATATTTTATTCAAATTTTATTTATTTATAAATGGTATGCAAGAAAAATCAATCATGTCATTTCTTATGATACCAAGATTCAATATGGTTGAGGTCAGTACTTAGGAACCTTGAAACGACAATTATCTACAACTATTATATGTTAATCGTAGAATAGGGTGTTTACAATGGCTGCGTTCAATAGAAAAAGTAATTTTGCAACTGTTGTAAAATTTTTGAATATAATTACGTTTACACTTTTAATCGAGTTTAATAACATCCATAGATACGATCAATTATAGTTATTCCTCTCTAAAGAACAGAATGGTTGTGATTAGTCAGTTTTTAACTACAATGTTATTAAACTCGACTAAGAGTGTCTGTATAAATGTATAGTTTATGATTGGTTTATATACATTTAGATTAAGTGAAGAATTAAAGGCAAGACTACTCATATTAAAGAATTTTACAACAACTGGAAAGCTGCTTTTTCTACTGAATACAGCCAGTGGGAATAATTTATGGATCTACAATGGGAGTAAGTCTGACATTTCTTATGTTAATCAACAAGATTTTTCGAGCATAATGATTGACTGTGGAGCAGAGATAATCTCAGATATCTCTGTCAAGATTAGCATTATTTTATCGACCCTCAAAAAACTCAGGAGTTTTTTATAAATTTTACCCGCTTTAAAAAAAACTCAAAATTGATGGGATTTTTGGGTTATTAATATAATTATATTGAAGATCATCAAAATTTCTTTTAACAAAAATTTGTTTAAGCGTTAATTTTAAGCGTTAAATTATCCAAATAAATGTTAACATAGTTTATATAAACAAGAAGAAGGAAGCCAATAACGGTCAAAGCTGGATCACAAATGCTTATACAGCAGATAAATTCTCCTCACATTCAACCGTGACTAATATTTCTTACGACATACAGTCTATTGTATTATATTACTCCTATTGTAGACAGTCTTCTAGATACTACTTTCATAATGAGATATGAAAACATACATACCACCATTTCTTTTCGCAATGATTTTAGGTGGTCCACCAGACGGTACAATAAGATGCTCCTCAGGATTTCCTCCTTCATCCAGTATCGCCTATAAATAATTATTGTTTTGTTTTAAGTTTATAAACACGAACCATTATATTAACCATGTATGCAAAGATTTAATTTCAATCAAAGAGAATGTGTATTGTGTAAATAAATGCATCGTGTTTCAAGGTGTGTGACTTGTCACTTTGGCTTTTCCAAAGCCAGATTACAATACAGGATGTCCAGCGATATGTGATTAACCAACTCGACGATAATTCAAGGATATACTAGATAAAAACCCTTACTTTTCATTATTTAATTAATTTTTATTAATTCATATAATATTATACGTTTTAAATTCAAGTTAGGATTCTATACGATAATTGTTAAAACAAAAGCTAATTAATAATTTGGAACGATATTATTTACTGCTTTATAAATAACATCAAACAAACAATAATTTCTCTGCTATATTCTATTTTATAATTGTGGATACAAAAAATCCAAGATTTTTGTCTTGTTGCATCTTTAAGGAAGAACTTATATCCAAACCCACATCTCTCTCTCTCTCTCTCTCTCTCTCTCTCTCTCTCTCTCTCTCTAAAAAAATCTCTCTCTCTCTCTCTCTCTCTCTCTCTCTCTCTCTAATAATTATAAAATTATTAATTTATTGACACTTCATTAAATAGATGTTATAATCTCAAAATTGCTAGCATTTTTTCCATCTGCAATCACAAATAGCATCAAGAATAATAAAAATTTCAAAGATTTTCCAGGAGTTTTCTAAAATATATTAAATTCTAGAATAACACTCCAGGATTCAAGAATACATATAACCCTCAGTTACCACGCTTCGGTCACCATCACACTCTAGCGTGAATTAGAATTTTCTATTTTTCATCACGTGTAACTTCAAAGAAAGAAAAAAAAATACTTCAATTATATAATTTTCAGGAAAATTTTTCTAGAAATCCATTGATAATAATAAAATAAAACAAAAACAATATTTTATTGCAAAAAATTGTAAATTAAGGAAGTAAGAAATTAAAGAATTACAGCAAAGTGATTCCTGCAATAGTATATATATTGCTCCAATGTCACCCTGCAGTAGTACATACATGACATAATTTATGTAAAGTTGAAAACACAATGAAAAGAATAGGCAATAGAAACTGATAGAAATAGGGAATAAGCAATTTTAATTTATCAGAAACCATGTATACTAGAATGAACGCTTTCTGATAGGTTGAAATCTCTTATTCCCTGTTCCTACCTGTGCTTTTCATTATGTTTCAGCTTAATATTCTTTTCATCAGCAACTAGCACACTAATTACAGATAAGAAATTTTGAAACAAAAAAGCAAAAATAGTTCAATTATATAATTTCCAGAGGTAAAATTTTTCTGGGAATCCATTGATAATAATAAAATTAAACAAAATCAATATTGTAAAAAATTAAAAATTAAGGAAGTAAAAAATTAAAGAGCTAAGACTCATCTACTACATAGAAATCGTAGACGGTCGTCAGTTCTCAATCGTATAAAAGACCAATTAGTTGAGTATTCTCCTTATATTTAATTGTAATTGATTTTGGTTTCCTATGGCTTTTATATACTAAGATGAGTCTTTAAAAGTCATCTACAGTAGCAATAAGCAATGATAATGAGGCTATAAGAGTAAGAATCACAGTCGAATGTGAGAAGAATAATCAACTGTGATTGATCAATTTCTTAGGGACTATATAGGATAAAAGGAACAGGGAACAGAGAACAAGAACTTCAATCTATCAGAAACTGTGTATTCCACAGTACATAATTTCTGATAGGTTCAAATTCTTCTCTGTTCCCTATTTCTTCTATTCTATGCAGCCTGTTACAGGCTTACCATGGTCATTACAGATGGCCCTATATACGGGGTCTACAATACAAGTAGCGATCATAAAAGTTTAAGTCGTAGAAAGTTGTGACTAATCATAGTCGATTATTCTTCTCATA
The DNA here is from genome assembly GCF_001594065.2 of Cyphomyrmex costatus. NCBI lineage: Eukaryota > Metazoa > Arthropoda > Insecta > Hymenoptera > Formicidae > Cyphomyrmex > Cyphomyrmex costatus. The sequence goes on from NW_017280267.1 coordinate 1,979,261, forward strand.
GTCGACTGTGATTGGTTAATTTTCTATGACTTTTTTTTACGATATTACTTCTATCGTAGACCTGGCATTACAGCAAAGTAAATATGTTAATGGTACAAATTCGCACCAGTGTGGTAAACAAGGATTAAGGATCGCTGAATATCCTGTAACGATACATTATAATTTACGTAATACTAGGGAGTTTTTGCAATACGGTTTATCCCTGATAAAGTGAACGCTAAAGTCACATTATCTTTTTCTTGAAAATTAATTAAGAAAAGGATAACATGACTTTAGCGTTCACCATATCTAGGATAAACAGTACTGCAAAAACTCCCTACTCTTTTCATAAGCAACTAGCGCAAGTCCCATAAGGCTGGAAATGAGGCGTATTTGTCGCGTATCGCGTAACCACTCATCCACTATTGTAGTTTCCTGTTTTACTGATTACTGATTGATTACATAGTTACTTAACACCTAGCAAGTATGCCTCATGGAATTCCTGCTTAACGCAGACAAGAAAAAAACAATCGTTTATTTCAAGATGCTAGTATACAAACCGCCCTTCCCAAGTAGCATGTTGATTAGATTGCGCAATCAATTACTCAATACATTTTTAAACGAGCACTTTGGTTGATGATAAAAGAGCATCCTTATTCAAGGATTCCGACAATATTAATATAACTTTCTGATAGATAAAATCCTTTCAATTGGCGCAAGTACGCGACAGCAGATCCGCTACTAAATCGATAGGATCGATAAACCACGCCGTCCAGAGAACAAACGGCATTCAAGCGCGAGGAATCGTAAGAGAGAAAAAAAGTACTGAGACTGAGACATCGTTCACCTTGGAGAGCCGCTCGAGAAGCGCCGCTTTATTACCGGATTTGTCCAGGCCACGACGTTCCAGCTCCGTTTTCAGATCTATAACTCGGAGCTCGGTCAACTTCTTTCCTTCTACATCGGCCATTGTACCCACGACGATCACTCTCACTAATCACGAGACAAGATACAGTGGCAGCGACGATGGCGCAGGACTGAGATTTCGTACGATCGTTCTTGATCGAAAACCACAATACGCGAACGACTGCAATTGGATTAAATAGCTCACTACTAGCAAAGAATTTTGGAGCACGAGCGAACTACGATATCCCTTAGTACGTCCGACGATCCGATCACTACGACGGAATCGAAACCAAATAAGAAGCCATTTCCTCCATCATCGACGTCGACGGTCGACGGCCGACGCTATCGACGGTCGAATCGAATTGAAGCTGTGTTCCAAAATGTTCATTAACAGTGCTGAAACTCTAGATTGCGTTCAGCAAAACGTTTATTTTGTGACCGTGGAAAGGTTTCCTTAACACTGATTGGCAGGGTTGGGTTAACCGAGAATGCGGTTAAATATGTATAAATTAAAACGTATAGAACACTAATTTATAATCCACGAGTGTCCAGCACAATAGCTCCACGTTACATATATATTTACAACTATTTTCAGTACTAGTAAATCCAAATAATGATTAGTTGATTATTTGATTAGTGAATTTCGAAAAACGCAACCTTAATATGAAATATCGATTTAATGGCGTTTTCGACCCGGCCGGGTTTGCACTAACCTTTTTGGGTTGGTTAATGACGTTACATGCTCTCCTATTGGTAAAATGTGTAAAGTCCACCAATAGAAAAAATACTTTTTAACCCAGGTTGGAGCAAACTGGAGCAAACCTATAAACTATACTAGTGGCATCACACAAAGTAGTCACCGATTGCTTTGTTCCGATTGGTTGAGAAATAATCCTCTATCGTCAATCACAATCGCTAGTGTGATTACGGCTTTTAGGCTGCATTCAAAAACATTACCCGAGTGATCCCGTATATCGTTTATCCTTGTTGTCCAAACATGTTAAACAAAGATAAGACGATACACGGGAGCACTCGGGTGATGTTCCTGAACGCAGCTTTAATGTGACAGATTTCAACCTTAATATTTTGATTCACGAGCAACATTTTTTTCTGCCAATTACGTTAATTTTGTGCAAAAACGCGTTGAATGAGCCGACTAATTTCATAGAAATCGGTGAATAAACCGGCATCCTTCATAATAATCATATTTTTTTAATTTTGTTAAAATTAAAATTAATTAACTAGGCAGCATATTAAAACTCCCTTTTTTGCTTTCACAATATCAAACACACTTATTATTTTAAGTTCTAAAAATGCCCAAGCAGAACAAGTTACGATAACAATGACATTGATGAATCAGAAATGGTTAAAAATGATTTTTAACGATCATTTTGGAATCATTTTAATAACATTATGGTATTTTGTTTTAGTATATACTAGTTCAGCCACAAAAACAGATCCAATGAGTGGCAGTGATAGTGATGATGATCATTTGCGATTAAGCTCAAGTACGCTTGCTGCTTTAGAGGAATTCTTGAAGGAAAAGGAAGAGCGAGAGAATTTGCTGAAACTGATATCTACAGAAGATCAAGTATCAGATACTCCTTTTGATGAGAATTGGGTAAATAAATGATAAAATAATTTGGTAAGTTTTTTAATTCTGAAAAATTGATGCATAATCAATATTACAGCAATTGAGTCAGTTTTGGTATAATGACGATACGGTAAAGGCTTTTGTTACTGGTGCTCTAAATTCGACACCGGCAAATGGAAAGATCGCTCTAGTTTCTTGTCCAACACTGTATACCAAATTAAAAAAGGAGTGTGGTAAACGACAAAGTATGATTAGTATATTCTGAATATATAGCGTAATATTAACTGAGTAATTTGTAAGGTTGAAAAATAATGTGTTACATCCACATAGCATGTAATATCATAGCATCATTTTTTCATTGCAATATTACAATAAAATCTTGTAAAAATAACACTAAAATATTATGAAGATGTCACAATATTATACTGTCTACGAAAATAAATTATAGAAATGTTACTTATATATCATAGATTATCTCACTAGTAATATATAATATTTTTGTGATATTTATTGTTTACATTTATACTTATTAGGAAAAATTAAATTACTTTAAAGAATATTTTTTTTATTATTGATGTTTTTAATGTTATTTTAAAAATTATTCTATATGATATTAATTAATCTCAATAAGAAACATAATAAAAACTTTATTAATTATAATATCATTCTACTATTTAAAACATTATATTATCATAATATTGCTATAATATTTCAATGTTGGTTATCGACAAACAGTATATATTAGTAATATTTCTATATAAAATTCATAACGAATTATTATATTTAAACATTAAAAATTGAACTAAGATTGTATAAGGCTTTTATTTCCTAGTTTCCAACTCTATTTTACAAATATATTATTTTAATTGCAGTCACGTTATTTGAATATGACAGTCGTTTTAAGATATTTGGTACAAATTTTATACAATATGACTACAAGTTTCCATTGGATATACCTCGGCATATGTCTAGTCGGTTTGATTTGGTTATAGCCGATCCACCTTTTCTTTCGGAGGAATGTCTATCTAAAATAGCAGTAACAATAAAGTTTTTGACCAAGAAAAATATTGTTCTCTGCACAGGTGTGTATAAAATTATTTTTCTGCTATAAATTTTTGTTATATATTAATTATGCATTTATATAATTAGAACTATTGGTTCATACGCAGGTGCTATTATGGCGGAGCTGGCAGAGACGTTGTTGGACGTTAGAAAATGTGATTTTCTTCCAGGTCATAAAAACAATTTGGCAAATGAATTTTATTGTTATTCAAATTTCAATTTTGATAAATTTCTAAAATAACAAACAGTTTTAGAAATACTAATTGAATGATGATATATATTTGTAATAAATTTATAAATGTTGATAATCTCTTTTATATTTATTTAAGAACAGATATGATTTTAAGTAACTCCTCACTCTTTAAATCCCACAATTCTGTTCTTTTATATGAGAGATCTCAGTTAGCTGACACACATTCTGATAGCACAAATCTACTTATATCAGCCAATGTGCTTATTAATTTTTCAGTACATTATCAATGAGAATATTTCATATTAAATTAGACAAATATTAATCAATATTTTTCTTTTTATGATTTATACTTATTTTTCAGAAAATAGTGATTAACAGGAAGATAAAAGTCTCATTAATTTATCTTTGAAATAATTGAAACAATTCCCTAGCACATGATATTCTGAGGATATTTTGAAAATAGTTTGAAACTTTCACAAGATATACTCAGAATGTTCCTATTTTCACTCATTTCTTGCTGGAAAGCAATCAAGATATTCTCAAAATGTTCTTAGAATATCAGGACTATCCACGGATTATTACATTAGCATTCTTTAATTACAGCCGGGTCCTCAGGATTCTCTAACATTTTATGAATGATTGGCGTTGTCATCAAAAATTACACGTGTACGTGTTTCGGCTGTATGAATCAGCCCTAATCAGGTATAACAAAAATTATATACAAAAATCTATCTCACAAATCATTGATTAAAAATTGAAAGAATAAAATTTGGCCAATCAAAATAAGAGCTAAAATTCCTTTATCCTTATTGGTCAAATTTCAATTTTTAATCTTTAAAACGTAGTCTTTGACCTACATGTAGGATCACACTGCGTACGACGTAAGAAATTAACCAATCATGGTCGATTGTTTTCAACTGTGATTGGCCAATTTCTTACGGCACGTCAAAGCGGCTAGGTACGCTTGCTGAGCACTCAAATATGATTGGTTATGGCGACTTCCGGTGCATCCGCTCCACTCTCCCTTGATTCTCTCTGGTTCCAATAATATTTGTGCTAACGGAAGACGGTCGGGTGCTCAACTACAACAGCGCCTCTATCGGTGAAAACAAATTTCGGATCGTTTTTAGAACGAAAAAGCTAAGGAGTTGATACTCCTTCCTAAAATACTCCGTGGTCGTATCTTTTCACAATAAGTGAAAAGTCCCCAAATCGTGAGGACATGAAGGATAGAAAAGTCTCTAGGCAGTGTCGCTTTCGCGAAAAAGTGTATGTACACGCGATGGAAAGTGTAAATATTTACTTCTCTTGAGTATTCGTTTCGGCGCATTTTTTTTAATTTGTGTCATCATGATAGACGGAAACATCTCGATGGAGGAGGATACCGAATTACGGGACCTGGTGGTGCAGACCCTGGAGAGTAACGGCGTCCTCGCTAAGATACGGGTACGTCTTCAGATAATTATGTCTTACGAAAGAAAAATAGAAAAGAATGTTTGCATGTCTCTGTAGGTTAGACGAGTGTTTTCGGGGAAAAAATGAAAAATTTCATTAAAATCGTTATTTGGCGTTTCTCTCTTTTCCGTTGATCTTATTGAACCTTCGAAATGTTTGCAGGCGGAACTCAGGGCGAGCGTGTTTCTGGCACTTGAGGAACAGGATTCGGTTATGGTAAGACTCATTGAGGCATGCACAACTGTAATTAGGGCGGGAGTAGAAGTCTTGCATAACGCATAATGCTTAAGAAAATGAACCAAAATCATTTCTTTCCACGAAATAAAAGATTTTGATTGATTGATTTTCTTATGTGTTGTCTGAAAATCTCTTCTTTTAGGATCTGAGCACAAAAGAATCGTTGGAATAAATACTTAGATTTAATTGTAGACATGAGTAACGTCAAGCTTTGATGTTTGACATACTTACTGTCATGTTTCCAAGAGGTGGAAATCAGTCACATGTCATATGCTAAAGCTTGTACATTGCTTACGTCTATTATTTAAGTCTGAAGCTAGTGACACACGATGCTTATTTTCTTATTGGATTTCTAGCTAAATTAGTATCTTGCCATCATATTGTCTGTCATACTAATAGCATCCAATATGGTAGCAAGAATATATAATAGAAATGATACAAGAATAGATACTAGAAATCCAACAAGAAAACAAGCATCTTGTACTGCTAGCTTAAAAGTAAATGTTACAACAATTCTTGTGTTCAGACTCTTAGACTCATTGTTAGTTTTATAACTCATAATTAACTCTTAATGTTCTTAACCAAGGTCCGACTTATTTCTTATCTCTTTTTAATTCTAGAATTAGAAAGTTAAACGTTGATTAAGAAAGTTAACCATGAGTTACGAAATTGGGCCTTAAGGTTTATCCGCACAAAGTTGCAAGCCGCATAAACATATGCATAAAAAATATCCAGTCATTTTACATATCATTCTAAGAGAAATACGATTGGATAATTTTCATTATACATTCATATGATTATATAAATTTGTATGTATGGATATATCTTTAGGTATAAAGGATAGGACTTATATATGTCGTAAACTATTAACTTATTACACAAGAAATTGATGATTCACACTTAGATATGATTGCTTTATTCTCTTTATATTTAAGAGCGATTGATTAATTTCTTACAGCTTACAGCATGAGTGAACAGAATATGACATATATAAATAATCCTTAAAAAGAAAGTATTAGTCCATTAGGCTCTTGTAAATTCCCAGATAGTAACATGTCTGTCTTGTTACTTGCTAAGTATGTGTTGCTACCAGAATTGCAGCAACTGAATCCTCATTAGTTACTTGATACTTTCACGATATGACAACTTTGAGTAGCAACTTGTCAGCAATTTGCCTACGACTTTAAAATTATTATCATAAAAATTTGTACTACTGCCGTCATGTTGCCATAATAATATGCAGCATTACACAATTATGCAAACATGTTGCTGATAACGCAAGGTAACATTCATACAGCTATTGTATCTTTAAACTGCTGGTCATACATATATACATTGTTGCCTACATATTGCTGCAATGTCGGTATATTCGAAATTGTGTTGAAGACAAATCTATGGCAAGTTGTCAGCATCATAAATAATCACAGATTTGTGCGATTTTGCTGAGATACGCTTCGCTATCTGAGTTATATCGCTCATTTGCTTTAATGACATAACCAGGGTTAGCATTATTTTTTTGGAATAATGTTTCAGAATCCTGAACCACTTCTCAACAAAACTGTAAAACAGTACCTGTCTAATTCAGAAGGAAAATTATTGTTTTCCTTAGTTAGAGAGTTCCTAGAATATTTTGGTCTCGACTATACAATATCTGTATACGACCCAGAAACATACTTCGGAAAGGAATACAACTATGCAGGGAGAAATAAATTGTGCGAAGAATTAGGTATTGTTTCAACTGAGCCATTACTGGGAGAAATTCTCAAGAATAGCATCAACGGTGCCTTCAATAGTTCACAGGTATTTCCTTGAGTTATATAAGTTTATTGTTGATAATTATATAATTGTAATTGTTAAGGGCCAGTAGAAAAAAATATATATTACATGAACAAATTAGTTAGTTTAAGCTACGTTTTGATAAAGATATATTAGATTTAATAACTTTTTTGTTCCTGGTCTCTTATATTTTTTTACATTTTTAAAAAACAATGATACGTTAAATAATACATTTTTATGAATTCTTTCTATAGAATAAAACTAGACACAATGTAACAAATGAAGACTCAACAAATTTCGCAAATGCAACGTTTGAAGTGTCTGTTCCCAAAATGTTCCACAATGAATCCGTGTCGTCGAATGAAATATTAGAAAGCATTTCCGAACAGAGTCCGAAAGTTCCAATAAACGTGACAATAACGGACAAGAAGTGCAAAGAGATGCCAATCGGCACCGACGTTTTAACGGACACGTTGAATTACGATAAGCATCAATCTTCTCTCAGGGAGAGTACAACGGATACCGATAGAATTGAAGGTAACAGGAACAATAATGTAAATTTTGATAAAAACACTTCGAATCCACACGATGCATGCACGGCGACAAACTATGTGGCACAGGAGACTGATAGTACCGTTACGTCCAATCAAATGAGTCCATTAAGCAAATCCGAATCCTTAATTAAGTTCGACGAGTCTATAGTAATCGACATGCAAGAAAATCAAAATAAGGATGTAACTAAACAAAACAGTATAAATAGTTTGGAGCTAAGTATAGAAAATAATGTACAAAGTAAGAAACCGGTTAATGTTGGAAGTAACTTCGGGAAAACGATTTATTTCGACGAGATTATCGTCAGCGGTGATCGAAAAAATATTACAATGAATAAAGCCGAGCCTTTTCTAGAAGGTTTGCCAACTATAAATCAGAAAGCTAATTCTATATTTAGCGATTTGCCGCCGTTAAATGGTAAAAAGGCTAATATTAACGATCTGAAGGAATTAATGGATATTGGGCTTGGTAAGTTGCAAAAATATGATATAAGTATTTGAGATTTATTTTCCTAATCATTCAATATACAGTATACAAATTTTGAATAGCTATTGAAGCAATACACTTTTATAGCTACAGATATAGATAACTATGAGGAAGACTTTGTGTCGTCTGCGTCGGGCAGTGCAAACGAGCAAAGCCCTACTAAAGAGCCAGACAAGATAGACAGTCCTTTAAAATTGCAAATAAAAAAAGAGGAAAAGCCTCAAAATACTCATACCGAAGATTTAAGTGAAGAAATCGAAGAAATGGACGAAATCTTGAGTAGTACCTCTTGCGTAAGTAAACTCAATTTAAATTAATGCAACCCAAATAGCACGTAATACCACAGTAATATTATTTTTCTATTGCAATATTGCAATGAAATCTAACAGAAATATCGTAAAAATATTACTGAGATATATCACAGAAGTATCACTGTAATATTTTTGTGACATTTATATAATGTTTATGTTTATGTAACATTTATTGGAAAAAATTAAATTATTAAAAATTTTTTTTTATTTTATTAAACTGATATTATAAATGTCATTTAAAAAATTTCCATATAATGTTAATTAGAAAATAATACTGATTGTTAAAATACAATAACTTTTTTATAATATAATAAATTAAAAAGTTATGATGAACTAAATTTTAGTTATAAAATTATATGTACGTATAATTTTGTGATATCTTAATAACATCTTAATGAGGCTTCTAACGTCAGTAAGACATAAAAACATTTATTAATTATAATATCACTCTGCTATTTAAGATTAACAGATTTAAGACAGTTATGTAATAAATCATATTGCCATAATATTACTGTGATATTTCAATGTTGATTATTAATGTGTAATATATTAGTAATATTTCTGATATTATATTGTAATATGAAATATTTCTGTATATTGCAATATTACTGTGATATTACGTGCTATATGGGAAACGATTGCACTATTCCAACTGCAATCGCGCACAAACTTTTCTTCTATATATAAATTACGTAACTATATGTATACAAATAGAACCGTTATATTTTAGCTCGAAGATATAAATACCGATAAGAATATATCAAACTTTGCGACGGGTATTATCGCGGATCATATATAAAGTTTTCAATGGCGCATCGCTATAGATCCTCTGTAAGGATTATAGCGAATTGTTCCTCTTGTATGTGTTATTTTGATAAGATTGATATCCTATCGCTAAATTACTACGGACATCTACGCCGACTACCATGAAAATTCAGGAACTCGCAGAATTAACTTCATAGTTTCTGAAAGGCACTGCCAAGCTGTGTGGCTCAATACTTATAAGTTGCGCTGCAAAGGAAAAGAAAAACGTAGAAGGAAAATGTCTGAATGCGTATTACCACAAATATCATATTTTTGTACAATTAAAGATAAGCGATACTCTGTAACTACAATATCATTGTTTGCAATAACTATGCGTTGTGAATAATCGTCATCGTTTTCATAGATTATCCGAGACAGTACATAATTAAAAAAAAAAAGCAATATGATTGATATACTATTAAGAAGCACATCGAGGGGTATTTCTTATTTGTGTACATAAAGGGTATTTTCTGTCTCTTCATTAAAAAAATTAACAAAACTATGAAACGTGAAACAGTACATGTAAAATCGTATGAAATAGCAGTTACACAATTAGGAAATTGCAATAATTTTAAACTTTTTACCTATATTTTGATAAAGAAAAGAAAAATACATATTGAATATTATAAAGTAAATAATTTTATTTAACTTCAGACAGGCTACCTTCTACGTTATGTAAAAAATATACTGGTATTACATTACTCTTACAAATATATTATGTAAGAGTGTTATGATAATTTAAATATTAGAAAACAGTAAAAAAAAAAGAAAGAATACACGAGTTACTGCTCGTTAATAATTTAACATTTCTCTTTTTTTTTTTTTAAGAAACTTTCTATTAGCATTTTGTTGTGTTTACTGAAATATCTCTGCCCTTACTTTTATGACTGAACATTGTCTATTACCTCATTTTATATAAAGTAACATGATATTGTAACAATATCAGGAAATTATCCGTCTAGAATGTGGATTGCCTAAAAAAATCCATCAAATAATTTTTTGAATGTAATGGTGCTAAGTATTTGAAGCTAAAGTTATTTATGAGAGTTAACGTTATCTAAGAAAGACAGAAAATTAGATGCTTATATATTTTCTTGCATCCATGACTCGCAGGAAATTAGTGAAAGCTAGTTTAGAATATTAATTTTTGGGTAATACATCTTAATTAAAAAAAAAAGAATGAAAAGAAAACACTTATTGCGGATATTTTGTGCCCTCATATAGGCTGCAATAATATTATAATTAAAAGTACAACTTAAGATGAATCAACTAGATGCTTGACAAATCAAAATCTTTTTGTAAAAAAATATATATATATAGCCAGCCAGCTTTACAAAAAGAACTTTTATTAATGGCTAGACTGCAGTGTAACATTAAAATTTATGTTTGGTTCGAACGAAGAAATTCCGTCACTCATGTAACCTTTAATCCAGCAAGATTGAATAGTAATTCTCATCATACACAGAAACTTGTTACATGTCAGACGAAGAGTCAAAGAAATACTGCGCTCAAATACTTGCAGCATTTTTTACTGTATATTTATATATTTATTATCATCATTGCCTGTATTATATGAATTCAAATTGAATATGAATGTATTACGAGATAAATATTTATTTTAATAGCAACAATGTGCGTAGTGTGAGAGGAAGGAACAAATTACGTAGTAATTTAAACAGATGTTATAAATTTTAATCGAGTACCTGTCTTATTGCAATAGGAAATATCGTTATGTTTTTTCTGCAGAAAAAGAATAAAAACGCTAAAGTTAATGATAAAAGTTTTTATTAATTAAATTAGACGATTGACAAGTTTATTAACTTTTGTGATTTATTTTTCACAGATACACTAAATTTATATTTTATCTTTACAAGCTAATCCTTGTACTATTATACATATGTTTAACGCGTATAATATTAGGTTGATGCGAAAATAATGTCGGTTTTTATTATTTTAAACTTTGGAGCTTTATTCTCCATAAGGATATGTTCGATTTTGTCAATGTTGTATCATTTTTAAGCACAGATTTCGCTCTGTTAATTGTGTTAGTAATTTTGGTTTCAATGACTGTGTTCAGAAAAAGAAGCTTTACTATTATAAAATTCTTCAATATGATTAGTTATATATAATACATTAGTTATATACATTTAGATACATAAAAGGAACCAAAAACTAATCGTATTGAAGAATTTTACAACAATTATAAAGTTGTTACGTTCAGTTTTCTCTACTCAGCTTTCTAGCCAATGTAAATTTGTGATCAATTATCATTATTATTATTAAATATGATATAGGAAAAAGCAATTAGACTAGGTTCAAACTAGGTTTTAAAATAATAGAAACGGGTTGAAAAATTAATGAAACATTCAACCAAGAAACTACAAATAAATGAATAGTATAATTTCAGAAAATTCGTAACAAGTGTTTTGAGAAAAAAATCAAAACAGGTGGGGACGACCTGCAGTCATTGACGATGACTTTGAAGGCAATTATTAAAGCGGATCAATTAAAAATCATTCAAGAGATCACATTGGAACTAATCGAAGTCAACAGTTTTCGATCAATCTATAATTGTTTGTCATTCAAATCCGATCAGAAAAGTAAAAAAACCGGCATTATGTTTGTATCAATCTAATATATCAGACGTAATTAACATATAGTATGACAAAAAAAAATTTATACAAACCTGAAAAGGCACCTTGCATGTTAAGTCCCTTCGTCTCAACACTACGTTCGTATAACGGAATCGCTTAGTTCGAACTGCCGTTTATCCCGATGTGTAATTACAAAAAAAAAAACCGAAAATAAAAGAAAAAAAACAGGTGTGTTCCTGATCAATCAGCGTGGTTACATTCTATTATTGACACGGCAATCTTGACGACAGGATTCAGGACTGCATTTGAACATTCCTACGCTCTGTAGAATCTAGACGAGAGATAGATACATTCCAGTGTTACACACTAAGGCCGATATTTTTGTTACGTCGTTACCATTAGCACGCATGTTTACAAAATAAGTATGTCTCTCATCATAGACTGTAAGACGATAATTTAAGGAGCGTCCTTTTGTATCCGCCGCGGCTACAAGTTTTACTCGGATTTTTCGAAAAGATTCGTTTTGAATGGGATTAATCGCATTGCACGATACATTTCTTCTCAGGCGATTCCCGTTTGATAATAAGACGGCAATTTTGGAACTACACATGCTTGTTATATGTCATATGATTTTTTCTTCTCATGTTTGTATTATAGATATATTTAAAAAAATATGTAAAAACTATAGATTGTCTCTTCAAAAAACGTTCGTCGAGATGTATTGTTATTTGGTATAATAATTGTATAACTATTTGGCTCGTAACGCTTTTGGATATATTTACCGGGAAATAAATGATGTCTTCTTTTTGATACGATTGTTTCACGCAGCTTTCGTGAAAGGAACATATCCGACGCTGCTTGTGTGTTGAATCAAGTAACAATTTTATTATGAAAAATGTATGTACATATGTGACATACAGTGTTTAAGTGCATAAATTTTATGGAGAGGCAGTTTCGATATTTTCAAGAGAGAAGATTAGATAGCCATAATCGTAGTTATTCATAATTCACAGTTTAAAACTTCATGAATGAGGCATTGATAACAAAACAATCTGCTTTACGATACTCCTTTACACGATTGCAGATAATTATTTTGTAACCACGTTGAAACATTGGTAGCTAATACCGTGCCTTTTAGTGTGTATGAAATAATTATAAAGAATGCAAATAATAATAAAAAAAAAAAGAAGTACTGTGGCATTGTGGGTTTTTTACGAAACACCTATGTTACTTATTTATGATTTTCAAGTATATAATGTAATAATATATGTATTCATGTGTATATGTTATTTATTTTATAAAGAATTTTCTCTTTTGCAATTGTCGCTACTTTCTTTTCCATTACTCCGTATTTCTATAAAAGTACAGTACGTTACGGTTCTCTTGGTGTAATTTGCAGCCTTAACTTAATAGAGAGATTTGTTCTTTATTGTAGAGGATTGCGCTAAAACTTTCTATTTCGTTTTCGTTAAACTCCCATTACATTCTAGATTGTGTAAAAAAAATTTGGGAATTCCATAAATTTTAATTTTTGGATTATATTTACTCTTAAATATCCATAGCAATGTATTTATTAAACAATAATTCTTTCAATAAGTTAAATCTAAAAATTATTGTTCAAAAAAACATTAAATTATCGAAACAAAGGGCTCTTGATATGTGTCCAACAATATATAACTAAAAAGAAAGGTCTGAAGTATACATCTTTTATTTTAAGTATACAGGGTGTTTGCGAAATAATAAGTTTTATCGCGTAGGGGTAGAATGAACTAAAGCCGCGCGCTTGCATTTGGCGGTGGACCGGATGAATTTGGATATTTTTATAAATTAATATCTCGTTAACTATTGTGAAATGGTTGAGGACTTTTCTTCTCATTGTCAGTTTAGTCCATTCTATCCCTGTGCGACAAAACGTTTTATTACTTCTCAAACACCCTGTATGTAACGAACATACAGTATGTACATCAGTTTTGCAAAAAAGAACAGACAGGCAGGAGAGGGGATCCTAAAATCATTTGTTTTATCGATTCAGTAGGATCTATGGATGACTTATGTCATTGATAGACCATTACACACTATTACATTACAACGCATGTACAAATTTTCTAATTCTGTTTTATACTTATTTCATTATATGTACTTTATATTTGTTTATTATATTATTTTATATTTATTTCATTATATATGTATAAACTACAAAATTTTTACAAAACAAATATTGTTATAAATTGATACCAGAAGCCAATAAAAAATTTTAATTTTAACTTCTTTTCACTTTTAGCATAAAGTTGACTAGTTTAAATTATATTATCATTTATATTTTAAAAAACTGAAAAAGAATTTTTAAGTCTATATAAAGGCATCTAAAAAAATTTATTTAAAAAGTAATCAGTAAAACACAGACGATTTTAAGATCCCTTTAAGGTATTTAACTTGTATATAGTCACTACGTAAGAAAATGTAAAAATTTTAATAGATAAGAGCGTCGTTTTTAATGATACCACGTTATATGCTGCATTTTAATAGTATTATACATTATTTACAATAATGCACCGTATTAAATGCCTTGAACTATAAATATAGTAATGCGATAATGTACCTTTTACCTGGCTATGTACAAAGAATATATAACTAACAGACAGTATGTGACACTGCAATGGTGTCATAATTAAATTACAGTATATGTAACAAGTAACAATATATTTCAAAAAATTCCTGTATTTACATTCTATTGCGTTCTCTTTGCAGTCGTTCGCTGTAAGTTTTTGATACAAGATTAAATGAGTCCATGTATCGATCCATACACATTGCAACACATTTCTGTAAACAAATCATTGAATCAATGAAGTCAGAAAACGGGGAATTAATTCAAACAGATCTTTACTAAAAAAGATTCTGCCACACAGTTGCATAACAAAATTATGTATTATAATTAAAACAAGTAAATCACGTAATGAATTATTCAAACTTTATTACGTGATTTTTTAAATTGTGTAATTTGAAGTCACATGATATTTTCCTTTTTCTTCTATTTCTATTATTAACAAGTCTTCAAAATTTAATAATTATAAAATCATATGATGGATGATGTTGCTTCTAATATTGTGATTTTTTTTATGATTAAAAAAAAATTATGTACTAATTTAGAACAATCCATTATATAATTTACTGAGTTTAATTACATAATTTTATAATGTAACAATAAGTCTAATTGGATTGCTTAAAATCCTTTAAAATTTTTAAACCGAGATACATACTTGGGTGTTGAAAAGAAAGAAAACAAAGATATTGAATGCAAAGAAACCTTTTGTGACATGCTTTTTTTCAATAGGGATTACCATAACAAAATTAACTATGAGTTAAAGTAATCTTGTAAAATTTTAAAACGATTGTAGCAGAGTGGAGAATATTTTTCATGAAAATTTTCTAGTAAATAAAACAATAGTCTTTAGAAAATTCTGAGACTTAATAAATAGGAAGTTTATTATCCAGGTGATTTTGTAGCAATTTTTTAAGGTTAAATTTGATGTAGAAAAATTTACTTGTTCTGAGCTGTCCAGCGAGGTGCCCGGCTTGCTAATACATTTTTTAAAGCATTTTTCCGTCATTTTCTGCAAATACATGTAAAACCGTATAACTTTCAGTTAGTTGAAGTGCGCTATGGGAAAAAGATGTATAACGATACCGTGAGCAATTCCTGAGCATTAGCGACTGCTATTTGCTGCTTCACTTGTTGCATCAGCTCGTCCCGCTGCGAACCTGTCAAGTTTCCCGTCGCCAAAGCATCCATTCTCTCGAAGTTTTTAAATTATAATTATGGACAATAAAACTAAAGTTTACAAATTTCAGTCGATTATCCACGAGACCACTATCGTGAAACGCGTCCAACCTAACCCTGCCTCGCCGGTCGCGTAAACGAGACCACGTGAAGCAACATTAAAGTCCCGTTTACACGTAACAAAACTCATGTAACTAGACAATCGCGAAACATTATGCTGGATTCACACTGCATCCGACTTTCGTCGTACGACGACTCTACAACCAATCAGAGAAATTGTATCATCTATACGAAGCAAAATCCTGTTTTTTGATTGGTTGCAGAGTCGTCGTACGACGAAAGTCGGATGCAGTGTGAATCCTATATTAAAGCAGGTGTTTATAGTCGATTCTTATAATGTATTTTCGAGAAATGTTTACTTTTACCTCCTCGCCTCTCTTTTTTTTTTTTTGATGAAATTAGGCTTATTTAATGCGTTTTTGCATGAAACAAAAGAATCTGGCAGAAAAAAAGTGTCGCTCTGCTCTGCAAATCAAGATTAATCGTTAAAGTTCACGATTTGCGTCAGCCAATAAAATTGTCTCAATTAGAATAAGGCGTAGTAGCTGATACAATTTGATACGATTTGATTGACGCAAGTTACGCTTACGCAAGTTACGCTGCATGTGAAAGCATCCTTAATTGATTAAAATGATTCTTTTCCGTGAAAAGAAAGGAAGGGAAGAATTATTTTGATTGGTTGATTCGCTTATGAACTACACGTATGATAAAGTCTGTGCTGCAGCCTTAAATGCTTCGAAGCATTTTTCCATTGATCAATATTAATACAATTTTTTCTTCCGATTGAACAATCAAAAGTTTCGAAGCATTTGTAGCGTCAAATGGCCGCTACAACAATACCGCACCCTAAAATTGATCAATTTCCTATCATTGAAATCCTACGTCGACCGTCTACGCTTCTATGTAAACAAGCTTTACACTACTGCATGAAAATTGTATCTTTGTTTGATTCGCCATCTTTGAAATTCAAATTTTCTCGATTAGTACTTTTAAAAAAGATACCCACGATAGCACTTTTAAAAAAGATTTGATTTTAATCAAGCAGAGGTGTTTAAGCATTAAAGAGTTTTAAGAAACGTTTAAAATTGCCGTAAAGTAAATTAGAGCCGGAGTTAAAAAATGGTGAAAAAAGCGAAAACGAAGCTGAAAATTAAAAAGGTAATGATAATTAATTAAATAATTATTTATAAGAGTTGATGAAGAATTTCGCTGAAACTATATTCCACGTTATTTTGGAACATTTTAGAGAAATTGCTAAACTTTTGCTAAAAAATTTTACTGAAAGTGAATTTTTTGCTAATATATTCTAAAATTGAACTTAAATTTTTCTAAATTGTTGCTTAAATTAAACTAAAGTTTTTCTAAAATTCCTAAATTTTGCTAAAAAATATATATATGTTATATAAAAATGTAAAATTCTTCAGTATACCGAATGAGTTATTTAAAACATGCTATCTGAATAACTTGCTCGTTTTTTATGATATAAAAAGTGTTTCTGATAGAAGTAGAACGATTTCGAGAGGTGCGTGTTTTGGTCATGAAAACACATAAATTACGTTTCGCTTTGCACATGATGCGCATATGATGCATTAATATAATTGTCCTTTTTTAACATTTGGTGAGCAACAAAGATAAACGATGCATTATGAAACGGAACGCACCATATGGTTATTTATTTAAAAAATGATTTTTCGTCTACATACTCTTTGAAGCAACTATGTATTTTTTTAATACTAATTAATTTGTCTCATTCTGTTTGTAAAAATACAAGTATAAGATTATAATAAGTTAAATTTACATGATATTTAATATTTTATGTCAACATATGTCAAACTAAAGTATAAATGTATCTTGTAAATTGGTTTTCTGTAAACTATTAGTTTTTTGGTATCTCTATACCTTCATACTTTTATGTATATGCAGAATTGTTAAAAGAATCATATTATGTAAAAAAAAGTCCATATAATTCTATTTAAAAAAGTGGAGGTGATTTTCATATTTTTTTGATACCTCCATCTAGACAAAAAACAATATGACCAAAATACGTCCCTCTCGAAACTGTTCCACTTTTACTTGAAATATTTTTTTGTATCAGTAAAAATGACCGAGTTATTCAGATGACCTGTTTCAAATACCTCACCCTATACATATTTGATTATTGCTTTTGGTTCCTTGTATAGCTAAACGTATAAACTATAACCATTGATGAACTTTACAACAGTTGCGAAGCTTATACTTTTTCTGCTGAATGCAGATCGAATTGTTATATTTGTTATTGGTCAAATGTTAATCAAAGATTTATGGGTGAAAATCACTTATTTATTTCTTGTAGCCATGTAAGAAATTGGAAGATCAGATTCAAAGGAAGCGTAAAATGTTTCTTTGCAAATTACAAGGACTAGAGGAACCTAATGCTAAAAGTCTTGAATCAAATGAGTCAGGTAAGTTCAAGGAGCAGTATTATATATAAATCACTTATGAATATGAATTAGTTTATTTATCCATATTCATGTAATACACCCAGATAGTACACAGTATTTATAAAATATTTATAAAATATTTGTAAATATTTGGAGGATTTATTTTAAATATTTTGTGATGAGAGTGAAAGTGATTATAATATTATAGTATTAAATTTCTATGAGGAATTGGCAATTTGGGAATATAGTGGGCCAATAATATTGAATTAATATAAATTAGTACTAGTAAGATGAATTCTTATGCAAAATCGCATTTCGTATTATTTATATCCTATGCAAAGGAGGATACAACTTTTACTTTTTTGCGATCATTTAAATCATTTAATTTTATTACAATCATTTAAAAACTAATTCAGAGTTAAATCAACAATTCTGAATTAATTTTTAAATGATTGAAACATAACTAACAGCAATTTTGTAACGGTGAGAATAAATTTTATTTACTTTACTTCAATGTATCAATTTTTGTTTGAGTGTAGTGTCATTATTATAATAATTTCAGTTTCTATGAAAAAAGATATATAAGAAAATGTGTAGAGAAAAACAATTCCCTGAAATACGTTAGCTCCGAAAAATTATAAAGTACCTGAAATACTGTATTATAATTATATTTTAAATCGTTTGTACAAGAAGCATTGTTTTATACAGGAAATGCAAGACATCCGTCTTCAGGAAGAGATTCTGTATTTCTTTATTCGAACGTTCACGAAGACAATATGCGCGATAACTACATGTGTTATCGTTGTAAACACTTTTTAGAATTGCCGCGTAATTTGTTGTCTCAGCCATTCAGCAACAGAGAATACGCCTTTATAGAACAATGTAAAGGCGAGTTGAATTTTATTCGGGCTATCGTCTGGTTGAAATCCTCCATCGCCTGTGTTTCTGAAATACCAGTTAAACAATTGCAACAGGTATTTAATGAACAGTGGTACACACACGGTGAATATAATCATTGCGAAGATGAGCGTATAATTGATGTTGAACAATTACGATCTTCTATACATAAGGATCTATCAAGCAAGAATACCAGCATAACATCAACCCCTCTAAATATTTGTAATGATACTTCACAAGATACTTTCGTTACACCTCAAAGAACGATCCGTTACTTACACATCAGATCTAAAGATCCACAAAGTAAACCATTAAACTCCACGTCGGCGAATTTAAATGAATCCATGGAGTCTTTGATATTTGGAAATTCTAATAACTATAATATCGTAGCGAAAGAAAAGGAAAAAAACGCAAAAGCCTACATAATTCCAGAATCGGATGCGGAATCGATTTTAAATGACGATACATTTTATGAACACCAACCGAGATTTGAAGTTGAAAAAGATACAGGATGTTCGATGCAGACCACATCAAAGAATGATATCCAGCGGAAAAACAGAAAAATCGAAAATAAATCTATCTTTCGAAAGAATCGCGCTCCAGATGTATCGAGTAAACATATTTCACTAGCAAAAAATCAATCTATCGATCCGATATTTAAACATAACTATAACGGACAGTTTGATGAAAGGTTCTCATCGAGAAACCAAAATGATATAGTTAATAAGATAGATTATACAGCGAATAAGCTGGAATTCGACAGTAGTCCGAAAATGGACAGTTTGATGAAAGGTTCTCATCGAGAAATGATATAGTTAATAAGATAGATTATACAGCGAATAAGCTGGAATTCGACAGTAGTCCGAAAAATGTTATTATAACTCCAAGAACTTTGTCTCAAATGTCAAATGTTTGGAACGAATACTTCGAATTTTCGCTTGACGGTAATAGTCCTCTTCAAGCTAGCAATATCTCCACAGGAAATTCGCGTACGCAGGACAGCGCATACAGTACATCATGTGTCGATTTATTTAATAGTGATATCGCAGCAGGAACGAGTTCCGGTAATAAACGTGCACCGGATATCGAACGTAATAATGAATTACAACCTTGCAAGAAAAAGATCAGTACGTGTGAGAAAGGGAAGTTGTCCTCTTCGATTGACACGATGTTGTTCGGTGATAGTTCTCAAAATTTTAGAACTAACAAAAATATTCCTCAAATATCAAACGTTTATAATTGCGAATTTCAAAAGTCACCGAGTCTCTTCAGTAGTGACAATGAACGGATAGACGATACTAACTCTAAAAAATTAAAAAATGTATTGGCAGCAGAGTCTATCATCGGCAATAAGTGCACAACGAACATCGAGCATTGTGAACTGCAACGTCGCAACGAGAAAACAGTTACACGCCAAAATGTGGCCTCTTCTCCTTCTGTAATAACAAAAAAAGCTGGAATATCGCACACTGATATCCGGCATCGTTATAATTTGCGATCTAATTCTAATAGCAGAAAGATTAGTTGTAAGAAAGAGGTCTCTTTCGCTAGAAAACACAGACTTAAGAAGTGCAAATCAGAACGAAAGAATGTATCAAAGGAAGAAAATGAAAATAAAGGTGAAATGATTTCTGCCAATTGGTTGAACTTCACTGTAGAATCGCTACGTATGGAACGGGTAATTCTCGCATCAATCAAAGTGATTCTCTCGAAGCTTTGCGATAAGAGAATAGTAGAAGTATACATAAAGAGACAACAGCAGAAGAATACGCGTAATTATTGGAAAGGTAGTTTGGAAGAGCAGGCTGTAAAGGCGGTATTAGATATATCTGATATTTTCACGATAGAAGAGAAGCCCAATATATGCATAAAAGTAATTATGATAGAAATAGTTAAAACTTTGAATGAGATAATGATGTGGCATGAACAATTACGTGGGATATATTGCACTCAGGTATATATTACATATATTACACATTTTTTTATTTACAAATATTACATTGAATAATTATTATATCAAATAATATATAATATATATTATTGACAATTTAAAAACTGCATATATGTGAACAAAATATATAAATACGCATATATATTATGTAGGATACAGCGGGGCTATTCTGTCAGCATTTTAACTTTAAAGTAATACGAAAATTTACGATAACAAACAATATCTCTTTATATTGATTTGGAAGATTTCAGTGAAATTGCTGAAATTGAACTGAAATTTTTGCTAAAGTTTCTTTAAAATTTTGTTAAAAATGAATTTTTCAACAAAAATCACTGAAATTGAAATGAAATTTTTTTGGAATGCTGAAATTTTACTGAAAAGTGTACCAAAATGTGGATTAATTTCAGCAAAATTTTTTCGTACTTATAATTACATTATACAATTATTGCTCCTTGAGAATACAAGCAACCTTTAAATAATCAAAATGTGCTGTTCAGAAACATATTTAGAAATTTATTTAGAAATACAGTATCACAACTATGCAATACAATTATACAAAATTATTTTTGTTTTAGACATCCATGTGGATATATCGCGTACAAATAATTCTGGAGTTTTGTAATTCACTGCCAATGTGCGTCAAGGTGACTGATTACTTGATAACGAAATTAAAATCACTTCAGTTGTTGCTCACCGAAAAGAAAATTAAAAAAAACTGCGTCTTAATAAGACAATTGCATATTGTATTTTATGCATTAAACATCACTCTACGAAAATATCGTACAATTATACTGAGTGATCAAAGATATCGACTTACAGAAAAAGTTATACCTCACGTCGCAGATCTTTGGAAAATGTATTATATTGATAAAGAACTTAAACATGCAGATTTGGATTTGGATACTGCCGAGAAACAATGGTTGAATACTTTAGAAAACAGTGTCGAGGCTTTCGTGAATTTTGGATATGTACAATTTGCCAAGGAGTCGTTTTCATTAGTCCATGTTCTAATTTAGGCGATCGAGGAAAACATAATATTTTTAATATTTAAAGCATTTTACTACATGTTTGCTTCATTATGTTAAATATTAAAAAAACAGTAAATATTTACAATAATGTTAAAATAAATATTATATAAAATATTAAAATAAATATTATATTCTTGCTCTGATACGAAATCGCTTCATTACAATTCGATGAGTCCATCTTTCCTGATAGATCTTCCGTTAAGTTCTCAGTAAACCAGCCACATAGTGATTGTGAATTCCGAGGTATTAAATTGATAGTAGCGTTTATTAAAGTGTTTAGTGGACATATTTCTGTGCAATTAGGTAGCGACAAAACGATTATCATGTCATCTATACCCGTGTAGTAATTAATCTGAAATCATTTCAGTATTTTACATTTGAAATTATTAGTGACAGCTAGAGCATTCTTAGATAACAATAACGAATATCTGAATCAATTAATAGTAAAAAATAAATATACTCTACATACTTTAATAATATAATAAAGAAAAGTTCCCTATTATGAGATATGTTCCTATTGTTCCTAATATGATAATCGAATTTCAGCTAAACTATAATAAGTGTTATACAGGATGAGGTATTTAAAACATCACCTAAACAACTCGCTTGTTTTTGATGAAACAAAAAATGTTTCAGTTGAAAGTGGAACGATAGGGACGTATTTTGGTTGGTCACGTTTTTTGTCTAGGTGGAGGCATCAAAAAGATATGAAGGTCATTTCCCCTTTTTTAAATAAAATCACGAGACCTTTTTTACTTAATATAATTTATTCAACAATTTTGTATATAAAAGTATAAAGATTTAGATATCAAAAAAACCAGTTTTTCTAATTTTTTTAAATTTCACAAAAAAAAGTAAATTTAAATTAGATTTTATTTGTGTATTATGTTTAAATTAGATTTTGCATTTTAGTATCTTAAATTAAAGCTTATTAAATTTCCTTTAAAATGTTACATTTTTAAATGCTACTCTTAGATTTTCGACAATTATAGAAAATGAAATCAGTATCTCACAATAGGGGATTTTCTCTCAAGAAAAAACAAAATGTTACCTTTATTCCGTAAGTATTTGTATCGTTATTAAAGTATAATTCAAATATTAATGCAGCCGCTTCATTAGGAATGTGAGGCGACCAGAGATTAAGATTCTTCAAAACGCCGACGATATTTCTTACGTTGCCGCTGTATAACATCATTTTTTGTTTTTTCGATATATCTCCTATTATATACTTCAGTGAATTACCGATAATTTCCTCTAAAAAGGTTCCGCCATTCAACTGCTTCTGCAGAGGAGTCGTCGAAAGAAGATCATATTCTAATAAAGTGACGTTGTACATTGTACCATCGGGAAACACATTGATTGCCCAATTGGGCAACATATAATTTTGATCCGCCTAATGATTTAATAGTAAATGTTGAAATAAAATCAAGTTCAATAGACAAATATACTAAAAAGTAACATAACGAAATTATTAAACGTAATTAAAATATGTAAATCACGTAACGGATTGTTCGAAATCAATACATAATCTTTTTAAATAACCTAACTTGAAAAGTCACACGATGTTTTTTTTCTTCTATTTCTATTATTTAATTATGTAAAATTCGATAACTATAAAATCATATGATAGATTAAATTATTTCTAATATTATATGATTTAAAAAAAAAAATACGTACTCATTTAGAACAATCCGTTATGTAATTTATTTATTTTAATTACGTTATGATTAAATTAATGATTTAATTGATTTCGTTATATAACTTTGTTGCGTGATTTTTTTTCAGTAAGTTAGGGTTGATAAAAAGAAATACTAAAGTATTCTCGAAAACAGATGTTTTTTTAGCTTATATATTTACCCTCAAGTTTCGAATCAAACTGTATGTTTCACATTATTATTGTTTTGAATAAATTTGATATTTACTGATTTTGATTTTATTGACTCAGGCATATACAAGCATCTATTATTAATTTTTATAGTTATGCATAAAATTATTTACATTGATAGATTATATATAAATATATATATAAATAATTTTAAAAAGTATAGCAACTTTCATTTTCAAAAATCGACGAATTTTTGTAAGAGAAAGAAGAATTTAAAGAGGATCTATTTTTTTAAAGAGATTTTAATGAAATATTATTAAAGAGATAGTATAGAGAGCATTTAGATTTACTAAGAAATTTGATGTATGTATTTTTATATATTTGACTTACCAATGTTTCTAAAGTAGCGTACAAAAGAGCGACGTCCGATGGAGTACTAATGTTTCTCTCCGTGTATTTAGAAAGATGATGGAACAAAGACTGATGTTGTGCTAGCATCTTTTGCGTTTGAATAGTTTGCAATATCTGGTTCATTTGTGAAATAAAATTTGGACACAGAAAACCCAGCATCAATGTGTCCTCCTTTAGTTCCAAGTATTCTGTAAAAATTTATTGATGCAGAGAGTACATCAAATTTAACTCTTACAAAATTTATTTTTTACTTTCTATTGGTTGATTTTTACAAAATTGTTTAACATGATTGTATTGTTTGATTAAATTTGTACTTTATATATCGTATCTATTAGTGTCTCTAGAATACAGAGTCTGCCAATCGGCCCCTAAAAATGATGGACATATCTGTGCGTTAAAACGAGAGAGAGAGGAGAGAGAGGATAAACGACCCGTAAGTTCTTTCTGACACAGATGTTGTAAAGAGTATAAGTAAGTAATGTGATTTTTTCCGTCATTTTTAGGTGGTCTATTCCTGATCTAATAAAGAAAGGTCTATGAGTTTGCCAGACTCTATATTCTAGGAACACTAGTGTCTACTAGTGACGTTTCTAAGATTTGTTGCGCTTGGGTGTAGAGTGTCCCTCCGTCACCCCTTTCCAGAAAACACAGAATATTTATGACAAATATTTATTACTATTTATTTTTTGAAATGTTAAATAAATATTTTATACGTATTTTATTAAAAAATCGGATGGATATGCAGCATTGTTTTATAATAATTCTACATTTAAGTCACCCGCATGAATTGCACCATCACACACCTGTTAGAAACGGCACATGTATACATGATTGATTTGATTTTCATGTAAAAAAATCTTACAAAATATATGTATTTTGAGAAACTACTGATTTAAATGTTAAATATTCATAGAAAGTTTGATTCATATCCCTAATGTTTTATAATCTAATAAGAAATAATTACATTTATGTACTGACCAAATGGTATCGGTTGCCAATTTAAATTTTCATTCCACATCTGATTTTTTGTGGGAGGCCACAAGCCAGCATGAACAAGCTGGGCCGATAAGATCGACAAGGAATGCTCTGTCGTACGTGTCTTCATAATGTCTGACATATATACGTTGCCTAAAAATTCGTCGTATGTCTCGCGCAAATATACCCCTAGATTGTACATGTTGAATTTTCCAGTCTGCAATCAAAAGATATATGATAACGATATTCATAAATCGCGTTCAGCAAAATTTTAGATAATTCGAGGGAAGATGGTACAATAAGGGGAAACATGCCACTTTTATTTATATTCTTATTATAGAATAGTTGTATATTTTTTCTTTGTAGAATTTTCTAGATCCTTCTTACTCTCTATTTGTTTTGAATGTATCTAGGCTAATCTGAATAAATTATCTGATCAAATTATAATATCTATATAGTTAAACTTTTAGATATTTCAACAAAACTTTTTCCTGTGTGTATATTATAGAATTTGAGAATTGTATTATTATTAATATTATTATACGTACTACTGGTATGTTCATCGAAGCAGAAATGAAGGATTCGTACGATAAAGTTTCTGGGATGTTAGTCTCGTTCATTTTTGCGTCTTCCCACGATGCGTACAATTTATGAGCGAACAACTATTGATCACACATCAATAATATTACTATTATATTATATTTCTTAAACGTATATTAATTTACGTTAAAAATGAGATATATATGTACTTACAACATGCACTAATTTTAAATCGGATACAGCTGAACTGGGAAGTATGTAGACGCACAATATGAGCCTGATGTAGACAAAATGTAACTCAGCCATTTTTACGCGTTTTTTTTCGAGAAGTTAAATTTCTTTAGGTTACAGCGTTTTAACACAAACTAGAATATA
Organism: Cyphomyrmex costatus; assembly: GCF_001594065.2. Classification (NCBI taxonomy): domain Eukaryota; kingdom Metazoa; phylum Arthropoda; class Insecta; order Hymenoptera; family Formicidae; genus Cyphomyrmex; species Cyphomyrmex costatus. The sequence continues at coordinate 2,005,470 of NW_017280267.1, forward strand.
AGCAACTAGGTCTGAAGAAAAAATAGATTTCATTGAATACAGATGATCATCGTATTATTATCGTATATAAATTTACTTTTGTAAAAAAAGATTGATAAACCCGCTAAGAGTGCGTGCTTCTCGTAAAGAACCATTATTTCTTTATACCACGCTAAATTAAATAAATAATAAAAATATTAACTCTAAAATGACATGTACCATTTGTATAAAAGATTTGATATCAACAACTGGCGCCACTGTTGTTGATATCAAATCTTTTATACGAATGATACAAGTTTTAAATTGTCAGATTTTTTAAACATACGAATGTAAAGTGTTCCTAAGAACAGGCAAATGAGAGTCAACTCGGTTAGTGTTGAATTATAATCCGTTTATTGGTAAATTAAAAATTATGAACGTTCCGACTCTTCTTTGGAGTCATCCTCAGCATACACAATATAAAAATTCCTCCTGATGTGATCGAGAGAATGTCACCATCAAATTAACAGATTTGATGTACAATCCAAAACACACAAGAAAAAGATAAAGATAAAAAACATGTTGAAGCTCTGGATCACAATTCATCCAATGTATATAACGATCACATAAGGAGGAATTTTTATATTGTGTATGCTGAGGATGACTCCAAAGAAGAGTCGAAACGTTCATAATTTTTAATTTACCAATAAACGGATTACAACTTAACACTAACCGAGTTGACTCTCATTTGCCTGTTCTTATAGGAACACTTTACATTCGTTTTTTTAAAGAAGAGAGATCCGTAAGAAGATTACATTTTATTGATTTTTAAACATAGCTACGATTTATAAAATAGAGATTTGTAAAATATTACTCTAAATATGGAGATTGAATAATGATGTATGAATATATATTTAAGTTTTAATTAAATACTCTTTATTAAAGATTGAAAATTATTTTGAATTCCGACCTTGGAGAGTCTAAAGCTTTGGCTTTATCTTAAGTAATTCGTAATTTTTATTATTTTAAATTTTTAAGTATATAAATAAAGAGGAAGAAATGATTTGTCATATTACGTGAGTGCAACTCCAGATAAGAGAAATTTCCTTTATATTACCACATCCGTAAAGACACTGGTCTGCCACGACGCTTCCGAAACCACGACCACTTGTATCCATAGCTAACTGATAAGCACGAATCCGTGTTATCAGGGTATATAACTTTAAATACACGTACTGCCAACAATTCGCGCACTTTTACTTTTTTTATCTGGTTGTTGTCACAAGAGAATTTAATTAGCTAAATCTGATGATGTTTTATATCACTAGTTTATTAATTATTTCGAAAAATCTAGATATTATTTCTTTTATTCACACTCAGAGAAAAAACATATAATGGTGTGAAATATTTAAATGACAATTACATAAATTATATATAAAATCAGTATTCACATCTCACTTTTATCAATAAATGCGTGCGTTTAGCATATAGTTTATATTATACAGGATGTAGAAAACGTCCCGAACTCCTTAAATTTCTTGAAAATTAAATTTCGAATTTTTTTTTAAATTTAGACATGAATTCGATCGAGAGAATGTTGAAATACTTGATACTGAATGTTTTTTAAATAAAAGATCGATGTCGAAATATCTTCGCATCCACGTATAAGAAAATGGTCTTAATTTACGGTAAAATACAGATGATTTGCACAACACATATTTTAAAAATTTTACACGACATAAAATATTGATTTATATAAATAAGTATTTGTTGATTTCAAGTTTTAACTCTCATATTTGTTATTGTTTACCCCTTTTTGTTTCTTGTAATATATTCGTGGTTAATTGATTTGTTTTTTACAATTAAAATATCATTAGTTATTTTTATGACACTGTTTTAAGATATCTTAATACCTTATAATACATATACGAATTGCAAATTACAATAGCCTTTTACAATGACATCTAATAATTCTTGATGCTTGCATATTCCAAAGTTTTATGACATATTCTCTGGTTGTAGAGGTGTCCTCCCTTTTTGTTTTGTCATTTGTGAACCAGATTTTACCACTATTCAGATTTTAATTATTTAACAGAGTTTTTTATAAATCATCAAATCTATAAATTTGTTGATTGCAACAATCAGGAACGAACTAACAGATTTATATTAGCTGAAAAGGACTCCAAAGTGAGTCAAAACGTTCTACATTTTATGAATATTATGAAGGAGAAGTAAAAAAATTTCAAGCGATTTTGTTGCATACTTATATTTCATGTTGAACTTTCTCTCATTCGCCCTATCACACATTATTAAATACTTTTTGAGTATTGAGAATCCGTAATTAAGATTACATTATTTAATTAGCTTAAAAATTAAGCATTTCTGAGAAGAATGTTTCATACAAAAGTTGTAGGGTTGAAAGTGATCTATTTACTGAACTTATCAATTTGACCTCGGGTGGCACTATCAAAATCAAATCAAGATTCAATTGATTTTTTTAAATAAAATATATTTTTTATTGTAAAATCTAATAGCTATTTAAAACAATAATAAAGCCTCTTTTTAATCACTTTTCGAGTTACAACACTTGAAAGTTAGGTACAATACCGCCCGCATTAACACTATCTAAAGTCTAAGATATATTGCCTAAACGGATTTATAAGTCGTGTATGTGCACGCGTTTCTATGTGTGTCCCTATCTCCTCGTCTTTCCTTATTTTTCCCTCCCACACAATATCTTTGATTACAAAGTATTTACTTAAAATATTAATGCTAACTGAACAGGGACGTATATTTCTTTTAATTGTGCAAGGATGGGATAAGGTTTTACACACAAGTGGCAAAACTGTTCAATATTGATAAAAAATAAAGACAATGATATATTTAAATCAACGTCATTTATTTGAATATTTGTCATTTGTTTAACCCTTAGCTAGCACACTTCTCTAGATTCGCATAGCTGGCACAGTGGGGTGTCTGGTACCCCAACCATAAAATCGTTTGCCGCGAGTAGGCATTTGATATTTTGACTTGATAAAAATTCAGGATATTCTTGAAATGTTACTTTAACAAGTGCCAAAGGTTATTTTAGTAAAATTTAATTTTAACAGACGGCATGACTACAAGTCCCATTTTCTAACAATAAGGAGTCTTAATTTAGAGTTGAAATACGGTGGGGCGTTTAATATCTCACGGTGCCAGTCAAAGGTTATCTTTATAGCTCGCCATACCTATTTTTAGCATTTCGTGCAAGCGTCAAGATATAGCGGCGCAAAGTTTTTTTATATTAAAATTATAATAAAAAATTATATTTAAAAAAAATTTTTCAGCAATAAGAATTATTTCCAGATTTAGTATTTTCAGATTATTAGAATTGCGTTTCAAGACCGACGATTGTTTGGCGCGCAGTTTGGGAAGACTACGTATATTAGTTAATTATTAATTTGTTTTAATTCGTGATAGTACCGCGGTAGTTTATATGTAAGCAATTAAAAATCCAAGCTAGACTGTTATAGGCTTCGTGTTTGTATTAGTTATGTTCTTACATTAACGGTCTTTAGTATCGAGAATATTGTTAAATTAAAAATTTTTTTAAAAAAGTTAAAAGATCTTTGAATGAGATAAAAATATGTATTTGGGTTTTATTTTTCAAAAACATTACTTGGGTTGGAATTAAAAAGATTTTTGAATGAGAACACAAAAGTTTCATATATTTGATAGTTTAATGTTTTAAATTGTATTTTCGGTTTATATTATTTATAATAAATGGCGAAATTAAAAGAAAATCGTTTATTCTAATACAACTCAAGCAACAACGGATACTTTACTTATAATGCATGCAGCACAAAGGTGATACCTATTGGCGAAAACAAAAATTCAGAGTATATCTTTACTCGACTGTGGGTAAACCTTGCTACGCTCTCATTAGATAGACTATAGTGGAAAGTATGCCTCGGAGGTACCAGTCTATTATAGACGCAGCTGATGACTGGACTCCTTATTAATATAACTGCATTTTAGCCATAATTCTACTGAATACAATCAATATAAAGGCTAATTGCTAATTTTAATGTATTTTGTTTTTGTTGGCGTACTGACTATTATATTTCAATTTACGTGTTTACATCTGTGGACTTGGTGTGGGAATTATGTCCGCTGTGATGGTCATTAAATTTTATCTTCGTGACATCTTTAAAGTCAAGGAGCTTCTTATCGCCTGGTCTCCGACGATTCCTTAATTAATATTCTAGAATTTTATATCTGATGAGACTCGAAAAAGAGTCGAAACGTTATAATTTGGAGAATTAAGTTATATTATCAGAACGTTAAGAGAATAAAATTGTATTATCAGAACTCTGCGCTTCAATAATCGTGCTTGATTCATATTCGCTATTTTATCTCATATTCATTTTTTTAATATTTTTGTTGTCTACACTATTATACACTATATGGATTCTTATTGATTTTACATCCAACTTATTGATGTTATCCAACTTTTCTAAATTAGGTTTTAATTAAAGTACAACTGACAGCGATTTCGTAACGGTATGAATAAGGATTTTTTAACTATATTTCACACACATTTACGCACATAATATTCCAATTTTTCCTTAAATGTATAATGTCAGTATTGTGATAATTTTCGGTGCTGTGAAGAAAAATATATAAAATATAAAAATAAAACGAACGGTCGTAAAAAAAAGTTATACGCTCCTTTACCACACACGTGTTTTTGCTACTGCAATTAATCTTTTCCGATAGCGATGTTGTATGATTTTAAATATATTACATGGCAATGTTGTCACGATATTTCGATACAATAATACAAAACGGACGTTTTAACGTTATCAGATCTTACAGTAATGGTGAAGCAGTTTTTCGCAACAAACATTGCAACATTGTAATGTTTCAATGAACATTATTTTGCAATATGACTGTTCTATATCTGTTAACTATATAAGCTGTAACTATACTGTGCTGTATAGCTAATGTTCTTATTTTTATGTATGACGTGTATAAACGCAATTGGTCGGTCATTACATTCATAGCTCGTAGTAATTATCTCCTACTTACGGTGCATTTTCATACGGAGGACGCGTATTATCTCAAAATTATTTTTTTACTGCGTTTGCGACCTAGTTTAACAGCTGGGAAATACATTGTGTATTTTGTAAATATATCACGTAAGTTTCTGAATATTTTTTAAAGACATTTCTTTTACATACATTTAAAAATGCTAAAAATATCCATTAATATACAATCATATTATACTACATGATTGATATCATTTTTTGGTATGTTTTATATGTCTCTCATTATTCGATATTCCTTTTTTTTTCAATACTGCATCAATCTTTAAAAGTAACACTTAGTTTCTTTTGGACCTACAAGGACTTGATATCCTTGAGTAAACAGTTAAAAACAAGATTCTCAGAATATCCCAAACACATAAATTAGAACACACGATCTGTCATAACAGAACATATGGTAGATTATGATCTGATTTTCATTGGGACAACATTAAAATTTTAGACAAAGAACCTTGTTGTAGAAAACATTTAATTTCAGAGATGCTAAAAAACAGACAGTCTTAATTTATAAACTAATACAGGTTTTCATAAAGCTTATATATCGGTAATAAACATAATATGACTTTGCAGTAGCAAGTAATTTGTCATTTTCTCACAGCCATAGTGTTGATCCGCCGAAACAGTTATATACATATAATTTACCTCTTGACATAAAAACTTTGACGAAACAGATTTATTTTATTTATAATTGTATTTTAAATTAAAACTAATTTGTCGAACAATTTCTATATATTTGTGTTACACAACTATATAGCGCTTGTTGGTGAGTAGAGTTATTGATTTTTTATCAGAATAATGGTATTGCTTGTTTATTTTTAGTTTTTACTACATGTTATTTTTACTACATGTACTATTTCTCTATAGAACATCGAGGAATTATTTATATACGATCTTTCAATCATTTTCAAGCAGTTTCGGGTTCTTCATGAGAAGCTCACCAGACCACATACAACAAAATTATAATCCATATACAATACTTTGCGTTTCGATAACTCATACTCGTTACTGCGAATCCAACTAATTGTCTGAAGAAGGCTCAATCTGATAGCCGAAATATATAACACATAATTTTTTGTCAAATTATATATTTAATTACAATTCCTCTAGTCTTCAATGTGAATTGTTTTTATAATGTTTTATTATCAAATAGAATCGACTCTTACATACACCTTTTTATTGTTTATATAATTGTTGATAAAAAGTCCTCGTATTGAATTATTTATTTTTAATTTGATATACTTCTTGTTTGCTTTTACTTTCCACCCGATTTTAAATCTTATCTTTACAACATCTATTTAATAGTATATTTTATCATTCAATCTTTGAATGATTAGTTTTAATATTGATTTATTGTATCTCTTTATAAACATCATTGTACTCCGATATAAACTTTGTATATTATATAGCGAGAACATTTTACCTGTGCATTCCAACTTTTTATATTATAGCGAATGATCATTTAATATTTTTTATCTTTTTGACTGTTATTTTTGCGACTCTTGTGAATGTACACTAAGGTTCGTAAATTCAGTTTGCAATTTTTTCATATTTTACGTAAACTTTAATATCTCGATGATTAGAAATTGGAGAGAAGTTTATGCATTTTAAAAAGGAAAAATGTTCAAACTGGCGTTTGAATTTTGTCTTTGTGAGACTTTGCTCTTAAATTATATAAAATTCAAAATGAATACTTTTTTAATATTTTTGTTATTTTTTGAAGCGCTTATCTGGATAGAACGTAATAGATTTTACAAACTTTAAAATGTTTTTAGAAAAAAATTTATTATTATGATTTTTTGTAAAAATATTAATTTTTTTATTGTATAAAACTTTGACCCAATTTTAGAAAATGTATTGATAGTGAAAAAAAGTTTGAAAACATTTTTTTTTAATTTACTTGAATTGAAAGCACATATAATAATAAATATTTTTTCTTTCTGTTTTTTTGTAAACTTCTTAGTTTCGAAGCTAAAAAATATTTTATAAAGGTTAAATTTTGCGTAATAAAATTTTACATAATAAAAATTTTTTTAAAAAAGCATTGCAACCTTTTTTCAAAAGCATTTTGAAGCTTAGTAAGTCTATTTTAAAATACTGGTCTGTTAAATTTTGTTCAATCCAAACGTTCCATCTAAATAGACCGCTTCAAAAAGTAACAAATATATTGAAAAAATATTATTTTTCAATTTTATATAATTTAGAAGAGTAAAATATTACGGAGACAAAATTTAAACACGAGTTTAAAACTCTATTCTTCTTTAAAATGTATTTAAAAAATATCTTTTTTGATACTTTACGTTTAATATTTGGCGAAAACGAAAAAGGAAGTTCTAGTATAATCTGGTGCAGGAATAAAGAAAAATAGTTTTGAGATTATTCGGTTTTTCATCACTGTGTACTACTAATATGACTACATATTTTACTCTTCTCATTTTGGTTTTTACCATTGGAATTCATGTATGTATATTATTGAACAATTTAAGCAGTACAATTTCCGTTGAAAATGGTTCGAAAATGAGTTAAAACGTCTGGGTAATAATATTAAGATGCCATGCTAATAATGTTAAAAATATTTACAGATTTGAATCATGTTATTTAATAATTATGTAAATTAATAAAAATTAATCAATAAAATTGATCAAGTTAATCTAATAAATTAGATACATGCAACCGCTGGATAATAATCTTGGAGCAACTGTGCTTGAAATTACTGCTTCATCACATATAAGTATAGTTAACAACTTAAATTATATTAAGAATTTTAATTTAACAATCGTTGCTCCAAGATTATTATTCAGTGGTTGCACGTATTTAATTTATTAGATAAATTTATCAGATTTTATTAATCAATATAATTTTTATTAATTTATATAACTATTAAATGACGTGATTCAAATTTGTTGAAAACATTTTTTTAATATTATTAATATGAAATTTCAATATTGTTATGTGTATTGTTGCGTAAATAACGTATATTTTTTATGCAATTTTCACATTTTTAAACATATACATATCTAATGAACAAAATCATGAATTGTGATTATATAACATCAATTGCATTTTATTACATTCTTCACATAAACAAAGGAATTTGAAAAGAAAATTATATAAATGCTGCTATTATGCGTTAAGTACATACGTATTTCATACGTATTATATAATATTAAATAATTATTTTTCTTGACGTGATAAAAAATGCTAGTGTTACATAATATATTTGTACATTTATAAAATTTATAAATTTTTTAATTCTACTTAAGAAAAAAAATTTTTTTGCGATGTTAATTACATTTTATTTAACTGGATATATATTTTTTACTTAATCCGCGATATTTTAAGAACGATGTAATATAATTATGTAAGAATATTAAATTCTGACGAACGTATTCCATTTATTAAACATTCACAAGATATTTGTGAGATTTCCTCGTAATGCGTAGCGACTCATTCAATTCTTGACGTATCTAGGTATTTCCTCCTAATAAATTCCCCTATTAAATTGCAACGGAACAATATTCAGCGGCAAATCCTGCAGTCTCTCGTAAATCCCCGTCACGTTTTTGTCACGCAAAATATATAATTAAATGAACTAAAATGTGACTAATAATATTACTGTGTAAAAAATATTGGATTGTCAAAAGTAAATTTTGTTAATTAAAGTGATATTACGTGATTGTAGAAAAGTGAACCGTGAAATAAACTTCTCCTCACATTAAGTTTATTTATTTGCATCGTGACGTCCTGATGTCCGATAAAATGGCTTGGACAGGAAATGTAACGTAGTGGGGTGTACGGTCTTACACCTTAAAAGCCTTAAGTGTTGTGAGAAAAAGTCAGTATTCAGTTGATACTTACAATCGGCGGTAGTTCGACAGATTTTTCCGATTCGGGTTTGACGACAGATGCCATCTGAAACGCTAAAAATAATAATCTAACTCAGAAAAAAGACGATGCAATCATAAATATATAAGTAACGTCAATTCTATAATCAGTTCTATAGTTTTTCAAATATTTTAATATAACTGCAATTATTGTTGTATCAAATTACGTACTGGATTGAGAGTAAGTCAACTTTCTTAAAATTAAGTCAAGTAACAACCTTAAAAATTTAATTTAGTTAATAATGCAAGTTAATTTATAATAAATGTAATTAAATTAAAAGTTAAGTTAATAACAAAAATTAGAAGAAGAAGTCTTAATAAGAAGTTTTAAAAGTTAAATTTGTTTAATTATACAAAAAAAATTTTTTAGTTAAATAGAGTATGAATCATGTAATCATTCATTTAACGAAACTAGCAATTGTTTGTAAATTCTTTTCAAAAGTGTCGCCCTTCTAAACTTGCCGACCATATGCAGTGCATACACATTAGCTTCAGTATTAATGTTAGTAAGGAACTGATATGACCGGTAACAAATAAAAACTCAATTTTCATTCATGTGTGACATGTGTGACATCGTAGTCACGAAAAGCAAGTTGCGCATAGTCTTGTGACGATTTCATTTATGCCACATAACTAAAAGTTTAGTTTACATTGCATGCACTTAATACCGAGTATTAACTAATAATGACTTTCTATTGAATTATTTTAATTTCGGTGATACGTGTAAACATATTATCTGAAATAATTATTGGATTTAACGAACTCACCTGTGAAGTTCAATCCTGATTATGCCCGTGGTCTCGTCCGGATGGACATAACTATGTAATTGTGCAGGGGCACAACTACATAGTTATGTCCATCCGGACGAGACATAATTTACATTTATCGTGATGTCATAAGCGAGAAATGGCATGTTCATTTTTGTTGCGTCCCATTTTTCAATAAAGACAATTTGGATAAACCTTAATGAGATGGCTCTACAACATTTGTAAGAACGGGTAGATACTATACTTTCCTCCCTTGATAGTCAGTAATTGTAAAAGCACGTATAAAGTAAGCCTATATTCAGCAAGAAACATGCGGTTTAACAGCTGTCGAAACAAGTGAAAAATACGCTTTTACGTACGAAATTCCAAGATAAGTGTAGTGTCTGCCCATTTTTAGGACTTTCATAAGTACGAGATAGTCATATTTTCACAATTAAGCATATAATATGAAAATGGTACACAATACAAAATTTCGTTGTCAAAACGCCACTTTTCACACCTATTAGTTTAGCCTTTTATCGTGGCGAGGCGTTATAAGACAAACAAGCACGAGCCCATGTTCGTGTGCTCGTCTTCGGCTCGAAAATGAGCATACATGCTCGTACTTTGTTTTTTTAATCGGGGAAATATTCGTTTTCGTCGTTTGTAATTTAAACTTGAATATATTTTTATAATTACGTACAATTAAATAACTGCGTTCGATTCTCATGAGCCCAATCATTATGATTTTAATATGTCGTTTAACATTATTAGGATCAATCTAAGATGCGTATAGAGCATAAAAAAAAGTTTGCCAATTTAACTCGTGTTGTTACTGTGGTAGTTTAGTACTTTTAAGACCGAAAAATTGTTTCGGCGCGCAGTTTAAAGAATTACGTACATAATACTTCACTTGAAATTATACAATCACCTAAGATCTAGTTACACTTTAAAGACTTTACTAATTGATATTTATAAATATTAGCAAACCTATAACTGTTAGTCTAATAAGATTGCATTTTCAGATTAACTACCAACAACATGGTCTCGTGTCATAATTTTAATAATTATCTATCAATTGCTACTATTAGTTTAAATACAATTCTGATCGCAGCTGGGCATTCTGAGCTTAAAATAATTAATGTGGTAAGTGTGTACTTATTAGATAATATTATTTTTGATCATTTAAGCATCAAAAATTTATTTTTCTACGTCAAATCACTGCTTTAAGGCGCTACTTTGGCGGGAAATTGTCACGCCTAACAACTCTGCATAATTTATATGAATACTAGCCTATATGTTATTCCAAAACAACTATACTATTTCAATGATTCTTTTCATTTACACTTTGTAGGTATTTAGACATGGTGATCGAACACCCGATAATAATGGTCGCGAAATGTTTCCAAATGATCCGTATGTAAATTATTCCTTCTATCCAACGGGCCTTGGACAATTGACAATAGTAAGTATCACATAATATCATTTGTAATGTATAAGAATACGAGGATTGCTATTTATGTATCCGGAGAATAATTAACAAAAACAAATATTTATCATTTAAATGGTTTTATTGTTTTTCAAAATATTCTTCGCGATGATCAATAGATTTTTGCATACGTTTGAACGAATTTTCATAGCACTTTTGATTGAGGTATCGCTGCTATTAAAGTATTCTTCTAGATCTAAGATCTAATTGAATAGTAAAAGGATTTTATGTAGAGATGATTAAATATTCTTATAAATTCTTTATTAATTTTTTGAGTTTAATTGAATATTATTTAACAATTGATCAAACTTATAATCCTTTACAGGAGGGCAAGAAACACGAATACAGATTGGGCAAATTTTTGCGCTCTAGATATAATGACTTTCTTGGCAGTTTGTATACGCCAAAAATTCTTATAGCTCGTAGTTCGGATTATGAGAGAACGAAAATGTCTCTACAACTTGTTCTCGCTAGTTTGTTCCCACCAAAAAGTGTACAACGATGGAATCCTCTTTTAAATTGGCAACCAATCCCGACATTGTATGCTCCACGTGTCGATGACAATATTATTCTTGCCGACGAGTGTCCACAGTAAGTATAATAGGAAAACAGATAAAACGGGCAATAAATAAGAATTTAAATAACATTAATGTCTTTTGTTAACCATTCAATTATATGTATAATTATAATAATTATAGCTATATATGATTATATAAGAATATAGTTACAGAATAATTTTAAAAAAGATATATTTTGATATTAATTTTTTAGATTTATTTAAAAAACTAATATAGAAAATAGTAACTTGATTTACATTTTAAAACATTTCCAGATACCTCGAGGAATACAATCGAATAGTGAACTCGCCTGAAGGGCAAGAAAAGATCGGCCAATTCAAGGATTTGATGGGCAACTTAACAAAATTAACCAACAAGAAAATAGAGACGGTAGAGGACCTTTACTTTCTTTATCACACTTTCGTAGCCGAATCTTCTTTAGGCTTGATCCTTCCTGAATGGGCATATGACTATTTTCCTTATGGTCCATTATTTGACGGAATTGTAGCTGCATATAATATTAGTAACTTTACTCCTTTAATAAGAAGGTTATTCGCTGGTAAGTTATGTTTATCTTGATAAAAAAAAAAATTTATTTAGTAATATATAAATTAACAATTATTAAAAATGTAAATTGATAATTATACAAAGTATGGCAGGAACTTTGCAATAAATTTTGTAAAATTGAAAATATCGGCAAACAGTAAAAGTCTTTTACAGTAAAAACGTACTTCGTTTGAAAAAGCTGCCAATAACGCATAGTAATGGCATTACAATTCAACAAATTGACCTTTTTTGAAATTAAATAATTTTAAAATTAATCCAAAAAACACAAAGCCGTTTAAAAGATGATTAAATTGTTATAAAGATATTTCTTAGTGAAAAAATATACTTAGTGTCGATGAAAAGATAACTAAAAGATGATGCCGCACTGCTAGTCATCTTCATACACTTACAAGTATGGTAACTAAAAGATGATTTCTTGTAGATACATTTTCATCGTTTTGAAGACTTTCTTTAGTTTTTTATATTTTGGCACACATAACGTTTAATAATATTAAATTCATGAATTAATTTTTACACAAAACTAAAAGAAATTTGCGATCGCGTGTACTTGTTTGTATATGTTATACATACATCGTCTGCTTGCGACCGCATGCACATATACCGACCTGTAAATAGCGATCTATTGTTGTAGCAACCCGTGTCTATCATCAGGAGGTAGATAAATCCTGTACCCATTATAATTGTGATTGGAATAAATAGTTCTGTTTGTGAACGATTTGGTGTCTCACGCTTTCTTAAGCCTTGGCACCAACGAGCAAATTCCGGCAAGAAAAGCGTACATCACATAATTATTATTAACTTTTACATTGTTTCAGGTCCAATGATCCGTGCCATGACGGACAATATGATAGCTGCACAAAATCCGAATATTGCGTTGAATACAAAGATTTATTTATACAGTGGTCATGAAACCAATGTTGCAAGTATGTTGCACGCGTTTGGTGTGTATAAGCCGCATGTACCTGAATATTCTAGCGCAGTTATTTTGGAATTGCAACAGATTGAACAAGAGTACTATGTGAAAGTAAATGTTTTTATCATATACACATAAGTATATAGGATGATTTGATCCAGAATGACGACCAAATATTTCGTATGCTGAAAAAGTAGACTAAATTGATTGAAAAATTTTCTATCATTTTGCAATTTCCACAATATATTTAATATTTAGTATTAATTATTTATATTAATTATGAAAAATCGCCGAATATATTGCGGTTTTTATATTTTCAATAACTTTTGTTCAAGTATTATCAATTTTACAGAAACATAGCAAAAGATAAAAATTATTTATTTTCTTGTCATAAAATTTTTTTTAGAATTCTTTATCAACTGTTTAGTACTGCTTTTTCTTATTAGGAACTATTTTTATCAATACAAGAAAATACGAAAATACTAAAAAATTTTGAAAAAATTATTAAAACTATGAGATATCATATAAATAAACAATTTTTGTCACTTTTGCTGCTTTTCTGTAAAATTGGTAGTACTTAAATACAAAATTATTGAAAACCAATATATTCGGCGATACTTAATAATTAATATCTTGTTAGCTATTGCGAAAAATGCAAAATGGTAAAGGACTTTTCGATTTAGTTTAGTCCGCTTTGCTTTATCAGCACACGAAGTATTTGACGATCATTCTGGGATATCCTGTATGTGTCATTCTAATAATAATAGAAGAAATAATACATATAATTAAATATCGTATATTATATAAAAAATTGTTTTAGCTTGTGTATTATCGAGGCATTCCACCAACTGCCAAAGACCTTAAAATCCCAGGTTGTGATATACTGTGTCCTTTTGATACGTATTTGGATTTAATTAACGACTTGATCCCATCTGACGAAGAGATGATTTGCGACAAAAGACAGACTCCCAGTTACGCTGGCACGGAATATCCTGCTGGTTTGCAGAATGTTTTGGAGAATTTAATTAAAAGATCAGCAATTAAGGAGAGCACTTAGTGATAAAGTATATGCCATGATAATTGACATAATTATATGCACTCTGCCATAAATATTGCGATAAGACTTTTTTTCATGGAATCATTTGTTTTCATGTTATTTATTTAATCGCTATTAAATATGTATCAGTATTTATATCCCTTCAGACCGTACAATTTTTATCTGAAACATTTTTCTGTATGTTTTATATTTTCCGAGATATTCTATTGTTTTCAAATTTTCACCTTGTATAAAAAATATGTCCATATATATACATCCTTATCCACATCTAATAATAAAAAACAAGTTTTCCGAATCCATATTCTCTTTTGAATATTAATAATTGCTTTATTTAAAATGTTAACCGAATAAGTTGTTTTTCGGTTTGTAGAGGTTTGCAAATTTGATTTCTTGAATTTTGACGAATATATATATAGTACATACACTATACACGTATATGTGATTCCGGTCTGCATGAGTTCATTTCCTTATGTCTCATGGTGCGGAAAAATGCAGAAGCGTAATCTAGGCAAGCCAATGATATAACTGTTCCCATAAATACAACAAACAGATCTATGGGAAAAATCTCTTGGCACACGCTAATTACGCTTCCACGAGTTTCGTTCTATGGGATGACATAAGAAATAAAGACATGTTGAGCGCAATTGACGGAATGTTTGCGATTGAACAGATACTTTTCCGCCAATTCCAGAACCTTCATTACTTCTGATTACAATTTCAAGATAACGTTATAATCATTTTTTACAAAACCATTTTAAATATAAAAAAATCACTTTTATACATTAATTCGAAATTTTTTCGAAAACTTGACGTGCTAATGAAATTTAATATCAAATCTTATTAAACCGTGAGAGTTTTTAAACTAAATACCCATGAGAACAAGCCGTGGTCAAGCTGGATCTTGAATGCTTTTTATATAATTTCGTGTGAATTTATATACTATATGTATGCAAATCCCTAAATGCGTGCTGAAATTTTTTTTAGACCTACAACGTAACTAATAAACTACCGCAGTACTATCACGAATTAAATTGACTAACAATCTAACAATATTATTTAATGCTCATTGCATCTTGGATCTTAATAATATGTTGAATGACATATTAAAATCTATGAATGGCATATTAAAAATCTGTAAATAATTAAGTCGAACCCGAATCGCCTGCTTTACGCGCAAGTGTCCTAGTCAGTTAAACTACCGAGGCCTTAGCAAATTAAATGAAATTTAATTTGTGACATCGTTTTCAGCATCAAAAAATCTATAAGAAACACTTTATCTGATTAAAAGAAACATTTTTTTGTAAATTAATATTACAGTGTGTTAATATTATCTTTGTTCATAGTTTGTTCATGTAGTACCAAATCCATTTATCAACCCATTTTATTGATAATGTGATACGTAGTTCACATCATTTTAAAGGTATAGCCTTAAATTTATAGTATATTACGATTAAAAATGGAGCCAGATAAAGAACATATTCGCCACTGCCTTTTGTTTTGTTTTTACCAAAAGAAAAGTGCTGCTGATGCACACAGAATTATTTGTGACACATCGTGAAAATATTATTATAGTCATTAGGCGAATTGGTTTAAACGATTTAAAGACTGTGATCAATATCACCCAAGGAGAACGAGACAAACAAAATAATGTCAATATGACGTTAAATTGACATTATTTTGATTGTTTCAACACAATTGGGAGTTGATCATTCAACAATTGTTCGCTTAGTTTAAATGCAATGGGAAAAATCCAGAAGTATGGAAAGTAAGTGCTACATGAATTATCCGGACTTGCAATGCCAGGCCATATATTGCTAAAGAGACCAAGGAAGTTTCGTTAAAATTAGAATGGGATGTTTTCCCGCATCCAGCTTACTCACCAGACGTTGCCCCTTCTGTTCATTATTATAGTTTAGATCGATACAACACGGCTAGTGAGAGCATCTCAAATGCCGATATACGAAAATGGGTCGTCGATCAATGGATCGTCTCAAAAGATAATTCCTTTTTTTGACGTGACATCCGTATGCTGCCGGAAAAATGGAAAAAGTCATGGAAAATGATGGGAAATATATAATGTACCGATAATTTTATTGTAATAAAAGAATTGTAAAAAATTTGCAAGAACTTTTGTGCACTGACGTAATATAATTTATTAAAAGCATTTTTTTTTTAATTTTTTTTATTCTTTATTTCTTTCAATGCAACTTTATACATATATTTATTTTACGTTAATAAGCTATTTCTTTATTACAGTGAAAAGAGCGTAATATTTTAAGTATGTTTTTACCTCTGTTTACATAAAGCTTATTTTTATCAGTTTATCGTTGTCATGACATTTATCGTTCTTGAGGTAGAATTAACTATAAATCTAATGGCATTATTACTCTTTCAGATTAGGTGCTGACAACATGGTCTCACTTCACATATTCGAAAATCATTATTTGTCGATCAGTCTAGTCATCGGCTTAAACGTTATTCTATTAACAGTTGCACAACCGGAGCTTAAGTTAGTTAATGTGGTAAGTTTAATTAAATATCTGTATTGTTGACGACTTATCGAGCATAATATAAACATTACACCAAATTATTGGTAAGAAAGTTCTCACACTTTTATTTATCAGAAATTTTTGTTTTATAATTTTAAACATTTTTATAAAAAAAATATCTTAAATTATCTTCCTTAAAGTATTCTAAGTTTATACACACTTCTTAAAAATATCTTAGATTTTATGAGTTTTCTTTGAAAATTATACAATGAGAAATTATGTAATTAAAATATTTCAGAATTTATTTAATATATCTATGTATGAAGAATATAGAAGTGATATGGAATTTCTAAAAAGTATTACAATTCATATAAAAATATGAAAAAAGTTGTAAAATTACAAAAAAAATTTGAATAGTTCTAAAATTTGCATGAACAATTCTATATAAAAAATTTTACTGAAATTAATAGACTAGATTTATAATTGTTTCATTATACTAATTATACTTTGGACGAAAAAATTTGACTTCGTTTTTACAAATCTGAATAATAATTTCTGATGTATTTTTGTCTGTAAAACATAAATCCGTTGGTCAAATTTAATTATCACGTCACACTTTTGATAAAACTGAAGTTGCAAAAACTAAAAGCAATTTTGAAGGTTTTTATGATAATGTAATATATGTATGTATATCAGTAGCAAATGTTCTAAATTTCGTTAATGCCATGCAAAGATTTCAACTTTTAACTTAGAATTTTTTGTTTTTTTTTTATTATAATTACGATTTAATTACAATACAATTTCATGTTAGATTGCATCGTGCAATCTTGTAAATTATTGATAATTCTGTGTACTGAAAAGAAAATATCTTGATTCTGAAAAGTTTATCCATACAGCAGAAATGTTTGAAATACATCATAGGGATATCCTGAAGATATCACTCCAGCCATAAATGATAATGGAATTGACGTTGATTTAACGTCGAAATTATCAAATTGATGTTGAATCGACATCGATTCCATCATTTCTGATTGCGACATATCCCAAATATATCTTTAGGATATTCCTATGATGTATTTAGGACACATCTGCTGTGTGGATAATTGATTTTAAAAAAATAATTCTTTTAATACTTGCAGAGAGAGAAAGAGAGAGAGAGAGAGAGAGAGAGAGAGAGAGAGAGAGAGAGAGAGAGAGAGAGAGATAAAAATAGAGAGAGAGAGAGAGAGAGGAAAAAGACTTTCTTTATTTACATAATACTTTATTTAAATTCATTTGGCCAACAGAGATTCGTGTTAATCAAGCAAAAATATATCGAAAACGACTATATAATTCATATTTGTTTTGAAAAATGATGTTGGATCGATGTAGTATTACTGTTATGCAGGTATTTAGACATGGCGATCGGACACCTGACAATGGATATGAAATGTATCCAAATGATCCGTATTTAAATTACTCTTTCTATCCAGAAGGCTTAGGACAGTTGACCATTGTAAGTATTAAGTGTAACGTTGCATTTTTTCATGTTCCTGCAAAAGAAGACAGTTTAGAAAATTAAAACAAATTAAATTAAATTAATTCCTGCAGAATTAAATGGCTAAATTTTATTATACAATATTATAAATATTATACAATATCATAAATCAATTATAAATAATAAAATATTTTGGATATTATATAAGTTGGTATACTCGATGAGAACATAAGTAATAGATTAATTCTAATACTGATGTACTTTGCTTTAATTAAAAAATAAAATAAAATTTGAATTAAATTTTACATAACACTATCTTAAAGCTTATTAAATTCTCTTCAAAATGACCTATTATTTTTTTTAATTCTACCAATAAACATTTAGTAATTACACAAAATGAACTCGGTATCTCATAATAGGGGCCTTTCCTCAAATTGAGTTATTTAAATATATGCTTCAATATAGTAGTATCAATGTAATTGTAAATTTAATACATTTTAATAATCAAAATCAATCTATGATATAATTTTCCGAATTTACTTAAGGAACATTTCGCCGATAATCTTGATTTTGATATGAATTGTATTAAATTTACATACTTATGTCAAGATGAAAGTCGTTGAAGTTTGTCCGTCCAAAATCAAAGTTTTTATTGCTAAAATTACTCTTTAACTCTAAATATCTCAGAAACTAGACTGTCACCTAGTTGTGAAAATAAATTCCAGAATCATGATGTTGACAGCATTTGTCAAAGTCAAGGTTATCGACAAGGTGTTCTTTAATGTAAATAATTATCTAATGTTCTAGACGGGGAAGATGCGCCAATATAAATTAGGACAAATTTTGCACAGCAGATACAAAGAATTTTTAGGAGATTTATATCTGCCAAAACTCGTTGTAGCTCACAGTTCAGATTATGATAGAACGAAGATGTCTCTCCAATTGGTTCTTGCTGCCTTGTTTCCGTCAAATGTTCGACAACAGTGGAATCCTGTATTAAATTGGCAACCGATTCCAACGTCGTATGTGACACGTGTTAACGATAATTTCTTCTTGCCTGACGAGTGTCCACAGTAAGCATGACTGATTTTAAGAATGAAACAAAAAATACTATGGACAAGAAATCATTGATTGCACGGAATTGATACTTTGACTTAAATTATTTGACATATACATAGTTAGAAATATATTAGAAACAAAGACGTTGAAAATATTTAAAGTACAAATCTTCTATAACTAGATAATCGGGTCATAGTCAGGTTTATTTTTTTCTATCATATTAATGTTAGCAATCTAGTTATGTAGAAGTTATGTGATTCAAACAACTAATAAAAAGCCAATTGGATAAATAATAAGAATCCAATAATCTTATTGGATCATATAATATGTGTATTTGAAAACTTAAGAAATAGGAAATACTGGCCATTTTCAGATATCTCAACGAATATGATGGAGTACTGAATTTGCCCAAAACGCAGAAACAAATGTCTCAATTCACGAATCTGATGAATGAATTGACGAAGTTAACCGGCAAGAAGATCGAGAAGCCTATTGATTTTTATTATTTGTATCATACTTTCATGTCGGAGTCATTTTTAAACCTGACTCTTCCTAAATGGGCGTATGATTATTTCCCAGACGGTCCACTATTCGATGCGATCATAGCTGCATACAATATTTCAAATTCTACTCCTACATTAAAAAGGCTGTATGCTGGTAAAAACTGAATTCTAAGTTTTATTTCTTTCTAAGTTTCTTTTATCTTTTTTTATGTTATTTCTTTTATAGGCCCAATAATTCGTACTATATGGGAAAATATGCTAGCTGTTCAAAATGCGAGCTCAAATACGAAAATTTATTTATATAGTGGTCACGAAACTAACATTGCAACATTGTTGCACGCGTTCAACGTGTACAAACCCCATGTACCTGAATACTCTAGCGCAATTATTCTAGAATTATTACAACAAAATGATCAGTATTATGTAAAGGTGAGTATATTATTAAGGAACGTACAAAATTTCTAATTGATATCAATTAAAAAAGAGATAATTCCTCATAAAAATGTAAAAGTAAAATCTTAAATTAATATCCGTAAACATGTATGGTATATCAATTATTAATTTTTTATAACGTATAATAATATTAAACAACAAAAACTCCTGTATAAATCAAATATAAACTTGGAGAGAAAAGGGTGTATACAGATTGACGATTATGATTAACGGATAAATTATCAACAAGATATCGACGATTCATAATATTATAATATATTTAGTATGTCTTGTAAGATATACTAAATATTATAATATTATATGAATTGTTAATAACATTATATATTCATAATTTATTTATATGCATCATATCGACGATTCATAATATTATAATATATTTAGTATGTCTTGTAAGATATACTAAATATTATAATATTATATGAATTGTTAATAACATTATATATTCATAATTTATTTATATGCAATAAAAGTTTTTCCGATTCATTATCTATAATTTAGCTCGTTTTAATTTTGACCTGGGATATTCAAACTTCATTTGCATCGCATATTATACGAGCAAGAAATTATCAAATAATTTTATACTTTTGCTAGTTTAAAAAATATTATTATGTATGAATTAAAATCATCTTGACTAAAAATATAAGTCTTTTATTCATATGTATTTAATTTTATTGGACAATTTTCATTTAATATTGTTGATTAATTTATAATTTTACAGATTTTACATTATCAAGGTATTCCACCGATCATTAACGAGCTTAAAATTCCAGATTGCGAAACTATTTGTCCTTTCAACAAATTTTCAGATATAATTCGAGATTTACTTCCATCTGATAAAGAAATGGTTTGCGATAAAAGGCAGACTCGAGATTACGCAGATACAGAATATCCTGCTACCTTGGAGACCAATGTATACAATTTAATAATAAATAAATCGTCGACTTTATCATGTAACTAGATAATAACGACAACATATATCTGATGCCAATTTGAATGTTCACATAAAGTATTCTAAATATATATATTATAATTTTATAAATAAATATAGCTTAATTAATATTTATAAATGTTAATCAATACATATTCAGTAGTATATTGATTTTATTTCTCCTATTTATTGTCCAAACTTTATTTATTCCTTTCAAAAACATGATACCTATTTTTTATTTAATTACTGTATCAGGAGACGTGGTAGCGTATATTTCTGTGCTACACACAACATTATAGCAGAGAGAAGCCTGAGAGCGGCTATCCCCGGGATTTAGCTGCAACTTTATTTTGAAGCGCCTCTATGTCCACAAAACGTGGACATTGAACTATGTAGCCAATGTTCACGATCGTGTCGGTAATGTCCATGATTTTTTGGTTCGAATCTACCCTAAGTCCATTATTATCGATCCGTTAGACAAATAAAGATAGACAATCAATCGATTGTCGTTTGCTCACCCTTAATTTAAAAGATACAAGAAAATTAAGTTTTGGTATCGAATTAAAAAAAAGATTTTTTTCTTCATGCATTCGTTTGCTCATCGTTAGTTTGTTCATAAATCTTTTGAACTAAGGGTGAGCAAACGAAAATTCCAACTGAGAAT
>NW_017280267.1:2032899-2033263 GCF_001594065.2 Cyphomyrmex costatus
AACGTTTAATTCTTTAAAGAATTAAATTTAAAGAATTAAACGTTCTTTATTACATCACTGGCTCTTAGCCCTTCAATTACTCTATTTTATTTTATTTTTTAAATAGGACCAAATTTAATAATTTGACTTTAAAATATTTGAAACAGAGTGAAATCCAATTAGTATTTTATCGTAGAATTAATGAGATAATTTCTAGCAGTTTAATTTTAACAGCACGAACCGTTTAATATGATACTGTAATTATACACCGAAGAACATATTTTACAATTATTTTATAATTTTAAATAATTCGTGTTAACTGTTGTTGTGCTGACACAAGACGAAACAGATAAAAAGTGGTTTTCACTAGCGTGACTTTTTTGCT
>NW_017280268.1:0-1872 GCF_001594065.2 Cyphomyrmex costatus
ACCAACAGTTCCCAACTTTACGTCTGACTTGAATACCTCATTATGTATGCCAAGGTTTTTTACGATTTTATTATCTTCCAATAATAAAATGTATTACGTTAAAATAGACAATATGGTAAGACAATTTAATAAGATTTCTTTTGAAATTAATACTGATCTTTTCTGATTCATTTTTGAGATATAAAGAACTGTTATTTTGATCTCTCACCTAGAATACTATATTTGATTCAAGATTTTGGAGTACATAAGAATTCTTTTGAAATTAATACTGATCTTTTGTGATTCATTTTTGAAATATAAAAAACTGTTATTCTGTTCTCTCACCTAGAACACTATATTTGATTCAAGATTTTGGAGCTCTCATGTGTATGAGTTAACCAGTTTTCAATCACGTGTATCTTCATAAGTATACGTTTACAAACTATTATTATAATTAATAATTAATATTGTGACTAACGATTGTTGTATTAATCAATTTTGTAATGACATTATACCAAAACACTTATTACGTTATACTAGAATCCTTTTAAGATCGTGCAATTGATAAACAATAATAAACAAGAAGAAGAAGCCAATAACGGTCGAAGCTGGATCACAGTGTTTATTATAATTGTGTGAATTTTACATACTGCGTATGTAATTCCTTCAAAATTCGCGACGCTGATAGTTTTTCAGCATTGACGCATACATACTTACTGCCGCAGTAATGTCACATAGTTAAATTGACAAGCAATTTAATAATTTTGATGCTTATAGCATCTTATGGATCTTAATAATATGTTGAAAGACATATATTAAAATTTAACGATGTGATGTTAAAGTAATAATGATAAATTAAAATAGGTAAAAAATAAGATAGCGAAGAATATCACTTATTACGTTTATTAGCGTATTTGATTATATATATATATATGTAATAGATTTTGACATTGGAATTAATACATATTCACTTCCATTGCATATATTATCTTTCAATAATAAAATGTATTATATTAAAATATTTTAGAGAACATCAATGTAAACATACTAGAAAAGCACCATTCGGATACCATCACCAAGAAAGAGAAATCATAATAAAGTTGTTAATACTGAACATTAGAAAGAAACATACAATAACGAACCTGAAGTCATATCACAGATAGAACACACTTTGTATAATTAACTTTATAATAAACGTACATAAAAATGGATAAATATTCTTCTTTTACATCATTTATGCTTCTTTCTAATATTTAGTATTAAGAAATTTATTGATTTCTCTTTCTTGGTAATGATATCCGTATCATTGTATTTTTCCATATGTTTTACATTGATATTCTCTAAAATATTTTAACATAATACATTTTATTATTGAAAGAAAATGCAATGAAAGTGAATATGTATTATTCCAATATCAAAATATTACACACATGTAATCAAATATGTTAATAAATGTAATAAATTTATTGGTATAATGTAATTACGAAATTGATTATCAGAACAATCCTTCTTCACGATATTAATTATTAATTAGAATAATAATTTGTAAACGTATACTTATGAAGATATACGTGAAAACTTGTTAACTTACACTCCAAAACCTTGAATCAAACATAGTGTTCTAGGTGACAGAAATAACTATCAAAATAATTATCAAATAACAGTTTTTTATATTTTAAAAGTAAATCACAAAAGATGAGTATTAATTTTAAAAGAATTCTTATATATAAAAAATTAACCTTGGCATACACATAACGAGGTATTTAAGTACATGTTCGAGTTAGTCTGAGTTAAATCAGACATAAAGTTGGGATAATGTATACTGGTCTTGTCTAATGTAAGTCCAAGATTGTAGCACTGGCATCAAGAACTTTCAATGTACTCGGATCTAAT
>NW_017280269.1:0-611 GCF_001594065.2 Cyphomyrmex costatus
GTTACCCGGATTTCTCTCGTGAATTCTTAGTAACGACCGACGCATCCGATCATGCAATTGGAGTCGTATTATCACAAGGTCCCGTAGGCAGAGACCGATCGATTGCTTATGCCAGTAGAATTTTAAATAAAGCCGAACAAAACTATAGCACGACAGAAAAGGAACTATTAGCTATAGTATGGGCCGTAAAACATTTTCGACCCTATTTATATGGTACAACGTTTACCATCGTGACAGACCACAGACCATTAATCTGGCTATTCAATGTCACGGATCCAGGTTCTAGATTAATTAGATGGCGACTAAAATTAGCGGAGTATGATTATAAAATCGTACACAAAAAAGGCAAATGCAATACAAATGCCGATGCATTAAGCAGAAATCCAGTTACGGGAGACCCACACGTCAATCTCATCCATCCAGAGGAAGAAGGACGGCAAGAAGAAGAAGAAGAAGAGGAAGAAACAATTAAAGAATATACGGCTGAGGAGAAACGCCGCATACTATACGAGTATCATGACGCTCCGTTAGGGGGGCATCAGGGGGTCGCGCGGACACTGAACCGTATCCGATTACTACATAACTGGAGAGGCATTACTCGAGACGTCGAA
>NW_017280269.1:3186-8461 GCF_001594065.2 Cyphomyrmex costatus
CATGTATGTTGTTTGTCATAGCGGCACAACAGTGCTACAAAATGTAACAGTGTTTCGATAATGATTAATTTAAATATTCGCTTTAACCATTGATTGGCAGAGAGAGAATTAAAAATTAAAGAAGAAAAATTCTACATTTCTACATAATTCTGTGTATTCACTTCGTTATAGAGCTTTTAAAGATACGGTTCTAATGCAATACTTTTGGATTTCATGTGTTATTATACCTACTCTGTAATAGTTTTGACATTACTTTTGACATCGAGAAACTCATCAAAATTTGAGAGCAGACCGCCATGTTCTTTTTTGAGTCATTAACAAATTGATACTCTGAAATTACAAGCAATTATTTTTTATTGTACGGTCTAGTATAAATTTCAAATTAAATCTCAATAACCAACTTTTATATTTTGTGCACTAAGAATAACATATTGCAGTTTTTTTTTTGTAGAAAACTGTAATATACAAATTCTAATCTGTTTTACTTATATGTATGTATGTTCAATTTGAATTTTCATCTTGAATAATCTATCAGTTCCTTTTCGTGGTACATATTCAACATAGAAAATAATTGTTGGAATTCAACTTCCCCGCTCTTTGACTATAATATGTTCAAACGATAGTCACTAGATTATCGATTGCGCCTCGTGGCGCCACTACCTACTTTACCCATTCCATTCTTTCATTCATTCCTTTTGTAACGTACCACGTTATGTTCAAGCGTGTTCTATTACTTTGTACGAGCCTAAATATCATAAGTTTATTTTGATGTACACTCTGTACCTTATTTAGAGCTCATTAAAAACAAACTGTGTTTTTCTTGTAACTAATCTGTGTCCGGATTATTCGTCCACCACTGCCTTACCTCAACAGGTTATGGGCCCAGGGCGAGACCAGTCTGAGATCAGACTGAGATTGCAGAACTTTCAATCATTCAAAATTATTTACGGACGCGATTACAACGAGACACTTTTCCTTTTTCGTGAAATTATTTAGTGCCGAGGAATATTAACGTGCAAGTCAATTTTTTTTTTTTTCACGCACACGAACGAGCGCCATGGCATACAATACCATAAATTCTACACGCCTTGAATTATTGTCTAAAGACAACTACGACACGTGGAGAATCCAGGTGGAGGCCCTGCTGATAAAGAACGACACATGGGGTTATGTTTCTGGAGATAAGCCAAAAATTGTTATCTCAACGGATCCTACGACACGTGCAGCTTCACAAGCGGAATACGACGCATGGATCCTCGAGGATCGTAAAGCTAAGTCAGACCTTATATTATCCATTAATCCAACCGAATTGAAACAAATCAAAGGTTGCGAAACTTCAAAAGATGTTTGGGATAAATTAGAGTCAATTTATGCATCTAAAGGTCCTGCCCGTAAGGCAACTCTTTTAAAACGTCTCATGTTACACAAAATGGCCGAAGGCGGAGACGTGAAGGATCACTTGAATGATCTCTTCGATGCTGTTGACAAATTACAATCGATGAATGTAGAAATCAATGGCGACATGCTCGCGATTATTATCTTATATAGCCTTCCAAATAGTTTTGATACTTTTCGATGTGCAATAGAGTCACGCGATGAGCTACCAGACGCTGAAACACTAAAAATTAAAATACTCGAAGAGAGCGAGGCTAGAAAACAAAAATCGCCTGATCGCACTTCCGGTGCTTTGTTCGTAAAACAGAAAAATAAAACGCATGACACATCTAAAAATAAGTCGCGTAACTTTGAAAAATCAAATCAATCGTCCACAAATACTCGAATAAAGTGCAATTATTGCAGGAAATTCGGACACAGGGCTGCACAATGTTTTTCAAAAAAGGCGAATATAAATAAGCAGACCGATCAAGCAAGTGAAACGACACTATTAATAAATCATCATGACGGATCCAAAAGATGGTGTCTGGACAGCGGCTGCACTTCTCATCTATGTGTCGACAAGCAACTTTTCGTTAGCACTACGGACTTTTCCGGCGGATTAAAACTCGCAAACAGTACTGCCACTAAAATAGAAGCAACTGGAGACGTTAAAGTCAAAGCGTCGATCAACGGTGAAGATAGAAGCATAAAACTTAAGAATACTTTATATGTTCCTGATCTAAGGACAAATCTTTTGTCTGTAGCCAAAATAGTTGACAATCAACATGAAGTTTTATTTACAAAGGATCGCGCATTAGTCAAGGATCTAAGAGGCAATGTAAAAATGATAGCCGAACGTATCAATGACCTATTTTATCTTTCGGAGGGACCACCTTCAGAAGCATGCACAGCCGTCAAGGATGAAAAATTGCTGACAAAGACATGGCATGATCGTTTGGGGCACCTCAACTTTAAGGACGTTACACAAATGTGCAAGACACAAATCGTCTACGGTATGAAACTTGATACAAAACACACTCTAATCGATTGCAAAACATGCGCAGCAGGAAAATTGTCAAGTTCCCCATTTCCAACCGGAAAACAGAGAGCATCTGGCTTGTTGGATATCATACACACAGACGTGTGCGGGCCGATGCGAACCAGATCAGAAGGCGGTGCACGATACTTCGTCACATTTACGGATGATCACAGTCGTTGGTGCGAAGTGTATTTTATGCGAAACAAAAATGAAGTCACCGAAAAGTTTCGAGAATTTAAGAATATGGCTGAAAATCAGACCGGACGAAAAATTAGAGCTGTCCAATCGGATAACGGCAAGGAATATTGTAACTCCGAGCTGGACAAACTGTTCAAGGATTGCGGAATTCGTCGTCGCTTGACGGTAACGCACACACCTGAACAGAATGGCGTCGCTGAACGCAAAAATCGCACTCTGGTCGAAGCAGCAAGATGTATGATGATTCAATCCGGATTACCATCAACTTTTTGGGCAGAAGCCATTGCAACAGCGAACTACATTAGAAATCGTTGTATCACCAAAAGCTTAGATTCCGGAACTCCTTTTGAAAAATGGACGGGAAGACGACCTAATATTCACTATTTAAGAACTTTTGGCTGCAAAGCATTCATTCTGAATAAGTCTCCCAACAAAGGAAAATTCGAAGCACGAGGCATAGAGGGTATCTTCGTGGGATACTCTGAGACGTCAAAGGCCTACCGAGTATGGCTTCCAAGCGATCGAAAAATCCATGTTTCCAGAGACGTCAAATTCTTTAACGAATTCAACGGAAAGGAGGTTGTTGTACCTCTCGGTGCAACAAGATAATAATTTGGGATTCGATCCGCTTAAAGCGTTGGAACCCACGAGGATAACGAGGAAATTGTAAAAGGTCGTCGAACAAACACTCACATCACCACACTTTCATTAGAAATAACCCCTTTTTATTTAACAATTTTAATATTTGATTACAAATGTTGCACCCTTTATTAATATGATTATTTATTATAATAGGTTACAATTAACTTGAGTGATCGTAACTTTTATTTAATCAATGAAGTTGATTAATTAAATGAATATACTTTAAGGTATCGCTCGTGACTTAATTATTAGACCGGTCGGCGACGAACGTTATCGCGGATGGTATTTGACTCGGTTCTCGTGACGCGCGTAACGTACCGTTACGGTTAGATTTTAAGATAAGACTCTGCGCTCGGCATTTAGGCGGTCGCTTATATTGAGTTTGATGATGTCGCTTTTGGTCTTCGATCGGACCATATATGGTAATATTCGTCGCGCTAGAGGCGCGATCGCGTGATTAAAGAATGTGCAATCTTGCACTTCCGCTGTTGGTTGCCATGCCGAGTGCATTTAGGTATTTCGCGCGCTACGATCTTAGATCGACGCTTTGTCGCGCGCGGTTTAAAGAATGTGCAGACTTGCATTTCCGGTGCCGGTTACTATGCCGGTTGAATGAAATAATTGATAAAATAAGTGATAGCCATTCGGGCTATAACAAGGTATCTAAGGACATCACTAACGAAGAAACGAATGATTATTTCGAAATTCAAGAGAATCCAAAGGAAACTTTAATTGGACCAAATTGTAATCCTTCCCCAAAGGAAATTAAAAATCAAAAATTATGAAATAGTAAGAGACGTCATCGAGGCATTGAAAAATAAGTTTACTCTAAGAGATCTCGGAGAAGCAAAATACTGTTTAGGGATCGAGATCACCAAGGATGAAAAAGGTTTCAGTCTCTCTCAAACAGGATACATTAAAGACCTGTTGCAAAAATTTGGAATGACCGACTGCAAACCCGCCAGCACTCCTATGGTTGGCAGTGTCAGATTAGACACCGAAGACTCTGAAGATTTGGAGAGCATGGTTCCATATCGAGAACTAGTAGGCAGTCTGCTGTATCTAGCAGTTAGCACCAGACCAGACATTGCTCACGTCGTAAGCGCGCTAGGCCAATTTAATTGCAACCATAAGACGAAACACTGGATAGCCGCTAAACACGTGCTTAGATACTTAAAAGGCACCATGAATTTCTCCTTATCGTTCAAACGCACCCAGAAGGATCTCATCGGATATGTGGATGCCGATTGGGGTAATTGTCGCGTTGATAGACGTTCTTATACAGGTATAGTTTTTATTTTCGCAGGAGGAGCCATTTCCTGGGAGTCGAGAAAGCAGAGAACTGTTGCTCTTTCCTCGACAGAGGCCGAATATATGGGACTCACTGATGCAGCCAAAGAAGCCGTATATCTTATCACCTTCTTAACTGAACTGGGTCTCGAGACGATGGCCAAGATTACTCTGTTCAACGATAATCAGGGAGCCAAGCATCTAGCGCATAATCCAGTTTATCACGGAAGATCTAAACATATAGATATCCGCTACAACTACATTCGGGAGGTATTGCAAACTCAACCAATAAGACTGGATTATCTCCCCACGGAGCAAATGCTGGCGGACATTCTCACAAAGGGGCTACCAAAAGGCAAACACGAATTTTGCGTTAACAAACTTGGGCTAGCTCACCGAGCTGCAAAGAGAGTTGAACTTGAGGGAGAGTGTTGGAATTCAACTTCCCCGCTCTTTGACTATAATATGTTCAAACGATAGTCACTAGATTATCGATTGCGCCTCGTGGCGCCACTACCTACTTTACCCATTCCATTCTTTCATTCATTCCTTTTGTAACGTACCACGTTATGTTCAAGCGTGTTCTATTACTTTGTACGAGCCTAAATATCATAAGTTTATTTTGATGTACACTCTGTACCTTATTTAGAGCTCATTAAAAACAAACTGTGTTTTTCTTGTAACTAATCTGTGTCCGGATTATTCGTCCACCACTGCCTTACCTCAACA
>NW_017280269.1:8686-43812 GCF_001594065.2 Cyphomyrmex costatus
TTTTAATTTTGATAGGTTCAATTTTTGTAGTTTTCATTTACTTTTCGTGGTACATAACATAGAAAATAACATAATGTATGTTCACTTTGAACTGGCACATTTAGTAATATATCAGTTACTTTTCGTGGTCATATATTATATTAGATAATATCATTTAAAGTATTAAAGTTTAAATTATTATGTTACATTATTAGATAATCATTTTAATTTAGAAAAGTTCAAATTTTTGGGGATAATTTTCAAAGGTTGAAATTTATTGGGTTTTCTATTTTGTGGTTAGGTAATCATTTTAATTTAGAAAGGATTAAATTTTTGCGGTTAGTTTTCAAAGGTTTAAATTTGTTGGGTTTTTTAATTTGCGAGGATCTATTTTTGAACATGGCTTGACCTTTTCATTTTAATGATAGTATAAGGTTTACTGAATGTAATTCAATTATTAAAAATGCTATAAACCTTAAACATTTTTTTATGACTTATTGATAAGTCGAATAATATGTACCTTTTTTCATGAAGCAGGTATCGTTCCGGAAAATATTCAATACGGGTTATGAAATTGTTTTTATACTATATTTTTATATTTAAAACACGTATTATTGAGTAAAAAAAATCTTTATTGGATTATATATATATGAAAACCCTCCGTATGAAGGTAGGGCGATCTGGAAACTTGGTGAAGAAATATCAATATAATTACATATATTAGGATGACCTGTATTGTGATAGATTTATAAGTAAATTACAGAAATATTACAAATTATTAAAATCTTTACAGTAATCTACAATTAATGTACCATCAAAGTTGTTGGATAAAAGTTATAATTTCGATAAGTCTTTTTTTTAACTATGTCCGTCATTTCTTATGCTTCGATCCACTGTGCGGCGGCGGCGTCGTCCCGCGGATCGGATGCATCACCGCGCGCTCTTGGGGGAATCCCCTCGCGCGCGCGTTCGGCTTCCTCCTTCGCGAGTATCACCTGCCCGCAAGAGGAGGAGACCGAGCGTCACTTCTCCTCGCTCTCCCGCATCGCCTTGACGACGCCGGAGAGCGAGAAATCCTCCCCTATACTCCGCACGAGGACACCGCGCCGCGCGTCCCACGCCGGACAAAACTCCAACGTGTGCTGCGCGGTGTCCTCCGTGGCCCCGCAGTGGTGACAACGGGGTGTCGGGGCCTTCTCTATTCGACACAGGTATTTCTCGAAACAACCGTGTCCGGTGAACACCTGCGTCATCCTGAATGACAAGCCGCCGCACTTTCTGTCGGCCCACTCCTTGGCGAGCGGGCCAACAGCCCGAACGATCCGCTTCTGCGAGAGGACGGGGTCCGCGAGGCGATTCTCGGTCCACCTCTCGAAGACCCCGTCCCTCATCTCGTTCATCATGGCCGCGTCGAACCGAGGGGGCAGAGGCCTACCCTCGTGCCGGGCGGCGGTCACCATTCGGTAAACCTTCTCCCGGCCCGCGGCCATGAGTTCCGCGGGCAAAAGCCCCGCCAGCAAAGTGGCAGCCGCGAAGGACACCGTCCTGCATTCGCGGACAACCCGGATGCACAGCCGCCTCTGCAACCTGTGCATCAATCCCACGATGCGGCGGCTGTGCCCCACGTCGTCCGCCCACACCGGGGCCCCGTAAAAGAGCCCCGACAGGACGGTGTACGCTCCACACGGGCCGCTCAGGTTGGGCAATAAGCCCATGAGTGAGTCGGCCTGTCGCCCTAGCTTTGGAGCCAGGCACTCGAAATGAGCACCAAAGCTCCACCGCCCGTCGAGGAAGAGACCGAGATATTTCATCACGGTCCCGACCTCGACGGACGTCGTCCCTACTTGGATTCGGGTCGGAAGGGGCTCCCCCTTCGTGGAAGAACAAGGCCTCTATTTTCTGGGGAACCACCTCCAACCCGATACGCTCACTGGCCCAGACTACCCCGGCCACCGCGAGGTCCGCCTTCACACGGGCCGCCTCCCAGCTCGCCCCGCTGGCCACCACCAGTGTGTCATCGGCGTAGCACACCAAGCCGGCCGGCAATTCCCCGCGGAGCACCGTGTCGTACCCCAGGTTCCACAGGAGTGGTCCTAGGACCGACCCTTGCGGAACCCCGCACGACACGCCCCTGCTACACCGGAGTCCACCCTTGATGGTGAACCCCAGTGTTCTCTCGCGGAAGTAGTCCGCGATCACTGCGGTGAGGTACGGCGGCACATTCTGCTCCTCGAGCGCCCGCATCGCGGCACCCCAGGGGAAGGTGTTGAAGGCATTGACGGTATCCAAGGATACCGCCAGCACCACACCCCCCCCCTCCACTACCACGGCCTCCACGAGAGCCCGAATTGACGCACCGCGTCCACGGTCGAGCGGTTTTCGCGGAAGCCGTACTGGCCCGGCGATAAGTCAGGGCCAGTCTGCGACAGATGCCGGACGATGCGGCCGGCGACTACTCTCTCGAATAGCTTGGCCACATCGTCCAGTAAGCAGATCGGCCTGTAGGCCGATGGGCTGTCCACGGGGCGGCCCTCCTTCCGCAGGAGGACCATGTTCGCCGTCTTCTAGGCCGCCGGAAAGCGGCCCTGGCTGAGGCAGAGACTGAAGAATTCCCTCAGCCTCCGCCCCAGCACACCCTCGGCCAAGAGCCAGACTCGGCCCGGGACCCCATCGGGCCCGGGGGCCCTTGGGCAGCCTCTGAATCTGCGGGTCACGGTCCGCATATTCTCCGGAGTGACGTTAGCCCTCCCGCCGGCCGGCCAGCCTTCCGGCGGGCCGGCATATGGTGGAATGTCCCCGACGAACCTCGTTGGGAACAACTTGTCCACCACCTCAGCGAGAAGGCCGACGTCCATCGATTCCGTTATGGGGGGGACCCACGACCTGAGTTGCTTTCGCACAAGTCTGTAAGCCATCCCCCACGGATTCTCCTCTAAGGCCGACACCAGCTCTTGCCAAGTCCGGGCCTTGGCCTTCTTGATGGCCGTCTTTAAGTCCGCCCGCGCCTCTCGCAGGCGGTTCTCGAGGGCAACCATCGCCTCCTCGTCGTCGCCACGCCTCGCTCTCCCTCGGGAGAGGCCGCGGCGCGCAGCGATGGTGGCCCACCGGAGATCGGCTATCTCCTCCGACCACCAATAAACCGAGCGGCGATAGACCGGGCGACTCCGCGGCATGGCGATGTCACACGCCTGCCTCATCGCCCGGCCCAGCCACTCGGCCCCCGACTCGATGCCCTGGCGGGTCCCGCCCGGCCCGCGTCTTCCGCCCACGTCAGGGCTTCCAACGCGGCCGACAGCAGGTCGGTGTCCAACGCCTTAATCCGCCAACGAGGGCGATCCTCGCCCTCCGCAACCCCCTTCTTCTACGAGGGTAGGGAGAGGCGGGACGGAGGGCGGAGAGACCACCACTGTCATCCCGATGAGGCAGTGATCCGCCTGTTCACCGAGACAACCGGGGCGAACTCTCCACCCCCGACCCTGACTTGGAGGGCGGGGGAAACCCACGTCAAATCGACTATGGACTCCCTCCCCCTGCCCCCCCTAAAAGTGGGGTGACGTCCCTTGTTGAGGAGGCAGAGGTCCAGGCTGTTAGCCCACTCCTCACCTCCTCGCCCCGCGTGTTCGTTCGGGGGGAACCCCACGCTCTCGAGTGAGCGTTGAAGTCCCCCCCGACGATCCATGGGCGGCGGGAGAATCTGCGAATGCAGTCCCCTATCCGCCCAAGGGCCACCTCGTACTCGGCCAGCCGGAGGCCGGGTACGAGGTAGCACCCCATAATGTGGACGTCACCCCACTCAACGGCCACGAACCCCGACCCAGCCTCCAAGAGGGACATGGGCGGGGATCCGCGGCCCCGGTGCCAAAAGATCGCCGCCAGCCCGTCCCGGTCCATCACCCAGTGAGGGTGGTCTTCCGGGACATTATAAGGGTCGGCGACGATCCCCAGCCCGGCGCCACTCTCCGACAAGCACTGGCAAAACATCGCCTGGCCCGTCGAAGAGTGGCCCACTTTCACCTGCAGGAGACGAACCCCATTAGCCATTACGGGCCAGAGGGGCTGTCTCCCCCGCAGCAGACGACTCCTCTAGCTCACCCACCTCCATGACCTCGACAACACTCGTCAAGGGGAGGGGGGTGAGAACAACACACGGGACGATGGCCCCCCGAGCGGGCTCTACGACCGCACCGGGCGCCACCGTGGCCCGCGACGTCGACGCAACAGCGGCAGAGGGAGGGGGGCCGCTTCGCGGTCGCACCCATCCCTCCGCCCCCATTCTTCTTCCTTGATCCCCCCTCGCTCGCAACGCAAGAGGGGATCGAGCCAATCTTATGCGCGACTGACTGGCCCGACTCGGCGCAGGACGAGCACCTGACCGGCTCGTTGCAGGAGCCGGCCAGATGACCCGCAGCCCCACACCTATAATAAGCGCCGGACCTGTCAGCCGCGCTGGTGCAGTTCCCCCTAACGTGACCCACTTCCATGCATTTGAAGCACTGGAGGGGCCTCGCCGGGAGAAGCTGCACCCTCGCCGAGAGAAGCTGCACCCTCGCCGACGACCAACCCACCTAGACTCTTTCCAATTTGGACAGAGTCCCGGCGGCTTCCACCAGGCAGCGCAACCACGCTGCTCCGGTGCCAGAGGGGGAGCGCTTTACCTCTCCCACCCTGATGTCCCCCACGGAGCACCCCCCGGCCCACGACACAGCCACCGCCACTTCGTCGGCGGTGACCAAGTCGTCCATGCCGGAGATACGCAACTCGGCGGTCTTCACAGGGCGGGCGACCTTTATGTCCTCCCGCCTCACGAAAACCTCCTTCATCTTTTCCGCAAGGCGCGATGTTCTCGCGGGACCATCGGCACCCCGGACCTCCAGGACCAGAGCGCCAGTCACTGCCCTCCGAACCCGGAGGTCCGTGATGCCCGACAGGAGGACAGCCGACTTGGCCATTTGCATGGCCTCTGCGTACCCCCCTGCCGGAGCCGTCAGTGTGACTGCGGCGGTCCTAGGCCTCCTCAAAGAGGGCGCTTCTTCTGCGAAGGCGCCCCCTTCTGAGCGGAAGCCGCCCCCGGGCCACTTTTTCCCCCCGAGGGGGGCTCGGATCTCGCCGCTTCCTTCGCTGCGCGACGCCAAGTCCCCCTCTTTTCCACCGTTCTCCACGGCTCTTCCCTCGATGGGCTCGCCGTCGTTTGACTCCCTCCTTCAGCGGAGGGAGCCGATGCAGGGCCTTTGGCACCAGGGGGTACCGAACCGGACCCCCCGCCTAGGCCCCCGCACACCGCGGCGGGAGCGGAAGTCCCGCTGGCACCGCCTCCCTTCTTCTTCTTCTTCCTCTTCTTCCCGATACCCTCTGCGGGTCCGCGAGAAGAGGCTGGCCCTCCCGATTTACTTCCCGAGATTAACCCGAGGCGCCTCAAATTCTGCTCTATCTTCTGGTCCAGCAGCCGTCCCAAGTCTTCGACGCTACCGAGACCGCCTTG
Organism: Cyphomyrmex costatus; assembly: GCF_001594065.2. Classification (NCBI taxonomy): domain Eukaryota; kingdom Metazoa; phylum Arthropoda; class Insecta; order Hymenoptera; family Formicidae; genus Cyphomyrmex; species Cyphomyrmex costatus. Next base: position 14,145 of record NW_017280269.1, read on the forward strand.
GGACCGGGCAGCGGCCGACTTCTTTTCCCTCTTCTTACAAGGGAACACAACGTGTTGGATCTCACCGTTTTAAATGAGCTTTTAGTATGTTGTTCTATAGACAAAAATAAAAGACACGTATTTTTTTATACGTGCGGAGTCGCATGTTAAGGGGGTGAAATCCTCCCTTGAAGAAAATCGGTTTTTTCTTTCGAAGCGAATATCTTTGAAACTATAAGAGATAGAAAAAAATTTCTAGAATAAAAATTGAATAGTTGCAAGAGTACTTTACAACTATAATAAAAAAATTTTTTCTACATTTATTTATTGTACACCCCCACCCTCCACTCTAATTTTCAAAAATTTTTTAATTCTTTATATGACGAAAATTAAAGAGAATTTTACGCTGAAAACAACGATGTGTATTTAAATCACGTTCCGAAAATCCATTTTTTAGATATGAACGAAAACGTCTCTTTATATGCGCTCCATACGTATTCGTACCGCGTTGGGAGCACAAGATACTATTCAATGAATACAGTCCAGTATGCATTATTATCGTACTAGCTATTATTATAAGAGTTTTTTACAATAATGTTATAATAATAATAACAATAATAACAACAGTAATAGTAACAGTGACCTTCAGCTTCCGAAACCAGTTAAATATTTTTGATAATATATACAAAAATGTACCTCGGGCAATTAAAATCAAAGTGTGAATAAAGCACCCCCTTAACATGCGACTCCGCACGTATAAAAAAATACGTGTCTCTTATTTTTGTCTATAGAACAACATACTAAAAGCTCATTTGAATCGGTGAGATCCAACACGTTGTGTTCCCTTGTTAGAAGAGGAGTCCTTCTCCTCTCGCACATTACAGGGGGGGCAGGGCTGGGAGGGCACCCGTGGCCGGTCACTCCGCGCCAAGGGTACCTCTGGTAAATATAACCTGAATCTAGTCGATTTAACCCGAATTATGGATCATTCATCTTCCACCAGAATTCCAGTTAATTCAACTAAATATTTATCTCCATGTTGTATTTTTAATCATTTGGTGTCTTTTTTACAGACATCATAATTAAGGTTATAATTAAAATTGTATGAATGAGAAATTTAGATACAAGGGTCGTCTGAACAGTTTTGAGCCTAACATAGTGTTACGTCCAAGCCTCAGGATTTTTATTACGTGGGAAGTTCTGGGTTAAGGAGGAGGCCTCGGAAGAACGTAACTGACACCAGATGTGTCTCTCGATCGTCTCGCCCTGCGGAGGGTTACGAGAGACAGTCGGACGCACTAAAAAGGGTACGGAATTAGGTCAGTGTGCCGTATTATAATACTTGTATACGGCACACTATGACTCTTATCCCGAACCGTACGTCCGTTGGTCCTTTAAATTTAGGCCAAGGAACTCAATCCTTATAGCCAGGGATATGGACCGAGTGCGATCTCGGGGATGACGGTTGGAATGCGGGGAAGGTTGCTTTTAAATCAAATTACAATCATAATCTTTAATGTAAAAGGAACATAGAAATATTATTTATTAAATGAAATAAAATAATTACATATAGGTTATAGATTAATTATATAATTAACATAATTAATTTATTACAATTTCTAAATTAATATATGGTGTACATATACGTGTAAGTGTGTGGTGAATCGGTTAGAGATTGTGAAGAGTTGGTGGGCGAGGTCCCAAGGAGGAAGGACGTATTGCTAGGAGAGTGGCGATCGGAGTGGAAAAGGGGTGGTTGATACCTGGGATGTAAACCACGACTCTAGTCAGGATAGGATTGGGTTACAGTGACAAGGTAACCTTGTATGTCATCCGGGTTTCGGATCAAGCACGGAGAGGATTCAGGAAGAATAGAGGAGGATCTTGGAACTGTAAGGTCTAGTGGTTCTTCATCAGAAGAAGGATATGAAGGAAGTGGAGGATCTTCCTGGAATGAATCTGCGAGGAAAGGAGGAGGAGAAGGAAGAAGATCCAGGAGATCATTTAAAATGGATAAAGGACTTGAAACGGGGGAGTAAGAAACGTCGAGGGGTGGAGGAATTTCCGGCTGAGTCTGATTTTCGGTCCCCCGATCTTGGACAGTAAGAGGGGGTATGTGGGCAGTGCGGCGAGTCGGGTGCTCGGTCCCAGTGGAACAGCGAGGGATTGCCCCGTCTGCGGTGGTATGTTCCATGTCAATGGCGATGGTCCAGCTTTACTGTTACAGTAAGCGTGGGTTGATCGGCTTGACTTTGAGGATGTTTGCTGAGCCTCGCGAGCAGCCGATCCAATAGACAGCTCCGGTAGTGAACTGCGCAACCACCCGACACTGCACCGTTCGGACAAAATCGAGGAACCTCCAAGAGACCGACCGACACACGGACAAACTGATTCGCTCCAAGATGCGTCTCAGACAATCGACTCGGTCTTACGACACGGACAATTGCCCTTGACGACTCGGAAGAAAACTGCGATGAACTGCCGCGAGCACCAAAAAATCGGGGCTTTTATACTGATTCTCCCTGATTTGTCGGGCTCTGATGGGAGGAGAAATTTGTCGGTAAAACAAAGGGCTAAGTTTTCTAGCCCTAGGATTGGTTGGGAGTTAGGACACGTCTTGTGGGCGGGAAGGGAGTTTGACCGATGTCACCGCTATCTTAAGTGTTATGGCCTTATCTGTTTAATGTACGTGAGGGGCCGCATCGAGTAAATGCACGTGCACCCTTTCTCGCGAGGCTCGCTGTATGACAGATTTTAATTTTTACGAGCGCAACTTGTGAGAATCATCCGCAGTTTGGCTGACAATAGAGTGAATGGCTTTACTGTTTTCGGTGACAGTAGAGTGTATATTTATTACTTTTTCTAGCTGAGACTTCGAGGAAAGGATTCGTGTTCTCACAATTTGTGCACGTACGCTCGTAAATGAATTGTCTTAAAATAATTTTTATGGCGAGATAGCGAGTACTTTTGTTTAGATTTTTGGTAAGATGACAGCCAGACTGTCGGTTATTTATTTATGGTCTCGCTATCTCGTCACTTGTAGACCTTTCCGGAAGAAAGAATCGTGAGAATCGTCTGGACATAACAATAGAAACAAGTAATTTTTTGATCAAATTCAATTTTATTTTTCAACATAGTCTCCTTTTAAGTCGATTCATTTTTTCCAGCGATGCTTCCACCTCTTTAATTCATTCAAATAATATTGAACGTCTTGCTTTGCAAAATAGGCGTCTACGGATGCGATGACCTCCTCGTTCGATGAAAATTTATGTCCTTCGAGCCAAACTTTGAGCCTAGGAAACAGAAAAAGGTCGCTGGGGGCCAGATCTGGTGAATACTATGGGTGGTCAATTAATTCGAATCGCAATTCGTGAATATGTATGCGTCAATGCTGAAAATCTATCAGCGTCGCGGGGGGGGACTACATACGCAGTATATAAATTTCACACAATATAATAAACATCAACATCTTGTTTTCAAGACTCGATTAGGCTTTACACTTTCCTCGATTTTTAAATCATACGAGTCAATTATTATTATCTTTCATTATATTTTGTTAACAATTCGAAAACAGCACTGTGGTCACACAGTGCTGTTTTCGATTTATGATTTATTAAATACAAAAAATGAATAAATTTTCAATATTGAAATAAATATCTTTAAGTATTAAATTTCATTATGATAATTGAATAATATAATTATTAAGATATATTTAAAGTAAAGGTAAACAATTATAGCGAATAGTTAAAATTTAGAATTAAGGAAATTCTTAAAATTATATAACATTCTGAAATTATGTTTTTGTATCTTGTGAGGTATGTTACTTCAGATTGGTTTCAATTGTGTTATATATGATAAATGACATAAATAATATTTTTAGAATTGGAACATCTCATCAAGCAATGTGATGTGACATATGTGACAAGAATGTACGTATGTTGAATTGATGATTGAATAATTGTATTAGCTGAGGAAGGTTCAAAATGAACCAAAACGTTCGAATTTTTGAATAAATTGATATCGAGTAAATCTATCAATTTTTATTGTATTTGCGTAACAACAACAACGTCGTACCTACTCTCATTTGCCCTTTGACAACTGAATTCTGAAATTAATTAATTTAAAATAATATATAATTAATAAAATATTTTATTAGTTATTATTATTAATATTATAATTAATAAGATACCTTATTATGGAGTAAATTTCCATGTTTGCATTTACTTATTTTTAATCATGCAATATCTTAACCCTTTGAGTCACGCATTTTTCTATTCACGCAATTCAGTTGAAAATCGTTACTCGGGGGTTTTCGGGGTCGCTGATTACGAATCTGTCGTTACTTTTACCAAATTCAAAATGGCAGATCCAATATGGCGGACAAAAATTTTAGAAATGCCTCCTTTTTGAACAAAATTTGCTACTCGGGGGTTTTCGGGGTCGCTGATGACGAATCCGATCTCAGATTTTCAAAATTCAAAACTGCGGATTTAAAATTGCGGCGATTCATGTAAAACTGCGATAATAATAGTAAAATTGTGTAATCGAAATTTTTTTGGATCAATGATGCGAAACATTATTTAAAAATTTACTCTTTCTCATTACCCAGAGCTAACGACGTGGACGTGAAGAGTTCTAGCTCCATTTTTTTATCTTTTTTTATTTTTTTTTGTTTTGTTTATTTTCTATATTTTTTGTGTTTTTCTTCCTTCTTTATATATATTTTATTTATTTTAAAATTTTGTTTTTCTGAAATTGACGGGAAATCATTGTAATTGAAGTCTTGTTATTTTTTTGTTTCAATTATAAGTTAGGTATGGTACTTTGAAAGCAATTCCTGTTAGGCAAAAGGCATAATGGTACATTGCAGGTCGTACATATCCATTTTGTTGTTTTCTGCTCAGTTCTCGTACTGCAATGAGCACATCTTTTTGAGTTTTCCGTGAATACAGGCATATGAGCTACCTGAGAGTATCTTTTTTCTACAGATACTTGAGGTTTAGCGTGTTCTGAATTATCTGAGGTATGAGATTGACGCTTTCTACCTTTACGATGAGGAATTTTGTGTCCAACTAGGTTGTCTACCAGTAATAATCGAAATTTCTTCAAAGTCAACATCGGTTTTATATCTCTCGTTTTGTACAAAATAAATGAATTTGTGACCGTAAGATCGAGAAAGTTCCAAAACAGTCTGAACCACCATTTTTTGGATTTGCGATCAATTTTGTAACATGCGAGTAGTCGATCAGCGTAGTCGACGTAGCCCATATGCTTATTGTAATCTGAATAAATCACTGTTGAGACTTTTTAATTACTGTTAAAGGACTGTTGACGGCTTTTAGAGACCCATCTTTTTGTCGACGATTTACCACAGTTACCTTAGATGGATCATGATAGTTTGATAAGAATTGAACCGGTTTCTTATCCATCCATTTCACCCAGCTGAGACCTGTACTTGTAGTTTTGAATTCATACTCTCCGACGTTCATTTTTTTCTCCGACTTTTCACTTTTGGGTAATCCAGAACGATTGGGTCGTATTGTACCGCATGCAAAAATGTTATCTTCTTTCAAAGACAACATAAGTTCGACTCCAGTAAAAAAATTATCAAAAAACACCTGGTGATTGCCGTCAATTAGTTCACGTACGAGATCTTTCACGACACGGCTTCCCAATTGTTTCTCAGTACTTTCCGTTTTTCCAATATATATTTGAAATTCGCAAATATATCCAGATTCATCGGCTCGGGTCCAGCATTTATAGCCACGTTTGATTGGTTTTGCCGGCATATATTGCTTCATACTACTTCTTCCTTTGAACTTAATCATTGACTCGTCAATTGACTGATATTTTCCTGGCTTCCAGCAATGTTTAAAAGTTTGTGAAAGCTCATCTAAAAGTGGTCTCAACTTGTATAGCTTATCATAGTTAGGATCACCTTTTTTTGGTACTTTTGAATTATCGTTTATGTGCAAATGAGACAAAAAAAAACTAAAACGATTTACAGTCATCAGAGGAGATATGTAAGAATTATGAAGCTGAGGATTATTAGACCAAAAATCTTTATATGATGGTGATTTTTGTATACCCATTAGAATATTGATTCCGATAAAGATTTTCAGTTAATCTATTGTGATAGGATCTTTTTTATTGCCTTTTTGTGTGATATACAAATTAGTTTGTTGTACAATATGATCCAATAGATGCGAGGGGAATAAACAAGAAAATATCTCTAAAGGAGATGTTGCCGTTTCAGGAATGTTTAGGCCAAAATTTTTGGAAAATGGAATATCCGTTCTTGGTTTACTAACAGTTTCCCACATCTGATTCTTACACGAGTTTTATTGGACTGATTCAGTAATGTCATTTTCTCTTGACTCCTCATCGTCAGAAATATTATCTAAAATAGGAAGTGAATTTTCTGTAACTAATCTGGAATTCAGAACTTCTTCTTCATCATCATCAGAATTGCCAAGTCCATCTATAGATTCTGAATCGCTAGGAATATCGGTTACTTCTACTGGTTTCATCTTTCTCATATTTGTGATCACCGAAATAGAAATTCCAAAAAATGTGCAAGCTCTTGAATTTATAAAAACTAGGAAAGATTAAAAAACTACTTTTGCATGAAAAATAAAAATCAAAGTTTCATCGACATCGACCGACATGCTCGCACAGCGTTATCGAGATCGCTAGTATACCAAATAGAATTGCATCTTTATTACTTTCCAAGTTGAAATTTTTACTATGAGGGTAAGAAAATAACGATGTAATGATTTTATAAATTCACATTGTAATTTTTACTATTTTTGTACCGTTATTCCATTTTCCTACAGAAAAGTAGTAATTTTTACTACATTCGGATTTTCAGTGTACAAGTATCGAAATAACAATACAGTCCTGTTATTACTTTCAATATTTTTTAGAATAACGTTATCGTGAAACAAAGCTCAAAATTGCCAATAAAGAATAATATTATACATAGGTACTACAAAGCACGCTAATATCCGAATGCACATACAAAAAGTCACGCAACAACCATCTGTGCTGCTGCAGCACTTAGAGCGGTGACGTGCCTCGTAATTTGTTGCGTTGGGATCGCATAGAGCTAGATTTTTTGAATGCCACGTTCCTATATAGATTATAAGCACAGCAAAGTTCTATAAAGGTGGGCTATTTACATGCTGTTTCTGATCGAACAGCAATAGCTCAAGAGCTAGGAATATACTATACTATATATACCTTATGAATACGGTTGTTTTGCATGTATGAATTTACACCGCTATTATCGCCGTTTTGTATTTGATTCGCCGCCATTTCGAATACGCCATTTTGAATCCGCCATTTTGAATCCGCCATTTTGAATTTCGTAAATCTAATATCGGATTCATAATCAGCGACCTGGAAAGCACCCGGATATGTACTTTCACCAAAATTGTTACTTTTTCACATCTTTATGACCGCCATATTGAATCCGCCATATTGAATTTCCTAAATCTAGCACCGGATTCGTAATCGGCGACCCCAAAAACAATGCCATATCAAATTTCGAGTAATTAGCGTTAAAACATCGTTAATAATGAATTTTTCCGAAAAAAAACGTGATTTTTTCATATTTGTTTATTTATATAGCCTAAACAATTAACAATTATGTCTTCTTTGTAATTTTTATATGTTTCTTCATCACAATAGTAACAGAAAAAAGCAAAAAGACTGATCTGAATGCGTTAACAAGAATGTAAATAGTCAAAATTCAAAGAAATCCATGTGGTAACGTGGGTTACCACTATGACTCAAAGGGTTAAATAACTCTTTGAATTTTGTAAACATATTTTCGTAATCCAATAAATACTGAGGTAAATTTATTAATAAGAATTAATAATGCAAAATTAATTATGTATTCTTAAGTTATAATCTCCCTTCCAATATACGCACTCTTTTAAGTAAAATTATCTATATTGCGAGACTGTTTTAGGTAATCGGTACACAATAATGCTAATACCACAAAGAAGTATACTTTTGAAAATTAAAAATTATATTATATTAATGTCTTACTTTAATTAGGGCAAATTATACATCCATTAAACTTATAAAATAAATAAATATTTAAAAAATACATTAATAATCTTCTTTTGATCTTCTTTCGTATTTTAGAATTACGTTGCAATATTAATTTCCCGTCATTATAAACACAAAGAAAGAACAATTTTGTTGAAAATGTCAACACCAATTAGCATTTTTATAATAAGAATTAAGATAAACTATATTCAGCCAAATTAACACTGATATTTTAGTGACACTCATTTCACTATTTAGATTACATGTTATTTTGATATTATATTGTATTGTATTGTATTGTATTGTTTATTGCATATAAAATTTTACAATTATACACAAATGGCGAGGCGCCAGCAAATCTGCTGCTATAAAGCCTCCCAGTATAATAAAAGAAACAAAACAATTATTAGTAGCGCAAAAAGTAAAATTTAACATTATGATATTACAAAATTTTAAACAGTAATGCACGCAATATTGGCGGAGAGGAACATATTAGAATTCGAAACACAAATAAAATGAACAAAGACGAAAACACAGAGAGAACGTGTATGAACTGTGACGTGACACTTTGTGTCCGTCACTCGTAAGTGCATTGGCACGGAGATCCTGTGTCCTCTAAACTCGAAGGGCGAGGGCACAAGCGAGCGTGCCAAATTTATATCTTTTTTTTGTTTCGTTTTGTATATTCTTTTATATAAAATATTTAGTAATTTCAGATCTTTAAAGAACAATTATTAGTCACATTAGAGCGTGAGCGGTGGTTGTCTTAGATTCGTGTAATGTTGCCGCCTCACTCACGGAAGGAAGAAAGAAGACGTCGTGGAGGAAGCAAGAAACCACCAAAGAAGATTCCGATTGTGTCCTCAAGGAGCGCGGTACACGCAGGTCGTATTGTTTTGTAACCTCTGATAATTTGGATATTATTTGGTGATTGTCGCACCTTTATTGCAGACGACTCGGAGAGAGACGTGATAAGGGACCGTCTCAGCACGGCCCGAACATCGGCAGCCGCCTCCACTTCTGAGGAGAGCGATAGAAGACCGCTGATCAAGACGGAAGGCCTCGGCCAGCTAATTTGGAAAAGCGCGCCAGAGACTCAAAGGATACGCGACCCGCAGGACTCGCTGTGATTAGTCGCGGGGTTGCGCGACAGCAACAAGCCAATTAGAATAAAGAGCGGCCCGATAGGAGAGGGGCCTAGCGGCCTGCGTGGATCCGCGAATGCTCCCGATTATCACTTGCGCGGTGATCGAGTTCATGTAAAGAGGACACGGGATCTCCGGAGCTTTTGGGAACTGAGAATGCTGTCTACCGTTACCGAGAAAGTTAGAGGCGGAGGTTTTCCTCTGAAGGATCAACGAGGGATCGTTACGTGGTGAGGCGAGCGTTATCTTATAATTTGTGTAAAACCACCGATCACGGTATGTGAAATGCGTCTCGAGTGGATCGCGCGTTACTCGGTATTTCGTGTTAGAGTTCCCGATGTCGTATTCACCGCCTCAAGGCGTTTTAAAGTAATCGTTGCCGTAGGCGCGTGCCATTCGCTCGGACGCTGAGATTATTGAGAAGTATAATTATTGTTGTTGCTCGCCCTCGTTGCCGCCAAGTCACTTGTATAATTGTTAATTGTTGAGAATTCTTTAAAGCCGAGACTGGCGTTATTGCGCATTAGAGAACCGTTGCCGTCTAATGTAAAATCGTATGTTCTAATTATTCACGAAGTAATTATTGTTAACATAATAAGATCTAGATTTGGTCGCATATTTCTGCTCGGCGAATTATTGCCGAATTTACTTCGTTGTCGACGGCCAGTTAATAGTCGGTTTATTGTTATTGCGCCGCATATCAGAGCGCGGAAGGTCAACGCTGTAACGTACTTTCTTCCGAACACTTTTGTACAGTCTCTATTAAATATATCGATTTCTCTTTATTGTTATTATTAATTCTGGTGCATTTATTTCAGCCTCTCCATCGTTCTCCGACAATTTCCCCGCTAACCGCGAACCACTCCCCTCTGCCAATTCCGTTGGCTGAGCTAGTTGTTTAGTTCCGTCGCGAGAATCCGCGTAATCTTTAATTTCTTGTCCGAGCAATTTATCTAACGATTTGTGCGAAGAGTGGCACGCTCTCTCGTGCCTGGCGCCCAACGAATTTTTGATAGCGATTAAGATCTTTGCTGAGTAAAGTAACTTGTCAACTACTGTAAATTCTCGAATCACGAAAGAATTAATGAAGAACCGCACTATTGCTCCTTTAAGTATTTTGTATTCTAACGAAGAGCTTTCGCATAATTAGATTTCTTTTGGAGGACGCGACGAAGTTGTGCCGACACTCAAAAGTACGGTTACAATATATATATATATATACATGCACTCACGATATGACTGACGGAGAGAAACAAGGATACGTCCTTCCTCGACCACTGCCGGCTCGAGATATGTCATACATGTGCAAGTATTGTCGAACATATAGGAAATATCAAGGTTCAATCAATGTATTGATATGATTTGCATGAATTAGAAATTAGAAAAAGAAAATAGAGTCTAAGTAATTTATTATTAATATTAATATTTATTATTAATATTAATTAATAATAAATTAATTAAATTAATAATAAATTAATTAGAAACTACATTTCTAATAATTTTCTTTTATTCAAGATTTCTAATTTTATGAAAAAATACCGTAAAAGTACAGAAATACAAGAATACATGCAAGAATACGGGAATACATGCAAGAAAATACATGCGCCTCTCTTCAAATTGGAGAATAAATTCACGCTTCCGAATATGGCCTCTTCTTGCAAAGCGGCATATAGCAAAAAAATTGTAATTAAAATATCTGTGAAGGTGAATATTAAGATTATACGTAAATTTAATTACTTCTTGGAAATAAAACACATACATTTTGAAAGATATATTAAAGTTATCAAAAGAATCATTTGTAACAAGTTAATGGTATACGAAAATTTTTGAGAAATTTACAGCCGCTAAATGTGTACTTTCACGTAATAAAGGCACGAGTACTTCCTTTCCTTCCTTTCCTTTCCTTTCTCAGTAACTTCAATACAATCTCTCTGTGTCACGCGTGTCAATGTCAAAATCTCCGCGATGATGTTAGAATTACGTTGTAATATTAATTTCCCGTCATTTTATAAACACAAACAAAGAATAATTTTGTTGAAAATGTCAACACCAATTAGTATTTTTATAATAAAAATTAAGACAAACTATATTCAGCCAAATTGACGCTGATATTTTAGTAACACTTATTTCACTATTTAGATTACGATATTATATGTCATACATGTGCAAGTAAAGTCAAATAGGAAATATCAATGTATTGATATCAATTAGGAATTAGAAATTAGAAAAAGGAAATAGCGTCTAATTATAATATTATCGTGTACACACATTGTAAAAGACTTTTTTTTATTTTTAAATCGATTCATGTTTAAAATTTCTTGCTTGTTTGGCTATTACGTATACAATGAATTTAGATAACCAAAAGAATCATTGCCTTGTATATTATAGGAATACTACAACCATTATATTATAGTTTTTAAAACATCAAAATGTTTTGCAGCATTGATTATTATCATTTTTTAGTTTCTACAATTCTTTTAATGGTCCAATAAAATTATTTTCAGATCTATCAAAATTTTAAATCTTTCAGTGTACAGTCATTCTTTTCGTATAATAGGTATATTAAAATTTGTTGTCCATGATATTGCATTTCTAATAATTTTCGATTATTTGTTCAAGATTTTTAATTTTACGAGAAAATACCGTAAAAGTACGAAAGTTTTGGTAAATACGCGAAGCAAAGTAAAAAGTATTGAAGTTCATTTCAACGATGACATTGCGATTTTAATTCGACCGTTTATCGCGTCTGCCGAAATATATGTTCCATCAGTGACGATATTATCATATTTTTCTATGTCGAGACGCGGGTTATCGATACATGGGCTGTTTCGGAAATGGCGCACTTTCTCTGAGCCTCAGATATTGAAAGCTGTTAGAGTCACAGATCTTAATTGAAAACTCAGCTTTATATCCCTAGTTTTTTTTTTGTCTCTCATTGGTTGCCCTCACTGCTACACGCGTTACACCTCGAGCACTTATTATTATTCTCTCTGCGAGTTCCTCCTCCGCGTGTGATTCTGTTCGCTCGTTTTTTTCACTCTGTATATTATATAAAATAAAGCACTCTACCATCAGGTTATGGGCCCAGAGTGTCGCCAAGTGAAGTAGTTCGATAGAAGCGGACGATACACGTGCTTCGTGCAAGAAGTGACAAAAATTCGGTTCGGAAAGACTACGTGATAAAGAAACCTAACCGTCGTAAGGCATAGAACGAGATCGCCTCAAAAATGGCAAGTTCGTCATCCACGAATTTACCCGTGATAGAAAAATTGAAAGGTCGGGATAATTATAGTACGTGGAGGTTTGCAATGCAAACATACCTCGAACACGAGGATCTCTGGGAATGTGTAACTGGAGATAACGATAACGAAAAAAAGAACAAACGTGCTCGCGCTAAGATAATCCTGTGTACCGTAAATTACGTACACGTGCAAGATACTACCACGGCAAAGGAGACATGGGACAAATTGAAAAGTGCGTTCGAGGATTCCGGTCTAATGCGACGCGTCGGGTTATTGAAATTGCTAACGACAACGAAACTCGGGAACTGTGCAACGGTGGATGAATACGTGAATACAATAATCACTACAGCGCACAAATTAAACGGCATCGGCTTCAAGGTTAACGAAGAATGGATAGGTTCATTATTATTGGCTGGTTTGCCCGAAGAATACAAACCGATGATCAAGGGGCTTGAAAGCTCAGGAACACCTATCACTGGAGATACTATCAAGACGAAGTTACTACAAGATATAAAAGTTGAGAAAACAGGTAAAGTGGCAGACTCGGAGACGGCATTACATATAAAGACTCAGAAGAATAGATACAAAGGCAAGTATCGTGGTCCACGTTGTTTTTCTTGTAATGAATATGGCCACATATCCTCAGCGTGTACGAAAAATAAAGTAAAAGATGAAAATAAAAATGCAAAGTTCGAAAAAAAAAAACAAGGAAACTAAAACTTTATCTGTATTTTCTACGGGAAGCGTCAATCAGAAGAGTTGGTATCTGGATTCCGGTACTACAGCGCAGGTCACCATGAACGATGAGTGGATAAACAAGAAGTCTAGCTCATCTGGTGAACAAGTAATCACTGCCAACAAGGACACGCTATCAGCAATCAGCATTAAGTACAGGAGATGTCGATCTGAAAGTCATCGATGAAAATGAAGCCGTTAGTACAATCAAGGTTAAGGATGTTTTACATGTACCTGGAATTTCTGCCAATTTATTATCCGTGAGTAAAATTGCCCAAAAAGGATACAGCTTAATTTTTAATAGTCAAGGATGTCAGACAGTTAATGGCAAGATAAAAATTAATGGAGAAATTGTAACAGAAGCAATCGAAGAAAATAATATGTACCGTCTGTGTCAACCCGTACAAAAAATCCATTACGTCGGATCCGAAGATAAAGCGAAAATTTGGCACAAAAGATTAGGTCATATGAATCGTAAAAATATGAGCATGTTAACTCATGGTTACGTTACAGGAATAGATTACGAACGTCCGAGTAGCAACGTGTGTATATCTTGTGTGAAAGGAAAACAACACAAGCAGCCTTTTCAACCAAGTACAAGTCGATCCAAGGAATTGCTACAAGTGGTACATTCGGATTTATGCGGTCCTATGGAGACTATCTCATTTAGAGGCTCTCGATATTTCCTCACCTTTGTTGATGATTGTTCTAGAAAAGTCTTTGTTTATTTTTTGGAAACGAAGGATCAAGTACCTGGTACACTTGAAGAATTTAAGGTCCTTGCAGAAAAACAGAGTGATCGTCAGCTCAAGACTTTGAGGTCAGACAACGGTCGCGAATATATAAATCAAAGACTCTTGAAGTTCCTCAAGAACAATGGAATTAAGCATCAAACAACTGTTCCATACACGCCACAGCAAAATGGTCTAGCGGAGAGGATAAATCGAACCATAGTTGAAAAAGCACGTTGTTTACTGCAAGATGCCAGCCTAAGTAATGAGTTTTGGGCAGAGGCAGTAGCCACAGTTGTATACTTAATCAATCACTCACCAGCTAAAGGATTAAATGGTATAACACCAGAAGAGGCTTGGTCAAATCGGAAACCCGATTTACAGCATTTAAGGATCTTTGGTTGCAAAGCAATGGCGCACATCCCAAAACAATTGAGAAAAAAATGGGATGCAAAATCGAGTGAATATATATTCGTCGGATATTATGAGGACTCGAAGGCATATCGTCTCTGGGATCCAGAACACAGAAGTATTGTGAAAGCTCGCGACGTAATATTTTTAGAAAATACTAAAACTACGGTAAGCCCAGATCCAACTAAAAAAGAAGATTCATCACAAAAGGAACTTGTTCCATTAATCGACCTAGAAGATAACGCGCACATCGAACAAGAAGATCCTGCAAATGAAGAAGAGGACACTGAAGAAAATCAGGAAATAGTGAGGGTATCTTCGGAAGAATCCGAGTCAGATGATTCGGACTATGTAGACTCCTTGGAATCACTTCAAGAACAAACCTTAAGAAGATCCAACCGTGTCCCGAAACCCAAAAATTTCAGTGATTTCATAGTGTACAAAGCTGTTGTCATTTCAGATGACCCGGAAACAGTAAAAGAAGCGACAAAACGTCCAGATAGAAAACTTTGGATAGAAGCAATGCAAAGGGAATATGATTCGCTACTTGAAAACAAGACTTGGGATCTAGTGGATCTGCCACCTAGTAAAACTGCACTTACATCAAAATGGATCTTTAAAATAAAAAGAAATGCCAATGGTGAAATAGAAAGACACAAAGCTCGCCTAGTCATCCGAGGATGTTCGCAGAAAAGGGGCATCGATTACGAAGAAACGTATTCTCCAGTTGTTCGTTATGGAACTATCAGAGTATTATTTGCACTGGCCGCCAAGTATGATTTAGATGTGGATCATATTGATGCAGTTACTGCATTCCTTCATGGAGACCTCACCGAAGAAATTTATATGCGTCAACCAGAGGGATTCGTGATGAAAGGAAAAGAAGCGAAAGTATGTCGCTTGCATAAAGCCATGTACGGATTAAAGCAGGGCAGTAGAGCTTGGAATCAGCGGCTAAATACTATAATACAGCAAATCGGATTTACTCAATCTAAAACCGACCAATATGTGTATATTTATACGAAAGAAGATAAGAAAATAATTATCGCAGTCTATGTCGATGATCTTTTAATTTTTTCAAACGATAAAAAATTAAAAGAAATCACGAAGTCCAAACTAATGAAGCAGTTCAAAATGAAAGACTTAGGTGAAGTCAGACACTGTTTGGGACTTAGGATTACTCGTGACAGAGATGCAGGAAAAATCTGGATTGATCAGTCGGCGTACATTGAAAACATCGTCAATTGATTTAACATGAAGGATTGCAACAAAGCATCGACTCCGTTAGATATAAATCAGAAACTGTCTAAAGAAATGTCACCTACAACGGAAGAAGAAAAAGCAGAGATGACCAAGGGTCATCCGAATCGCGCATGAAGCGCGTAGACTGCATAGAAAGTCGTTCCGAGTTAACTATTGCGCGCTTCGAAAGCGCTTCGAGAGTACTTGTATTCCCCAGATTGTACTAACCGTACTGAATTCTTAGCACTCCACTCAGCGCATTGACTGCTTCTCTTTCGACCTGAGGCAGTTGATGCGTCTGATGCGTTCATGCGGTCTATGCGCATGATTTGTAATTCGGAACGAGCAACGAGTACCGGACAATACAACAATGAACGGACGAATATTTGCGATTTGCGATGGAACAGCGATTACAGCAATTGCATGATTTCCCGGTCTTATTAGAGGATAAAAATAAAGTATTAATTTTATTTTTAAATGAAGAGGATATGGCGAAAGTAAGCCAAGATAAAATTAATGGCATTATTCAACAAAAATTAAAAGGGCGAAGTAAGAGTCAGAAGTAAATTACATTAAAAATAATATTAAAATGTTAACATATTTACAATAGAAATATTACAAAAATTGCTTAACAATTGTTACGCGCAGCATGTTTTTAATTTTAACAATTGTTACGCGCAGCATGTTTTTAATTTTAAGTAACGGGCATAATGTTTTTAATTTTAAGCAATTTTTTGTAATATTTCTATTGTAAATATGTTAACATTTTTAAATTATTTTAAATGTAATTTACTTCTGACTTTTACTTCGCCCTTTTAATTTATGTTGAATACTTTCATCAAAATTAATGGCATATTATTTTACCTTGATTTATTTAATGTATAGATTAGACGTTATATTAATTAGAAATTACGCGATCGACGTAATCAATAATTTTTTCAACTCCAATTTGTTTCCCACGTGATTTATCTAGGTACTATTAATAAAAAAAATATTTTCTGCGTATCACTTAGAGATATGCCTTCGACTTCATTTTCACTATCGCTCGAGTCGGAATTGTCATCGGAACTTTCATCATTTTTCTTTAAAAGTATTAAAGAAGAAATTACAATTATTAGAAATTGTTTATTGACGCCGTCTTGTATAGCGTCCATCTTGAACTCGCATAGCTCGCACAGGAAACCGGTCCGAATTCATAAGCGCTTCATGCGTGTTATGCGCGCATTGAAAAAACGGAACAATTTCAAAATGTTGTGCATCAGTATTGCAGTCCACGCGCTTCATGCGCGACTCGGAACGCACCCCAAGTTACCATATCAGGAACTGGTCGGCAGTTTGATCTTCGCATGTCAAGGAACACGTCCGGATATTGCTCACGCTGTTGGAGTAATAAGCAGATTTAACAACAACCCAGGAAGAGTACATTGGTCAGCAGCCAAAAGAATATTGAGGTACTTGAAAGGCACGTCAAATCTCAAACTGGAATTTTCAAAGGATGGCGACTACCAACCACTGTTGCCAACTATTGGAAAGAGTTACCCGCTAAATTCTATTCGAAATACCGCCAAAAAATCGTCAGATATTTATATAAGTTTGTAATCACTTTTACGCACGTATTTATATATAAGATGCTAAAAAAGAGTGGTACATATATATGTATATAGAAGGAGAGAGAGAGACTCATGTTATATATGCCCTAAAGCACTTTCATGATTGGTCGATTCCGATTAAAGATCAAGCTAAGGCCGATATTTCATGTGTCGTACAACAAGGCTTTTCAAGCCTATTTATTGGTTGTAAAACAGAGAGATTCTCAGATCTCTCTGTCCTATAGCCAATCAATGTGCTTGAAAAGTTTGTCGACACATGAAATATCGGGCTAACAGTATAAAGTCGTCAGAATAAATTAAAACGACTGAATAACTGAGACGTAAATGTTTAATTCACTTTTCGAATATGTGTATATGTAACATATATAATTACTTATAACTAGGAATATACATATATATATTGTGACCGTACTTTTGGGGAAACGGCACAACTTCGTCACTTCATCCGCTGCTCTTTTTACGCGATAGCTCAAAAGATGGACACAATAATGTAATTAGCAAAAGTGCGGTTCTTCCTGAAATTTTATATGCTACGATATTCGAGCCGTACTAATTTTCGTTGGGCGCCAGGCACGAGAGAGCGTGCCACTCTTCGCACTAAATATTAAGATGTTACGCTCGGACAAAGAAATTACAGAGCAACGGAATTCGCGACGGACAGGCTCAGCTAGCTCAGCCAACAAAATTGGTAGAGGGGGTGGTTCGCGATGTGCGGGGAACAATGTCGGAGAACGAGGTAGAGGCAGACAGAAATAATTATACAGCAATTAATATTAACAATAACAAAGAGTTTCCTATTTATTTAATACGCGTCGATACATGAGTTGCCATAATCTACAGAATTCCGCGGTCGCGCGTCGACGACGAGTTTACTTTATTACAGAAGAGACGATCTCAGGGTCGTCGTCGACGGTACTTAGAAAGGTCCGACTCTCGAAACTTCCCGCAACCGACAGCCCAATGCTGAGCGGTGACACGCGGCTCGACTCTAATTCTTAAACAAACCGGAATCTCAACACGTAATACGAACGATATGACTTGGCAGTGACACGGGCGAGCAATAACGATAACTCTGAGCATGTAAATTCCTTACTTCGAGCGAACGGCCTGTGGGTATCGATAATAACAATGGCGTTAGTCTTTGCCGGTACAACTTCGGCCGAATCAAACCCGCGAGACTCACACACGCGACTCGCTCGAGACGCTCACAAAATAATACGCGATCGGTGGCTTTACAATACGATGAATAACGCTCGCCTCACCAAGATTTTCCTCCTCAGCAGCTTCCGAGATTCGCGCGAGAGCCGACAGCAGTGCTCGCCACCAGGAATGTTCTCGATGCGTCAATTAAGCTCGGCGAGATCCTGCGTCCTTCGTCAGGGCCAGTCACTGCTCAAGTGCCGATCGGAAGTACTCGCGGATTCACGCAGGTCGTCCGGCCCTCTCTTACCGGCCTCTGCTCTTTCTAATTGGTTCGCCGCGACCGCGTGACCCCGCGACGAATCCCGCGGGTCCTTGCGTGTCGCGGACCTTTTGGCGCTGTGGCGCGCTTTTCCAAAAAGGCGGAAAATGCTTTCTGGTCGCTCGAGGATCTTCCCGTGATCTCTATGGGTTACGGCGCCTCGGCGGAGGTCCTGCCTGTCGATCCGTTCCCGGCTGACGTCTCTCTCCGAGGCGTCTGCAATAATCGTGCGATAATTCACAGAAGAACGGCGGCATTACAGTAACAAATATGAAATAATACGACCTGCGTGTACCGCTCTTTCCGTGATTCCAGTCAAATTCCTCTGACCGTAATGTCTCCCTCGTAGCAGGCGACGTCTTCTTTCTTCTCGTGATGGGTGAGGCGGTCAAACACAGAGAGACTAAATAGCCACCGGCTTTGATCGTAATTAATAATGAAATCCGGGCTCAGGATCGTCTTAACGTTAGCTAAAACTTAACTAAATAGCGACAAGAAAAAGAAAAAAAAGAAAATAATACGATAATCGCAAAAAGAGAATAACAAAATAAGTAACACAATAATCGCCAAAAGACATAAAAATAATTAATAATGTCGCACATTCGCCTGTGCGCTCGCCCGTTGACCCTGAAGGACCCAGGATCTCGCGTTATGCTGTTTTTCTGGGTGACTGACAAAATGTCACGTCACAATATGTTAAACTTAATATTGAGTTTTTGCATATTCTATTTACCCATTTCATCTGTTGTAAAATTTTTCTCAAATAGATATAAGAACAAAATATAAAAGTTTTTAAAAAGTTATTTTATAAACTAAAAATAAATGTAAAACTTGTAAGAGGTCGCAGCAAATTTCTCTATTCAATATTGATCGTGATCCATTCGTCTTCATATGATCAATGACGTTCTCATTTTTGTCATCCTTGTCACCAACATATGCTATATTGGTCCCAATTAACTTTATGTACGAATTTGGTACCTCATAATCATGGCAACATTTATTATACCTTTTTAGACCATATCTAAAAACAATTGCTATTTAACATTTTCTATTTAAAAATTAAATTGCATCCATCTATTATCTTATATGTAAAATTGCATTAACCATTGCATTTTGTAATCGATTTCTAATCTTTGATTTAATAGATTTAACTGACTGAATGTTCGTTCAACATCAGCGTTTGACCATGGTAAAGAAAGGAGGGTTAATGCAAATTTAGCCAGATCTCCAAACGGATTATTATCTCCTGCATCTCTGTAGGCATGTACTTCCGCCCAAAATAGAGAAGTATTTGTCACGTTCATCCATTTGATGTAATTTATATTTTGGTATTGCTGAACTATTTTTTCCCGTATATTATGATCCTTCTCAAAAATTAAAACGGACGATATATCCCCTTTTACAGCTTTTAACACATTATTGACAGAAAATAAATCAATTTTCTTTAAAGTTTTGTAATTCTCAGGTAATCTAAAAATAATAATTATAAATTCACATACTATTGATCTTATCCTTGACATATCTAATGCTAATATATCATTTTCGAAAAAAATATATTTATAAACTTATTTTCAGAATAGAGCCATTACCTTTGTTTCAGTTGTTTGATGAGAATAATGATAAAATCAGTACATCTCATCCGGATATTTTTCTCGACTTTTTCATCTAATGTTTTATTTTTTTTACACTTTATTATTTCATTTTCAAATCTATAGCCTAAGTAGCACGTTCTGTCTATATAATTATCAAAATCTGTCGTTACGATGTCAAAAGTATATGTTGAATTTATAACTTTGTTTTTTAAAGAATGTATAACCATTACTAAATTATTCAATAATTTTGTTGGATCATTAATATTGCTCTGAAAGCTCTTATTTAATATTTGTAGTTCTGAAAGAACGGGTTTAAGAAACAGCAAGTATAAGTAATTAATATCATCCTTGTATATTTCGTACAAGGTATTAACAGTATAATATTTTTCAGAGTTTATTGTAATACTAAAATGTGTCTTCAATTCGAGCCATTGATCTAATATACGCGAAACTGCAACCTCAATAGACAGCCAACGTGTATCGCAAACTTTCGTAATTTTTAATGTCTCCTAAAATAATATAATTCTTCAATTTGATAGCTCTTAAAACGTCGATATACATTTTTTATTTAAATATAGTTTTAATTACCTTGCCATTATTAATTGTTTCGTATAATTGTTTATATGCGGACTGGCGACTAGAACTCATGCTGAACCAATTATACGTCTCATGAACTAAAAATTCTAAGTGTGTTGGAAGCACAGACTTCTATATATTAGAAGTCTGTGGTTGGAAGACATTCTTTACATGCGTAATTTATTGCTAACTGTATTGAATGACAGACACATCGAATAAGGATAAGGTCAGGTACATCTTTTTTAAGCTCAGTATATACGCTTTTATTGCAGCCAACCATCACAGAAGCATTGTCCGTTCCTATGCCAATCAAGTTTTTAATGTTCAATTTGAATTTCTCAAGCTCATTCTTCAAACATTTTACAATATCCTTTGCATTTCCACTTTCTAGGATTGCCATTGAAAGAAAAGTTGACACTATCTTTCTGTTCTTTTCACTAAAATATAAGATAACAATACCTGCAAATAAAAGGAGTTGAAAATGGAGAGTTCTTCACAAAAACTATCCCAAACTGAAGAGCTATCATAGTCGAGATGTCATAGACTTAGTCGATTGATGTCAAAATTAATAAATTTAATTATTGAATCGACCTGTCTCTTCTCTCTCTACTCTGAGAATATTCATATATACACAAATACTAACCTAAAAGTTTTGTAATGCTAATATCCGTTGATTCGTCGAGCAATAAACTAAATTTTGAATTACTGATGTCATTTTGTAAATCTTCAATAAAATGAGGAGCCAGCACATTTTTTATGATGTTGGTACACTTGGTTCTGTGCAACCTTATTTGAACGCACGACTCACTATCGTTAAATTTATTTTTACATAAGGCAGTTAAATGATCAATTGGCGCTATTGCGCTATGTTGACTAACGTATAATGCTAAAGCAGCCTCTTGCTGCTGTGTCTTAAAGGACGAAGGTTTGAACGGAAGTTTATTTATTTGTATGTGCGATTCACAGTTTGTTTTGTGCTTTTTTGTTTCAGCATGGGAAAGTAAATCGCTCAGTTTACATTGAATATTACACTTACAATATGTACATACAGTATGCTTGAGTTTTATTTGTCAATTCTTCCCGAATCCAATCCTTTAATTTTGGATGTATCTTCCATTCCAAGCGAAATTTTTGCTGATAAACTTTCGTTTTTCCCATTTTAATATAGGGTAAAATAGAGGGTAATCCTCTCAAAAATCGATAAAATTATACTTATTCGACGCGTTTTTTCATAAAACGAAAGAATCTGGCAGAATAAAGCATCGCTCTGCCCCGCGAACCGAGATATTAATCGTTAAAGAAATTAATTCAGATTAGGATTGTTATGATCACGTAACTGGTAACACTGGCTGCGTTCCGTTTTACGCATATGCGCGCATTCCCATATACGCCGGTATTCATAGTCAGTTCTTATATTCAAGACCGTCTTAAGTTCAGTCTTGAGGAGTTACGAACCAATCAGAGGGCCGCGTGACGCTCACTATATAAAATGCGCGTATATACCTGAAACGGAATCCAGCCACTGTGATGTGAGCATGCGCTACGGTCACATTTTCATTGCTTTAAATACAAAAATTCTTTGCATTAGCAGTGAAACAAAAATCGTTAGAAAACGCTAAAAATAAAATTAAATACCGTCAGAATTACCGCTAGCCGCATTTTTTAAATTTTACAGCTAGACAACCTTTAAAAATCGCTAGATCCAGCTGGAAAACCGCTAAATTGGCAACAGTGCTACCAACTTCAGGGTTATTGTGATGCAGATTGGGCGGGAGATCCGGATGATCGACATTCCGTTACTGGTTACGTTTTCGGGATGTCAGGTGCAGCAGTTGCTTGGAATAGGAAGAAACAAGCAACTGTAGCACTATCTACTACAGAAGCAGAATACATGACCATGTCTGCTGCCACACAGGAAGCCATGTGGTTGAAAAATCTTCTGCATGAGATCGACAAGGATTCGAACCAAGGAGCAACCATAATACATAGCGACAACAAGGGTGCTATGGAACTAGGACTGAATGGATGCTATCGGGCGAGAAGCAAACACATAGATGTCAGGCACCACTATGTTCGCGAGAAGATACAACAAAAACAGATTCAACTACAATTCATAAGAACGGATTCCATGGTTGCAGATGCGTTAACGAAGTCATTGACTGTTAAAAAATTTCAATTTTGTGTTGAGAGCATGGGTTTGAAATCCTGATTAAAAATAACCTTTTTTTCGTTTTAGTGAGGGTGTTAGAGTCACAGATCTTAATTGAAAACTCAGCTTTATATCCCCAGTTTTTTTTTGTCTCTCATTGGTTGCCCTCACTGTTACACGCGTTACACCTCGAGCACTTATTATTATTCTCTCTGCGAGCTCCTCCTCCGCATGTGATTCTGTTCGCTCGTTTTTTTCACTCTGTATATTATATAAAATAAAGCACTCTACAATCAAAAGCCAAACTCGAGGGATATCTGCCGAACATCTAATACATCTTATACAAAACCAATGTAAGGAATCCATCCTCTCATTCAACGACGCGTTTTTATCCTGCGAAATTAAAATTGGTGCATTGAAGATAGCTCAAATCATGACTGGATCTTAATTATATAATTTTTATAAAATCACTTGTACAGTACTCGTGCCTTTATTACGCGAGAGTATACATTTAGCAGCTGTAAGTTTCCTAAAAATTTTCGTATAAAATTAACTTGTTACAAAATAGTATTTAGTATATTAAATTGATTCTTTTGATAATTTTAATACGAGAGTAGAATAGCTAAGCGGGTTCTAACCCACTATGTGTTAGTGCGTGTATGTATATGGGGTATGTGTGTGTGTGTGTGAGGGGGCAGAGAGGGGGAAGTGCACACAGATACAGAGCCGCCACCAGGTGGCTCGCGTTGGTGTCGCGCCGGGCCCTAGAAGAAAGAGGGGGGGTAGTACGTCACAGAGGAGGGGTCTGCGGGAAGGGAGACTTTGTTCCTTCTCTCCTCCCACCTATTGTCTCTCATACCTATTGCGCTCTCTTTCTAACCCGTAGTTCTCTCTCTCTCCCACCCATTGCAGTCCTGTACTTACACTATTGCGCTCTCTTTCTAACCCGTTGCACATCTCTCTCTCCCGCCTATTGTCTCTAGTACCTATTGCGCTCTCTTTCTAATCCGTAGTTCTCTCTCTCCCACCCATTGCAGTCCTGTACTTACACTATTGCGCTCTCTTTCTAACCCGTTGCACATCTCTCTCTCCCGCCCATTGCAGTTCTATACTTACCCTATTGTTCTCTCTCTTCCTCTCGTTCCGTTTCCTTCTCGCACGCGATTTAATTAAACAGATATTTTCGAATTTTAAGATATGACTAAGCAATCAATTATTTTTCAGTGTAACTGCTATCGAGCATACCGTACAATATATCGTAAGAATGCACTCTAACCGTTTTTGTACCCCTTTTTTTGTCTATGGGGACGACGCCAATAATAACAATAGAGTTTATCTTTACGACTGCGATAAAATCGTCCCTTCGTTGAAACTTGTCGAAACATGTTAGAACGCGCTAATACTTAACTAGAGGAAAGACTTGGAGAAAAGAAATTAAAACATATTATATATATTTAAAAAAATTTCATATTTTTATTTATTTAAATTTGATACAATTCTTTTTGGCGTTGCGACCACCAATTGTATATTTTAAATACATTTTGTAACGCACAGTTCTTAGCATGTTTTACACATCGCATAGTATTAGTAACATCTAGATTATTCAGTGATTCTATATCTTCGTAATCGGCATCGAGGGTCTCAATGATCAAGTCGTCGCTGTCGAGTATATCGGCCAGCCATTGGCGTTTTTCACGTCCTTTAACGTACACAATAGCCTTATTGTCGCCTTTCCATTCCGCACCAATTACAGCCATTGTAATCAGACGTTTCGTCATGCTGTACGGTATCATTCCGTCTTCCCATTGCAATCCATGGTGATAAGCACCCAGCCAGGAGGCGCAATACTTTTCTGATTTTGTCAAGTAATTCCATGGTATGGGGCATGTAAAAATGTAATGAGAAAGAATGGTCCCTTCTCTCAACACCGCCACTTCCTTTGCGACAAATTTCTTTCCAACGATAAATCCTTGCAGATCGACAAACGTTGGTATAGTCATGACGAAGGACTTTTCGAGACTGTGCTCGATCACAAAAAAATCGTGGTTTTTATATCTTATATTGAAAGGGGGGAACATATTTTATTTTGCAACGTTGTAATTTTATGTAATCTTGCGCACTACGTTGGACATTGGGCTGTATTCGATCACGCGATCGTGTATGATGAGACAATAGGCAGTAGTATTCGCGGGTACATTCTCTTTGAATTCAAATTCTAAACGCACATCCACGGTGCCACTTTTGACGGACTCGTTTTGTCGAGAGCAGTCAATGATTACCATAGGAAACATTTTCCTAAAAGCATCTGTCTTGAATAACGTTTCACTTCTTTCGCGGAGGATTTGATAGTAAGATGTACGGAAGCGTACGAACATATCATACAAAATGGCGGTTCTGTTTTTGTCAAAGTCTAGATTTAGATCATCGTATGGAAAAAATTCAGAATTCAGATAGAGTTTCACGTTGGTTAATTTACAATTGTCGAGGAAAGTTTTGTGTACTGACATGTTGTTTTTTTTATTAGTTTGCAGAGCAAAGATGACGTATCGCGGCTTTTCGAGCTGAGTCGCAGTCTTGATAGCCCACGAGTGCTTCGTCGTGCTCGGCAATAGAGGATACTCGTACAGATCCCACGAACGGAAACTCATACTCAGATATCGTCCGTTCTCCAAGATACGCAACATAGACAGTTTATTGACTTCGTTCAACGTAACATGAGGCATTCGCCACTGTATCTTGAACAGTTCAAGTTTCGGCTCTTTCGCTGCATCTCCCACGATGCAATTATTGTCGTTGCGCGCTCGTATCAAAATCAATTCGTGACGCGCGTTAATTACCACACGTTTGTAATCTTCGCAAAAGCCAAACAACATGTGCAACGGTACGTAAAAACTAAAATATCCATCCTCTGTTACTAATCTTCTTACATCGTAATCAAACACCGGATGTACAAATCCGGCATTCTCCATTTGATGTGTGAAGTCAGCTGAATGCGTTGAATAGCCCTTCAAAAGAGTAGTTATTCCAACGTTTCTATTACGATCAATCTCAGAACCATTGAGTTCGTATCGAATTTCCTCAAACATGAACGCCACGCAATTAATTCCAAGCTTTGGCCGCTGTTCCGCATTTTCTTCTTCTTTTGACGTAAGTCTTCCTTCGACATAGAGACAGCTTTCACAGGGTAACGTGTATAAATCCTGCTGTTGTATGGGTATCCTTATTTCATCGCTATGTCCAAACGTTGTGTTCACGTACGGATTGTACGTGTGAAACTCATACTTGACGATGCGATCGTCAAAGATCGGCTCGCCTCTAATATCCAAAATATCAGCCATCTCAAATATTTCGTACGACAAAGCCCAATGATTGTAAAAATTTAACGTTCGACGCAGTAAGTTTCTTTCTATTGAACGATCGAATGTTTTTAATCGCCACCGTCCCTCTGTTAAAAATTATGTCTCTCGTCTGTTTCGTTTGCTCGTTCAAAACAAGCATCTCACGTTATCGGTGTTATATCACTTTATCGCTATCGCCTTCGCACGTGTAATCTAACGGTGATCTCCTCTCCGCGAAAATTGAGCAATCGTCCGTCTTGATCCACAACGCGAACCGTCAGGTCCGTAATGCTCCGTACGATGATCGGAAGGTAAATGATCTGTGCAGGTCTTTCCGATATCTTATATCCTGGTGGCACCCTCGGTGAAAACTCGTGTATCGTATGTACGCACTTGTCGTTGCACCCGCGGTCACGTTGCATTCAATACGAATGATGTTTACATTGATGATATTTATCGACGTGTTCGATTCATGCCACTGTTGTGGTTCCAGCACGCGATTGGACGAAAATCCAAACAGCGATCCAATGTTGTGAGGTTTGGTAAAATTTACTCGATAAGCGCACTTGATCTCGCTTTTCATCGTGTTGTTATTGGCACGAATAGTCAAAGGATACTCTTCATCCTCTTTGCGAAGCTTTTTCTCTGTCGCATCGTTGGAACGAGATTGTAGAATTGCACGTCTCAGATACTTGTTTAAGTCATATATTTCGTACGATCCTTCGGGAATAACAATTTCCTTGTCATCTTCGTCGAAGTAAAACTTATTATTCGATGAATTTACATTAGATATCGTGTAGTAAGTTTCAAAGTCCGTCAGACCGAGCTCGTAATCACCATCGCTCAAATCTACTGCTGGAAAGTAACAGGCCGCGAGGATGTTACTCTTACCGGTCAGCGTAAACGTCAGTGACATGTTTGAACGAATACTGAGTTGAAACAGTGTGATGTCTGTTCTTAAATTGATCATCAACCATTTGTAAAAACTGTAGGCACAGTTGTCCACAGTTACTTTGATCGTAACGTTGATAAGGCGTGCGATTATATTCGATTTGCGTCACGTTTAGATATCGCACCAATTCTTTCGGTGGCCGAAGATTGCCGAAACTGTCAAAGTAAATAACATGATCTCCTCGCTTCGCGTACCCAATGAGTACCTGAACCCTCGGCATTATCCAAATTTACGATACCGTTCTCGTTTCGATACACTCCCTTTGTAGGTAACGCATAAAAATACCTCTAAAATATGGAATACGTATACGTTTCGCCAGTTGTTGTAGTTGTACGTTGGTAGTTACACTCTTTGGCATTTTTGGCAATTAATCAAATATATTAGAAAACAGGCAAGTGAGAGTAAATTTAAAATCTACGCGGTTGTCAATGCGTTAAAATATAAATATATTAAAAAATCTCTTTCAAAAGATTACAAAGTTACAAAATTACAAAATTCATACGTTTTGACTGAATTCCAGTCATCTTCAGTGAAATTAAATTACAAAAAATATATATCCCAAACCAACTCCATGTTAATACGCAAAAAAGCAAGTCAAGCCAACGTAAATCCACGCAATCCACGATACACACACATTAGATTAAATGACTCCATCATTCCGATCAAACGGCATCCTCCATAGTTAACCCTTCCAATAACGGTTGGAAGTATAACAGCACTTGTCAAAATCCAACGTTTGACAAATATTATCTGAATTGAAACAAGAAATTACAAATAAAGCGCTGTATATGATAAAAGAAAGTGATAACTCACCAGATGCAATTCAACCGAAAGGAAAGAGCAAGAACAACCATGATATGCACAAATCAATATTCCAAAAATCAGAATCAAAAATTAAAAAATTAAAATATTGTCAAGATATAAAATTATGTGTCTAATCAATATAGA
Source organism: Cyphomyrmex costatus (assembly GCF_001594065.2). Classification (NCBI taxonomy): domain Eukaryota; kingdom Metazoa; phylum Arthropoda; class Insecta; order Hymenoptera; family Formicidae; genus Cyphomyrmex; species Cyphomyrmex costatus. The sequence continues at coordinate 42,315 of NW_017280269.1, forward strand.
GGATTGCTATGTAATGAACAACCTTTAATATGCTCGGTGCTATTACGTCAAAAACTAAATAATAACAAGCTAAGAGAACAGAAAATAACAGACTTGAATGCGTCGTGTAAAGAAGCGCTCTCGTGTGTCATATATGTTATTTAAATCTCTGTAAAATATTCACGTACGCATGATGTAAAAATTCAGTATCCGATTGTAAATTTAGTCCATTAGATTGTAACGCAATATACAGCATTTCCGCGACTGATCTTCTGTTAAAATATCTCTCACTGTTTTTAATTTTAACATTTAACCAATCAAATTCATGCCCCTCCAATCTATGTTGAGTAACAACAGATTTGGAAACTGTTGTTCTATTGATTTGGTTGCGATGTTCCGCAATTCTCGTTTTAAGTTTTCTGCCTGTTTGACCAACGTATGTTGCGTCACAATCCTTACAACAAATTTCATATATCATATTTTTGTTCTCCATAGTCGGTAACCTGTCTTTTTGCGGTCTTATAAACGATTAAAGTTTACTCATACTATAGAAAGACAGTTTCATGTCTAGATACTTTATATTTTTAAATTTATCTGAAATATTTGGTAAAAACGGTATTGTGAACCAAAATTTTTTATTCAAACTCTGAGATTCAGACTCAATCTGTGATTGTTTAATAGTTTTTCCTTTAATAAGCGCTTTGAGTCTAAAATTAATCGTGTCAAAAATAAATTTTAAAGGGTAGTCATTATCTAAAAACGTCCTAAATACAAGTTCTTGACATGAAACTTAGGGTGCGACAATAAAAATGCTCTATCTACCATGCTTATAAGCATCCCTTTTTTCTGTGAAATTGGGTGATTAGACAAAAAATTGAGATACCTTCCCGAAAATGTTGGTTTGTGATACCAATCAAATTCTAATATACCTTTGTTATTGATAATACTTATATCTAAAAAATTCAATGTATCACCTCCAATCTCCATAGTAAACTGGAGTCTAGGATGAAAAGAATTGAAAATCTTCAATATTTCATCAATCATATTGACCGGAGCAGCTAATGCTACATCATCAACATATCTAAAGAAGAAAGGTAACTCAATTTCCAATCTTTGTAACGCCCAATTTTCAAGTTTCTGCAACACAAGATCCGCTATGATGGGAGAAAGCGGTGAGCCCATGGGAGTGCCAAACTTTTTGTCTTTTGTCTAAAGATCTTATTATCAAAAGTAAAAAATGTTGAATCAAGTACCAACCGAATTGCTTCTAAAAATTCTTTTTTAGAGATTTCACAACCTCTCGATACATGCATCCAATTATCTTCAATACATTCCACAGCCAAGTCTATCGGTACGTTAGTGAACAAAGAGATTACATCTAGTGAAATTAAAACATAATTATTTTCCAAATGTTTACCCTTTAATGCTTGCACAAGCTCAAAACTGTTATTAATGTGGCTTTTTGGTTTAGGTAAATTATCGTTAATAATGTTATGCAAGAAGGTGGCTAAACCATGAA
>NW_017280269.1:44909-45490 GCF_001594065.2 Cyphomyrmex costatus
CTCTGAATCAGCCTTTATATATTCAGGCAATCTGTCCCACAGTCGATCTATGTAATTCTTAAACTCTCGTAGCAAATTAATTTTCGGTATGTATTCCAACTCTTCGGCTGTTAAACTATGTACATCGCAGTTGTCCGATAACACGATAAGAAGCATTTCGATTACTGAGCGATTTCGCTCAACGCGCTACTATAAATAGGTCCGCTCTCGATGTCGCTTTGTTTTCATTTTGTATCAGTGTCGTGGAAGGAGAAGATATGAAGTTCGTGCGACAATCGCAGACGATCAAAGTGACTAATGTCGATGATAAAGTACAGACTGAAAAAGAAATGCGCAAGCATGGAAACATGCTGCCGATTTCTATACGCGGTGTCATCTGCGGTCCATCGAACTGTGGTAAAACAAACGTGTTGATAAGTTTGCTGGAAAGTCCACATGGCGTACGCTTCGAGAACGTGTACTCGAAACCGTTGTAACAGCCAAAATATCGATACTTGGAGAATTTATTAGAACCGATTGAAGAAATAGGTTATTTTACATTCTCCAATAACAGCGATGTAGTTCCATCGAACGAGGCGCTT
>NW_017280269.1:53003-58015 GCF_001594065.2 Cyphomyrmex costatus
TCGAACAAAAATTTACAACTATTTATTCCACCCATCAGAAGTCTTTTGAGAGCAGGCCGCCATGTTCTTTTTCCGAGTCATTAACAGATTGGTACTCTGGAATTACAAGCAATAATTTTTCATTTTATGGGCTAGTATAAATTTCAAAACGAATCTCAATAACCGACTTTTATATTTTGTGCACTAAGAATAACATATTGCAGTTATTTTCTAGAAAACTGTAATATACAAATTCTAATCTGTTTTACTTATATGTATGTATGTTCAATTTGAATTTGCACCTTGAATAATCTATCAGTTCCTTTTCGTGGTACATATTCAACATAGAAAATATTCGTTATATGTACGTTCACTTTGAACTGGCACATTTAGTAATATATCAGTTACTTTTCGTGGTCATCATATATTATATTAGATAATCGTTTTAATTTAGGAAGGATCAAATTTTTGCGGTTAGTTTTCAAAGGTTTAAATTTGTTGGGTTTTTTAATTTGCGAGGATCTATTTTTGAACATGGTTTGACCTTTTCATTTTAATGATATCATATTACTTATACATTACCCTACATAACTTACACATATACTATACGTTACTGATACATTACCCTACATAACTTACACATATACTATACATTACTCTACATAACTTATACACATACTATACATACTATAGATACATACGTCCACACGTACGTTTATACATACATACATATGTACACACGTACATCAATATATACATATATAGAGTCATTCGGGGTAAACGCGCGCATTGGGTAAGTGTGCGAATTGTCTATATCTTAACGGGAGGGGAAGATGGAAGTTAGTTACTGTCAGCCGAGTAGTGACGCTTGCATGCCAGTTAAAATTGAACAGTAGCTCGTACTCTATGCACAGTAGTCAAATAAATATACGCATAATTATAAAACAGCACGTAACATCGATAGATTTTTGATTGCGGAAAAGTGTGTTACGTCAAATTAAGGAAGAAAAGATAGGTGTGTACATATTTTATACATAGTATAATAACGTAAGTTTATATTGCGTAACAATATTTAAGGTTGTATTGGTTATTATTAGTACTAAAGATTTAGTTTTTAAAAACATTGACTTTGGATCAAGTGTACGCATGCGTATACTTAGCTGCGTCTCTGGTCGCGTAAACTAACCTTATTTTCGCGGCGCTCTCTCGCGGACGAATCGCCGGCGTGTGTACCCTGCACTAGGCATCGACCCCCATATCCGACGTTACATCAGACGGGATCTGGCCGTATTGCCTCCGCTCATTTTATGGGGCAGGAGCCATTAAATAAGGAGAAGAGGAAGCGTAAACTAATCTCAATGTAAGTAATAATATCAGCATAACCTCAATCACATGCGCACACTTACCCTCAAAACTGTTATAATGATATTGATTTCGATTTTTTATATTTTAGTTATAGATAATCTAGGAAGATGCCTCGAAAATATATAAGAAAAAATCCAGAGAGAAGACCCGTTACTCAAGATGAAATGGATACGGCAAAGAAGTTGATTGATAAAAGATTTAGCAAAAGAAAAGCAGCTGAAAAGATTGGCATTAGTGAATCTGTATTGAGAAAGAGATTCAAGCTTCAATGTGTATCAACTTCTTTAGGACGTTTCAAACCTACATTTAATGCTGATCAGGAGAAACAATTAGTCGATCATTGTAAGAAAATGGATGACTTATTTTTTGGCCTGAACATTAATGACATTCGCAGACTGGCTTTTGAATTTGCTGAATCAAACAAAATACCTCATCGTTTCGACATTGAAGTAAAAATGGCTGGTCGTGACTGGCTAGAGAGCTTCCTTTCTCGACATAATGAATTATGCCTTCGTCAATCTACACCTATTAGTTTAGCAAGAGCAATAGGATTCAACAAAATTCAAGTTGACAGATTCTACAAAAATCTTGCTGAATTAAATGAGAAATACAAATTTAACCCTAATCGGATATACAATATGAATGAAACTGGCCTGAGTACTGTTCCAACAAAAACTCCAAAAGTTATATCAAGTAAGGGAAAAAAAGTTGTTGGTAAATTAGTATCATCAGAGCGAGGTATTACAGTCACAGCCATTTGTTGCATGAATGCATTAGGTCATTTTGTTCCTCCGGCTTTCATCTATTCCCGGAAACGCCCTAAGCCTGAATTGCTAAAAGATAGACCAACCGGTTCAATTTGTATGGTTTCAGACAGTGCTTATATTAACACAAGCTTATTTTTAAATTGGATGCATCATTTTAAAGAATATACACATCCGACGAAAGATGATCCTGTTCTGCTTATAATTGACAATCATTCTTCACATATCAATTTGCAGGCTATCGAATTTGCTCGTGGCAATGGAATAATAATAATGATCCTCCTCACAGTAGTCATAAAATTCAACCGCTGGATAGGTCAATATTTAGTCCTTTAAAAACAAAATATGCAATCGAGTGCGATAAATGGATGACACAGCATCAGGGTAAAGGAGTGACTGTATATCAAGTGGCCCGTCTATTTAATATCGCTTATAAGCAAGTTGCAACAATATCCAATGCTGAATCAGGATTTAAAGTTTCAGGAATTTATCCTTTCAATGAGGATCAATTTGATGAATCTGATTTTGCACCAGCTTCGGTAACTGATCAAATATTACAGGGCAACGATGTCACAGACACAGAATTATATCAAAATTCATCTGCGGATGATTCATATGAAAAAGATAATGAATTTACTGTAAATGAATTACCATCTCTCCTTGAGAACATCCAATCCGAATTGTTCCAATCTGTGTCCATTCCGCAAAATCTTGAAAAAAATCAGACTCAAAAAGAAAATATTCCTCAGATTCAGCCAGTAACCGTTGCTGATCTAAGTCCTCTTCCTCGAGCAATTGGACGACGACAAAGAAAACGAAAAGCAGCAAAATCAGAAATAATAACGTCAAGTCCTTTTAAGGTTCAACTAGAAGATAAGCGTAAAAAAGAGGAAGAGAAGATGGAAAAAAAAAGGATTCATTAGATCACTTTCACCAAAACCTGGCCCATTGGGAATTTCCCATAAAAATAACTCTTCAAAAAATAAAAATAAAAGACCACCAAAAAAACAAAACAACGTTACTGATTGCATCTGCCCATTTTGTAAAGAAGCATTTATAGATCCACCTGTAGAAGAATGGATACAATGTTGTCAGTGCAAGAAGTGGTGGCACGAAAAATGCACTTCTTATGAGACAGGAGCCTTTACTTATGACTTTTGCAATAAGTAAAGATTTATAATTACGTACAATTTCTTTTAAACCAAAAATTTTTAAGTCTTTATATTTTAAGTTTACATCTTATAATAAGCGATAGTTTTTCTGAATTTACTTAATTTAAGTAAAAATGTTTCAGCTATAATAAGCAATGTTTTTTATTATAATTTGGAAAGCTTATTGAAAATTTATTATTTTAATTTAAGTAAAAATGTTTCAGCAAATAAGCAATGTTTTTTATTATAATTTGGAAAGTTTATTGAAAATTTTATAAACGTGGAAATGGCATTGTAAGAGTCAAACGAAAAGAAAATTAACAACAAATTAATACATATATTCTAAAATGAACTTATAAAATTTACATAAATGTAACGATTAAAAAAACAGATGTTAATTACATTACTAGTTTCGACCACCAAATTTGGTCCTCTTCAGATGAAACACTTTACGTTGAAATGTACATAATTATGGACAAACATCAATACAAAAGAAAATCTTGAGCATAGTTAAATATATAACTGAAAACAATAAATGAACATATATTAATTAAAAGATTGTAATCTTAAATTCTAGGAATGAAAATTAACGATGCACAAAACATACCAAAAAATTTGCAAATCTATGCGTGAAAATATTAGTTGGTCCGTGTATCCATATATTTACAAAAATAGTCATAATGATAATTGTCACACAATAAAAAAAAAACAGTAAAAAAAAAAAATTTTTTTCTTTAAAAAAACTTATGTCAGAAATATTACAAAACTGTCGAAGTACATCTTGAGATAAAAAGTAATACATGGAACACGTCAAACATCCTCAACGGACCAATTCCAACTAAATAACGACCGGCAACAACTGATACAGAAAGATCAAATTTTGTTTATAATGGGTATATATGCTTCATGAAGACCTTCCGTGTCGGTTTGTAAGTTTAGGCTAAATTTCTGTTTTTTAATATTTAACATTTCTGAGACCAATCGCTTCCTGTAACAAGGTTCCTCATCAAGAATTTCAACATCGTCCCACCGAAAGTCATGATTATACTCCAATCTGTGATCAGTTATTACCGATCTGGTAGAACTATTATAATTTATATGATTACGGTGTTCTTTAATTCTTGTTTTTAATTGTCTGCTGGTTTGCCCCACATAAGAAGCATCGCAATCGTTACACTGAATTTTATAAACGACGTTACTTTTAGATGTGTGGAGACGTGAATCCTTTTGCACCTTAATGTATTTTTTCATTTTGTTCGGACTACGAAAAGAAACTCTGACAACACTCCTATCAAATCTCTTAAATTTCTCCGCGTGGATCGGAATGAAAGGCACCGTAAGCCAAGATGGACATGCATTAATATTATTATCAATCTGTGTACGAGCGTGATCTTTATGATTCTTTAATAGATGCTTTATTCTGAGGTTGACAGAATCAAAGATAAAATCCAAAGGATAATCATTATCCAGTAAAATGTCAATGATAAGAGTTAGATTTCTTTTATGAAATCCAAAATCAGAGAGTAAAAAAGCTCTGTCAACCAAAGAAAACACAACACCCCTCTTTTGAGATATAGGATGATTAGAGAGAAAATTTAAGAATCTACCAGAAAAGGTGGGTTTTCGGTACCAATCAAAAATAAATGTATTATTAATTTTAGAAATAGTGGTATCTAAAAAGTTCAACTTATCTCCTCCTATTTCCAGTGTGAACTGAAGTCGAGGATGAAAAGAATTAAAAGCTTGAAAAAGA
>NW_017280269.1:58191-60097 GCF_001594065.2 Cyphomyrmex costatus
TTGGTACCGAAAACCCACCTTTTCTGGTAGATTCTTAAATTTTCTCTCTAATCATCCTTTATCTCAAAAGAGGGGTGTTGTGTTTTCTTTGGTTGACAGAGCTTTTTTACTCTCTGATTTTGGATTTCATAAAAGAAATCTAACTCTTATCATTGACATTTTACTGGATAATGATTATCCTTTGGATTTTATCTTTGATTCTGTCAACCTCAGAATAAAGCATCTATTAAAGAATCATAAAGATCACGCTCGTACACAGATTGATAATAATATTAATGCATGTCCATCTTGGCTTACGGTGCCTTTCATTCCGATCCACGCGGAGAAATTTAAGAGATTTGATAGGAGTGTTGTCAGAGTTTCTTTTCGTAGTCCGAACAAAATGAAAAAATACATTAAGGTGCAAAGGGATTCTCGTCTCCACACATCTAAAAGTAACGTCGTTTATAAAATTCAGTGTAACGATTGCGATGCTTCTTATGTGGGGCAAACCAGCAGACAATTAAAAACAAGAATTAAAGAACACCGTAATCATATAAATTATAATAGTTCTACCAGATCGGTAATAACTGATCACAGATTGGAGTATAATCATGACTTTCGGTGGGACGATGTTGAAATTCTTGATGAGGAACCTTGTTACAGGAAGCGATTGGTCTCAGAAATGTTAAATATTAAAAAACAGAAATTTAGCCTAAACTTACAAACCGACACGGAAGGTCTTCATGAAGCATATATACCCATTATAAACAAAATTTGATCTTTCTGTATCAGTTGTTGCCGGTCGTTATTTAGTTGGAATTGGTCCGTTGAGGATGTTTGACGTGTTCCATGTATTACTTTTTATCTCAAGATGTACTTCGACAGTTTTGTAATATTTCTGACATAAGTTTTTTTAAAAAAAAATTTTTTTACTGTTTTTTTATTGTGTGACAATTATCATTATGACTATTTTTGTAAATATATGGATACACGGACCAACTAATATTTTCACGCATAGATTTGCAAATTTTTTGGTATGTTTTGCGCATCGTTAATTTTCATTCCTAGAATTTAAGATTACAATCTTTTAATTAATATATGTTCATTTATTGTTTTCAGTTATATATTTAACTATGCACAAGATTTTCTTTTGTATTGATGTTTGTCCATAATTATGTACATTTCAACGTAAAGTGTTTCATCTGAAGAGGACCAGATTTGGTGGTCGAAACTAGTAATGTAATTAACATCTGTTTTTTTAATCGTTACATTTATGTAAATTTTATAAGTTCATTTTAGAATATATGTATTAATTTGTTGTTAATTTTCTTTTCGTTTGACTCTTACAATGCCATTTCCACGTTTATAATGTTTTTAAAGAAAGAGTCCTTTATTTGTTCTATTTTTATTGAAAATTTATTATTTTAATTTAAGTAAAAATGTTTAAGCTAGTAAGCAATAATTTTTTATATTAATTTTGAATAAATGTGATATACATTTAATTGTTAATTCAAATGTGATACATATTTGGTAAATATCTACCAAAATCTCTACGTGTACAAAAACTGTAACGTATTGTATATTATATTAAAGTTAATGCTAAAAAATAGCTTAAAAAATGTTGATTGCACACTTACCCCAAGTGCGTTTATTTACCCCGCAGTAATACGCACGTTTACCCGCAATACGGGTCAAGTGGACGCATTCGTCTCTTCGGGATAATTTTTAATTTTGTGAAAATATGAGAACAATTGAGTATAAATTGTCATTTTTTTTAAGAAGTATCAAGCGACGCGGTAGCGTCGCGACGCCAAGTGCATAAAATAAAAATATAACCGTTTGACATGATGACATGATACTTGATGCGTGTATATGTTCATGTCGATGTCAAATTCACGACGCTACCACTAGCTTTATCTCGAGT
>NW_017280269.1:66709-67285 GCF_001594065.2 Cyphomyrmex costatus
GATATGACGTACATATATTTAAAACTATCGCAGTACTATCACGAGTTAAATTGTTAATATATTACCACGAAAAGTAACTGATTATTAATTAAAGTTGCTAGTACAAAGTGAATATACAAAAAGTGTACGTAACTTTCGGCCGATTTTCGAATCGCCTCCGCTTTCCGCTGTACCCCTCACCACATATTTAATACATATTAAATACATATATACATATTTGAAATATATATTTTAAATAATAAAATTATTTTGAATACTCCCGACTGTTGACTGGTATAAAAATCATTGATTGTCAGAGAGAGAATTAAGAATTAAAGAAGAACAATTATACATTTCTACATAATTCTGCGTATTCACTTCGTTATAGAGCTTTTAAAGATACGGTTCTAATGCAATACTTTTTGTATTTCATGTGTATTATACCTGCTCTGTAATAGTTTTGACATTACTTTTGACATCGAGAAACTCATCAAAATTTGAGAGCAGGCCGCCATGTTCTTTTTTGAGTTCTTTTTTGAATAATCTATCAGTTCCTTTTCGTGGTACATATTCAACATAGAAAATATTCGTTATATG
>NW_017280270.1:0-89131 GCF_001594065.2 Cyphomyrmex costatus
GATACGATGTTGCATCAGCGATCATGAATATATCGTAGTGTTAGTAAATTGTGTTTTAACAGCCGACATAACCTCAGTTTTGATCAGAGGAATTTCTGAAATATTCAAAACTTAAATGGAAGGAGTCGGAGATCGAAGCCTTTAATATATTAGGTATGATTAGTTTTTAAGAAATATAATTGCTTTTACATTCGTAGAAATTATACCGATCAAAACTGAGATTACGCCGAACGGCTAACAAAAAAAATTTACTAACACTAAGTTATGTATATTCATGATCGCTGATGTAACATCCGGTCGTATCTGTTGCGAATGTAAAAAAAACTGAGAACGAAACATAGACTTCTCAAATCAGACCCTAGGCATTCGTGCAGAGGACAATGCGTGAGCGTAGGCACACGCGAAAGAAACGAAATCAGAACTCAGTTTAACGCAATTTATCACTATCTTCCATCGATTCACAAAATGGACTGACGATTGTTTATAAAAATTGGATCCTTCACACGATTTCATCTCAACTGAATCAAAAGTTTGAAAATCGTGTGACAATTTTTCATAATCACAGTTTAACTTTTCATCATTGCAATCTCGTTTCTAATTAAAACATCAATGTTAACTTGGGTCATTCAAATAAAATCGTGACAACTTCAGGAACTTTGTATATACGCGACGTATATAAAAACATAATATCTAATTGCTCGCGTCTCAACACTGAAATGTTACTGTCGCAGTAACTGCAAAAGTGTTATAGCGTCTTTTAGTACAATGCATCGATTCAATTTCAAAAAAGTCATATAACCTTTAATTCGCCGCATTGTGTTACATTAATCAACTTATGACGTAAATGCAACTTTTCATTACGCTAAAATAATTTAAAAGAAAATGACAGTTCGTGCAGGAACATTTCGTACTTTAAACGCTTCATCAATATTACAAGTCTATCCCTATAGGCGCAGAATAGTGGTACAACAACACATAATCATAATTAACAGTTAAACTAAATTATTATAAATTATTTCTTATAATTATTAATAATTTATATTTTTAAAAGTTGTGAGACTATTTAATGAATGTTATACATCCATTTATATAATATCTTTCCTTATCACCAAAGTATTTTAATAACATTTATTATCAACGTAAAATTTGTTTATTACTGCAACTTGTATCCACAATACAGTAACAAAAATGGTTTAGCAATCAATGTTGTTAAATATTTTTTAACGTGCGTATAACGTTATAGTAAAACCTTGAATAATGACGTAGTATTACAACGATTAGACATATAATCATCCATTAATATAGTGCAAGAATAAATATTATTATAATTAATATCATTAAATTTTACTGAGTTTTTCCTAATATGATACAATTATATTTCTAAAATATACCTAATATATCCTGACTTCATTATTCCGTTTGAAAATGGTTGATTTTTATGACAGGTTGAGATGATAATTTACAGATATCCTTTTATTAAATCTTCAAAAAAAAATTGACTTCTTCGATAAAGCATTTGTAAAATGCCGTTTTTCTTTAAAAATTATTTGGTAGTGTCTTCTATATAAAAATAGATGTATAAAAGATCAACAAACATCGATTTGATTTCGACTAAGGCGTTAACGGTTACTTATGTAAGTATGAAATAGTATGCGCTTATAAGGATGATATATTATATAACAATATTCATTAGAGTTACCTTGTATAAAAATTATAACCACTGGAAATCTATCTATATAACTATATCTCGTAAAAGTATTACATCCATATTCTGAACTTCTTTCGTCGTTGCTTGTTCGTTACACTTATTTAGAGTAAACAAAATAGTATTTATGACATAATCTGTACCAATGACTGTCGCAGTCAGTATGGTATTATGCATAAAATGTGTAAACCTAAAAAATAAATAATTATTCCTATAGAATGCATGGGATTTGAATGTTAAATCTTCGTTAGCGAACAAAGGATCGATAAACCACGAAAAGTTTTGTAAGTATATTCTCGTTCTTGCTTCGATCTGCATAAAGTCACAAAAGAGGCAAAACTATAGTCAATTGTCATTGTACTGCTTTAAAACATTTATGCACGATTTACGTTTGCTTATTGTAGACATTATTTAAAATTTTGGGCTGTTGCAGAAATGCAAGCATAGCGTCAGTACGAGTAGCCCGTCTCGCCGCCAGATAATAACTTTATTATATGTATTTGATGCACAGCAGTTTTGATTCGATCTTTCAATTTTTGTCGTAAGTTGACTGACAACGTTGAATAAACTTCGTACATTAGAAAGCTTCACCCAAAGAAATCCTAGGCATCAGAAATGATGGTCGGAGTACCCAAGACAGTCCACTTTCAAGTCCATGAACAAAATGCAAAACATTTTCTTGCTTTTCTATGATTTTCTCCAAAAAAAACGCAGCAAAAGCGAGTATTATATATCCTATATAGAACCTCTTCTCTTGATTTATCGATCCCCTACACACTCCAGACATTTTGACATTTAAATTCTAAACGCCCTATTTATTAATCGCCCTGTTGTATATTATTGTACAATTATAGATCATAGTATTATTATCATTTAAATTTTAAATCTTACAGAACCGTACATGTGAGAGAAACCAATAAGGAATTATCTTTAACGATCGAATTAGATCATAGGTGCTATTATCCCAGTCAGAAAGAGTTTCTCAAAAAGATGTCGAAAATAAAAATTGAAAATTTTCGAAATTTCTTTTGATTTTTCGATAGATTTTTTACTCCAAATTTCTTTAATTTTTGAGTTAGAAATGAAATCTTGAATTGATCTTTTATAACAATATTAAAAACTTGTACGCCAGAACAACATTTAAATTTCATTGATTTAAGAATCGAGATCGTTTCGATATTGATTCAAGTTAGGATTAAGGTCGAAGGTATCTTTCTTAATTTCTTGCTTATTTATACTAAAAGACAGTTAATGTTATTTAGTGCAAGCGCAACGATTACTTCAGTTTTGTTAGTATATAGCTACTTTGATACTTATTCCCACCAATGTACATTAATGTTAACCTCAATTCACCTTACTCTTCTTACAGCTTTAAGAATTAGAAAAAGATGAAGTGCAAGTTGAACCGAGATTAAAGTTAATTAATCTGCGTTATTATAGTATATACACACACAAACGGGTGTTCTATTAGAGTAGGGGTACATAAAAGTACTCTGTTCCAGCATGGCTAAAAATAACAAGTGCAAGAATACTTTCAAAATTGAATTCTAAAGATAACGTTGAGCTCAAAAACCTTCAACGCATTTACAAAAGTAACGTAATATGATCATATAATAAATAAAGTATGCAGTACAAATAAACGTAATTTTATTCAGCTGGTGTAGGACAATAAAATGAGATTCAACTATAAGTTAGTTAAAGAAAACAACATTCTAGGAAGTTTTAAGTACGTATTGTTAGAAATTAAAATAAAAAATCTTAGCAATCTCAGAAAATCACAGAATACATATATGTAAGAATTATTTGTAAAATGATGTAGAAAGAGAGAGAGAGAGAGAGAGAGAGAGAGAGAGAGAGAGGGGGGAGAGAGAGGGGCTTTTTCGACAATTATGATAAGCATACGTTCCAATTTTGCATAATAAATTTAAAAAATTTTTTTAATTATATGAAGCTATTTTGAAATCCAATAAATTTATGAAATTTGCTTTTTGATCAAAGAGATATCACATCTCACTATCGTCGAAATGAGAGAGATCGAAAAAAATATCAATTCGATCTTTGAACTAAAATTTTCAAAATACGTGATTATGTATCACATATTTACATCAAAAATATTAGAAAATGCATTAAACTCTCATTGCATCCTCTAAATAAGCAATTTTTTTTAAATGTTAAAATTTCGACACATGTTTCAAATCGACAACTTTTTGTTCTTAACGTCGAAACGGCGCGTCGTCCTTTCGAGGAATTTTTTCTAACTGGGATAATCCCATATGAATTTATACGCTATGTACGTAATCTTTAAACTGCCTGCGCAACGAACAATTTTCGGTCTGGAAACGCAACCCCAAAAACTGTCGTAACAATATCACGAATTAAATTGTAATAGCAATTTAACAATTTTTGATGCCCTTTACACATCTCAAATCGGAATTAATAATGTTGAGTGATAATATCTATAAATAATTTATATTTATTGCGAAAAATATTATCTCGGGACCCGAACCCGGATATCTTACATTCCGTGCGCGAGTGCCTTTGCCGCTTAAATTATTATCATGGTTACATGTACTAGAAAAATAAAAACAAATAGCAATATAAAAATGGATTAAATAATTTTGAGGGAGAAGGTCAAGATCATTCGGAAGTCATTTGTAGCTGACAGTGTAAAGGGGAAGTTTTACCATAATTTTTTAAAGATTGATCTAAGTTCTTTCGAATACACAAATCTTGAACATCTTTAAAATTTTTTGAACGAAACGGTAAGGTACAGATTTTTGAAGCATTTATAGAACTGATTCTGTCAATATCTGATAACCCAGACTCTAATACAAACGGAAAGTTAACATATTTATATTTCATGTATCGAAACGTAAAAACAAAAACGATCAAGTGAGAAAGAATGGGAAAAATAATAATTTTACAGCAAATACCTTTAAATGATGTTGTCCTTTATCTGTGTATCCCGAATCTGTATGATAAATCATATATTATTTAATATGGAAACTCTCTTCACATTCATTATATTCATATAATACCACTATTAAATTATATAAATTCGCATTTTGTGCTTTGTTAGTACAAAGAGAAATCTATAATTCTCTAGAAATCTATAATTTCTATTTTCAGAGAAATCTATAAAGTTACCATAGGAATTACTGTTTGTTATAACTTCATTTAAGTGAACAGGACGAATTATCAAGTAATTCTTTTTATTCTTGTTATTCAATGAAGTACCCACCTAAAACATCTCTCATAATAATCAGACTGTGTTCTTCTTTATGCGTTCTCTCATAAACATTCATATCACCATTATCCGTAAACTCTTTACGTTCCTCATTTGTACCATTTACTATCAGTATATAGATCCTCATTAGATTTGTATCATCATTGCAGTAATTTGCCTCCACGTGTCTATTTTGATTTTCTTATTGACTGCAAAATGACCGTGGCAATATTTATTATTTTTTACCAATTAATTTAAGCACAGAGATTGGAGAACAAAGCACAATTACTCTAACTTTTATTATTCAATTAAATACACATTTAAATTTTATTTTACAAATCACGCTTTCATAAGAATTTTCAATTATTTATTCCTTCATGTTTATGGAAATCCGATTTATTCTTAAACTCTTTTTTGAACGTTTCGCATTTGTGTGACTTACCTATATCATATTGGTCCTGATTGTCCTTGTACCCTATAACTTTCAACATTAGAATGCTGTGCGTTCACGTGCCTAGCTAGGTATCCTTGGTTCCTGCAAAACGACCGTTGCAATATTTATTATTTTTTACGAATTTATTTAAGCATTTATGTTGAAGAACCAAACAATTAGTTTAACTTTTGTTGCTTAATTAAATACTTACGTAAATCTTAACCCACAATATTTGCATTCAAAAGGTCTTTCATCGTTATGCATTCTTTCATGTTCAACTAAACCCGATTTATACTTAAATTCTTTATTACACTTTCCGCATGCGTGTATCACCCCTACATTATATAGGTTCTTATTTTTCTCGTGACTTTTAACATTTTTATGCTGCGAAGCCACGTGAACACGTAAGTATCCTTTTTGACTGTAAATGATCGTTAGAATATTTATTAATTTCTACCAGTTAATTTAATCATTGATACTCAAGTGCTACGTAATTACCGTAATTTACGTTCTTCACTTATATTCTCACCTAAATCTTTTCCCACAATATGTGCATTTGAAAAGTTTTTCTCTGGTATGAACTGTTTTATGTCTATCCAAAAACCATTTCTTCTTAAACTTTTTATCACATGTTTCGCATACGAGTGATCTAATTAAATAATCTATGTCACTCTTATTCTGATTCGAAGTTGTCGGGGTGTTCAAGCGATTATCTGAATATTAAGAAAAGTTTGTGTCAATAATAAAAACGGTAATACGGATCTCATAATATTTAATATATCCTATTTATCGAAATTAATGCATTATTGGAAAAAATGAGCAATCATTGAAATATAATAATTTCGTCAAATGTTATCGTTCCGGCTTGATTAGAAAAGCATTTACGTCATGATATCTTTTTAAACTGAGAAAAAAATTCTGTTGATATTTCATGAAGTTACAATATCGTAAATAATGATGGAACGAAACTTAAAATTTTATACGTAATTTTTGACGTTACACGGCGCAAAATAAAAGTTATGCACAAATAGGGTTCACAGCTTCCGAAACATTGAATCGTCTTTCATACATTATTTGCTTTTTCTTCCGTACGACCTTTTCACAGGTTCATTCAACGTTGAAGTGAAAAAGTTCATTTTACGTCAACGTCGAATAACTCAGGGAAAGAACAGTGTTCAGACTCGAAAGAGAGGCAATTTAAAGGCGAAATTATTTTTTGAATCCTGAATACCGCATCAGTGCATAATTTTTAATTCGCGATGGGGAACTTCGCAAGTTTCGTTAACAGTTTTGAAATCTGTTCCACCACCCTTTATATCTACGTAATTTCATAAAGTATTAGTAACATCGTTTTTAAAGTACCGATCTGAGAAAAAAACAAATTTAGAGCATTAATGTGTTTTTGTAAAAATTTCGACAATATGATTATTGACAAAGTTATATACATCGAAATTTGCCCTTTTCTGCGTAGTAAATCATGTAATGCTTCAATTTTGATGAGCAATTTGTAATGCACAAAGGTATTATTAAAGGTGTGAATGTTTATTAGGAACTATATAAGTCTTACCGCACTGTTTGTGTTCATATTCTATTTTATCGTTATTCGTTTCTTCATTTTGGTTCATCTTTTTAGAATCAATTCTCAGATCCATCCTGGATATTTTTTTCAATTTACTTTACTGTAACGTTCCGTTAAATTAATAACGTAGTTTACACGTTCTGAATGTATGTAGACACTTTTTCTTTCGTACTTTTCCACTTCAAACTATAAAAAATGTTAAAATTTAATAATATCAAATTTTAATAAACTGACAGCTGTCACTAAAAGTTACAAAGAAGTAACAGAAAGCTGTGTCAAAGTTAGAATTTGTTATAAAATAAGAGAAATTTAAAATTAGAATGACACCTTTTTGACGTTGGATAATTGTTAGATTCTTTGATGATATAATTACTTTTATGCACTAGTTGAAGTTTAAACGTATAGAACAAGAACTAAGAATACGGTTGAATTTCAAATAATTTGTTGACATGTAAGCATGTCGAGATCTTGGGAACGACTAATCCAAGGTCTTCATGTGTGTACCTTTTATATGTGTACATATACGTGTATGTACATATGTATATGGGGCATTCTTATGAGACACGAAATCGTTTAAATTTCACAAAGATGTTCTTCAGGAAAATTAAACCCGTATATTGTCAAAAGTTGCATAAACATTATATAGCGAATGCCTTCCGATCAACGAATCGTGCAACAAGTTCATCCGTAAACTCATTTTGGTTAGAACCTATTTAATGAATAAAATTGCTATTACTCAAAATTTCCTTATTCGCAAAAATTTTCCAGTATATCACTCCTGCACTGTACGTGAAGAATATTTTTATTCGTATTGATTGATCGAATAATATATAATACATTATACATAATTTGTTATACTTTAATTCTTATAATAATAATAATATACTTGATACATATATTTTTTGAAAAGTTAGAATCTAGATTTATGGGAGATCTTTATTTGAAAAAATACTGCAAATTCTCGAAATAAAACGACTTCAAACTGTTATTAAAATAATTTGACGTTATAATATATCTCAACAAATTACCTTTCTAAAAAAGGGAATAATAGCGCTAAGTGTGCGTGTTTGCCTTACAAAAACCGATCCAAATGTTATTACAGTATACAAAAAATGAAACAAATTCTCTAAAATTGCGCCAATTGTGAAAGGAATACATTTTCTTGCCACATATGTAACCTGTACTTTATTTCAAATGGTAAAAGTACAAACTTGGCGCTGCTAGATCTCAAAATATAATATGTGTATGTTACACAAATAGAAATAAATGTAGTTTAATGTTCCTTGTTAATATAATAAACGTTCTTGTTCAATTGATTTGCGAGTTCTCTTTATTTCCGCGAACGTGCGGGAGCGACGTGACGACGAGACGTAACAATATATATATATATATATATATATATTGCTTTTATTAACGTTTAAACAAAAAATACCGTACATTTTCAGTTTCATTTTTAAAAAGTAACGGAAAAGTAACGAAAAGTTACCTTTCGAGTAACGGTAACTGCATAACGTTACTTTTAAAAAGCGATAACTAGTATCGCTGCGGTAACTCGTTACTTTTTTACTCGGTAACGAGTAACTGCAACTTGTTACTTTTGAAAAGTAACTCTCCATTCTCCCCCGCCGCGTCCCCTGGATATCTGTAGTTGTACATGAAAAACTTTAGATGTCATATTTTATAAAATTGATTGATTACTGTGATTTTACTGGAAATTTTGTAATCTTTACGAGTGATATGTATAGATTTTATAATTCATTATTCAGTATTTAAAGTTTATTTGAAGTTTATATATTTAAATATACTATACACGGGTATTCCAATATATAACGTACATATTTGATGTTTTCTATAACAGACACACTTTTATTTCACAAATATTGTATTCACACATAAGTAATATTAATAACAATTCCTATGCAACATGATAGTTATTTTATACTCCTTTTCAAATGTTATTTGCTTTTACGTTCAAAAATCAAGTTAATCTTGTACATGAATACACGCAAGATTATTGCACGTTTCTATAATATTAATAATGTAGATTAATCTTAATCTTGGTTTAATGTACTTTTTATCTTTTCTTAATTCAAAGATTTAAAAAGTTAGAGTACACTATACCAATAATTAAAATAAATCTACTTTAGTACAGAGAGATCAGTCTTTCATTTATTTCTGTACAGAGTTTCCTAGTGATAAGTACTTTTCACTGGAATTCTTTTGTATAACCGGCATCGTGAGGAGCTTTCTAAATAAACGACACTGTGCGATACAGCAATCACCTAATCCTTGTTTAATAATAGCGAATAACAACAATGCATCGATTCACCATGTCACCTTGTTGGATAGCTCCCAATGTTTCGTTGTTTTAAAATAAAAAGCTAAAATGAAATGTTTTATATTTATAGCGATCGCTATACTTTCTAAAAAGCCATTCATTCTTATCGTAACCTTCTGAATTTACACGATGTGGTGACAATAAGAGCATATAATAGGAAAGAAATCAACGTCCTTTGTACGTATTTCAGGTCTCAGGCGTGACCATACACCATCCTGAAGTGTAACGCTGCTGGCCGCTTGAATGCGAGAAGGGTGGGGGGTGATCGCACGGCGCTCGGTGGTGACTCGGCGCTTGCTTCAGTCAGTTCGTTCGCGACCTTCTCGTCGGTAGTGCTGGCGCGTCGTGGGCGCGTTTTTTTTTTCCCTTCTTTCTCGCACGCGGTCAGTTTTCTTGGTTTCGGATTTTGGAGTATATAAAATCTCTCTGGGTGAAAAGTGTGGCGCCCACTCCTGCGGACGGATGTTCCCGTGTGGACGGAAAGAAAGTAAGAGACATTCAATTTCTACTCCATACAGATCGTATTGTGCGAGATCATGCCAACCACCGTGGTGGCGCGTGGCGTGATGCGATGGTGATTTCTTCTCGTCATCTATCGTCGTTTGTACTCGGAGGGGCAGAGCGAATGCTCGTCGGTAAAAGATCCCTCGTCTCCGAGAGCAACAAGTGAGCGCGCGCGCCTTCGGAAATATTAATCTATCGAACACTTTCGATCCTGCACGCGTCGGCCGCGAATTTGAAGCAGCGCGAAGCAGTGAATCGCACCGATCTCGCCGTTCGAGTTCACGTGGTACGAATTTTCGTTTCTCCACGGAAGCGCTCGCGTGTCGTGCACGTCGTTTTGGGAGTATTTGCGCGGGGGGAAATTCGTGGAGTGTGCGTGACATCGAGAATCAATTCTGACGCTGGTGTCAGTGGTTTACAACGCGGGTTAACGTGCGCCGACGGCGAAGACGTCGCTCTGAAGTTGTCCGATGGAGACGGGAGAAACGCGGCGATGATATTCGTTCTGGAAGTCTCATCGTGTAGAGAAAGCGGAAGTCGTCGATGCGTCCCGGCATGATCGAGTGGCGACCAGAAATTCGTGGTAATCATCGGCGAATTAGCGAAACGGAAGCGCGACGACGAGGTGTGGATAAGCTGCTGATTTGCCGCGCGCGATCTATCACGAGGCGATCAACATGGCGATACACAACGACGCGACGCGAATCGATGAATGACGAGAGCCGGAGCGGAGTGAGACAGTAAATTTTTTTTTACTCGGCGTTTTTCTTATCATTCTCTTTCTCTTCGTTCGACAATTTACAGACTATGTGAGTGCGTCCTGTCAATGATCGCCTTTGTTCGGTGGTGTCAAGAAATTACAGGAATTCTCGTGGACCATGGCTACTGACACGAAGAAGGGACATGCTGGCAACGTCACGTTACGCCTTCTCGTTGTGTTCTCGTTATTCCTGAGCGACCTGACAGCCATCCAAGCGCGCGGGTTTAGGCACAGTCTTAAGCAAGGTAAGAACTGTTGCTTGTTTATTGAAAAAATATAACTAAACTTTAATAAATATTTGTTTGAATAGTAATAATAATTATTTACTAAATCTAAACATATATTAATTGATATAAGAATCATTAATTTAATTTATATCATTCTTTTCGAATAAATTTATTTATTGTAAGTAAATGTTTCGTCTTAAGTAGTATTTAAAGAAATATTATGAAAATTTAGTAAATTTTTTTAAACGTATTTATTGTGTTTTTAAATCATAATATTTTAAATAATTTTGTTGAATAAGAATGAAAAAAAAAGAATATATATATATATATTAATCTTCAAATTTTTAATAAGAGAATTTTTTTAATTTTGAATTCTATAAATTATAACTTTAAACAGTTAACTTCTCTTAATTGCATTTAAACAATTATAATTTAGAGAATCTAATTCTAAAATCGCTATTTTTAATTATTTTTGTTTAGTATTAATTTATTCATTGCATTATGAATAAAAGATTTTTTTGTTGAAATAATTTAAGGTACACTAATTTAGACAGTCTTAAATGTAATAAATATTGAAAGGGAATAATAAAATTGTAACTTACACATTCGAAAGTAATAAAATTTTATTGAAACGCGATCAAATTATTGATATAATAATAACTAATGATTATTTTAAATTTCTTAAAATCTCTATATTTTTATTATAGTTGCAATACTTTGTTCTAATCATAATGTTCTATTTGAAATAAAATTTCGTTTTATTTATATAACGTTTTAATCTATGCAAAATTGAAACACTGTATGTTACAATTATAGTACAAAAATTATTTTATTTTCTTGAAAATACATACGTTTATTTCTTTGTTTGTATTCGACTGAAAAAACAGCTTTGCAATTGTTATAAGACTTCCTAATATGATTGATTTATACAAATTCAGTGATAAACTAAAGGCAAAACCGGTTATATTAAAGAATTTTATAAGATATGAGCATATAATAAAAGCAAAGCTGTTTTTTCTACTATTAAGCACAGCCATCTGATGCGATTTATATGTTTATTCTGATTTATTTTATTCATCTATTTTGAACTTTTATGACATTCTTCGTACGATGAGATCTTTATTTCCGTTTATGCGTGTATGCCTTTTAAATGCAGATTATGGTATCATTGCCATGCGGTCACTGACGTTATGGCGTTCGGATTTGCATAAGACGCAAATATTACGCACACGCGTAGAATACAACCATTTGTCCGTAACGTATTGAACGTTATTCAAATAGGTGGCAATAACAAAACGCCTCGAGCTTATCGCGATTGAATTTTAGTGGGAGCAAACTGTCTGTTTTTAAGAAAATCAATGCTGTTTTATGTACTGACATATCGACGTACATTTATATGTATATCATATTTATGCACATAATTTTTTACACATAATACAGTTATCAATTCTTTACATAAATTATAGTTGAATATTGTTCATAATAAATTATTTAAAACCTTCAGCTTCAATCAACCGTAATTGTATCAGGGACATTCGCGAATGAAGTTGAAGTCATTGAATAATTTATGAATAATATTGGACTATAAATACTATGATTTATATTAACAATTATATATTTTATTAATAATAAATATCTATATAATTAATGAATTATTTTCAACTTTGATAACGTCCACTGTTACATTTTAGCTATTATATTGCAAAAATGGTCTAGTTGGATTAAATAATAATTCTAATGGAAAATGGACGAATTGAAATTTTTCGCTTAAATCTCCTAGAATTCTGATTTTGATATAATTATTCTGATAAAAATAAAAATTCTAGTAGATTTTATCAGAAATATTGCATCAGCCAGAATTGTAGTTATCTCACCTAGAATTCTAATACATAAATTTAACAAGAAAACTCTGATTCGTCCATTTTCAACCCGAAATTTCATCAGTATAATATTTTAAAAGAATACAGTTGTTCAGTATTTCTATACACTAATAAAATTTCTCATTATAAAAAATGAACATTAAAAATGAACACTAATATTTACTAATACGATTTTAATTGTATATATATCTATCAGAATTCTAGTTATCTCAATTAGAATTATGATAGATTCAATGAGAAAATATTGATTTGTCCATTTTCAACCAGAATTCCAACTAATGCAGCCAGATAGATTCTTTCTAATATAGTGTTAGATGTTCAATCGCTTTCTGAAATCGCCATCACAAATTATTTCCTAACGTCTCCGGTCGGCATTGAAGTTAATTAACCGATATCGCATTAAATCTTTCACTGAATTGCACTTTCGAGACACGGTCCATGTGTATAACGACGCCCACGCGATGCTGTGCCATGTATTTTCGATGATGTTTTCCCGAGATTAAATCCCTCGCACTGCGTGGCGCTTCTTGTGGTTTTCTCTTTCGATAACGTGTAATCTCGCTTCTTGAATTTTAGCTGATTTCCGGCATGATACAGGCAAGAACCATGCAGTCCCGGACGTGATGCTTGTGTGCGGTCTTTTAAAATATTGCCGAAAATTCCGACCGAATCGCGCGCGACCTCGTAAAACGTGTGTCTGGTCCGAGAATATTAAGCGTCAGGACATTCCTCAGCCTCCTCCTCTTTCTCTTTGGGGGTCTCTTTGCTTTATATTTAGCAACACGACGACGGCCGCCTCGAATCTCCATCGTAGGGCGCATCGCGAGTGCGAACGCACCCTTTTACCTCGTTACTCCAGGGCGATCAAAGGCGGTTTCTCTCGGGGATATCGATTGTCTCATATCGGCGATATCGCGTGTAACGTGCGCACTCGAACGATGAGTAACAAAAATACGGGAGAAGAGACAGGAGAAATACATGGAGAGAGAAAGCGCAAAGAGGGTAAAGCGTTTCCGGCCGGTGTAATTTAATGTAATTTATGAGCGGCTGAACTTTTCCGCAAGAAGATTTATTTGTATATGCGCTTAAATAAAAAAATGGTATCAGTATACATATTTGAAAGCATTAATTAATTCGAATTTAGTATTTTAAAAGATTTTTCGATATTTTGTTAACTTTCAGGCTTTTAAAGTAACAAAATATGTATGAGATATTCTTCTTTAAAAATTATACAATAATATATAAAATCATTAGAAACAAAATATATGCTCCATTTTTAAAAGTAATTTAAGTAATTATTTAAATAAATTTGGTACTGCATTATTACTAAACGATCGAAATTTTCCCACAATTTTTCATACAGAATTTCGAGATTGTAACGCTCCATTTTTGCATATTAAGTTTATCACATTTTTTTAAGATAATTGAAAAAATTCTGTTTATGTTAAGAGTATCATTTACATATAGTTTTTAAATTTTGATTGCGATTGATATCGATAACATGAAAATGTAAAAGAAATGTCCGAGATTGCTCGACACAGCAATGCATCACGCCGTTCTAGATCGTTGTGTTTTGTTGACGTTCTCTTGAAACGTTTCGACCGTTCAGTAGCTCGTTTATGGGGTAATTAACAGCCGGTTAACGACCACAGTTGGGCCACGGAGAGTAATTAACTTTGGTAGATACTTTCGTCTTTTGTATCGTTTACATTCTTGCTTTTCGTGTCCCTCCTGCTCATCTCCTTGTCTTTTATTTTTTCTCTTCCGATTTTAAGCCTCTTAGATGCCTCTCTTTTAAGAGGCAAAGCCGCGCGAGAAACACATTTTTAATGACACTTACGCGATGACGGTGCGGCTCTCTCGCATCGATAAATAAAAATAACGCGTGATAATTAACGTTCACCGTCGGCTGCCTCTTCGACGCGAGATCCGATCGATCGATCGATCGATCGCACACGTAGTCGAGCAGAGAGTCGCGCCGCCTCCGATCGGATCTTCAAGATATCGAGATCAAACGGCGTACTCGTACACCAGCTTGTATGTTGCTTCCTGTTTCTGCAATCCAACCGATCGGCTCGCATACCGAGTGGCAAACGCAAATTTCACTCCGGAATATTGCGAAATGTATTCCTCTATCATGCCACGCATGTAGCATACAATACGTAGCATATCGGGTTTGCCATCGCGTTGGGCCTTGCTTTGCACTCACCTTTAGTCGACTGGCTGAATGCTTAAGCTTGTTTATGTAGATTTTTCTTGGTACTGTTTTATGAGCAAAATATGAAATAAGATTTAAATAAAAAATGTAGGACGAAAAACAGTGTTGTAACATACTTAGGTATAGTATCTGGCATTTTAGCAGAGTACTTGAGTGTATTACTTATTAAGTCTTTATAAGCGGAAATACCTGCACCTGAATACTTGTTTTGTAGAGTACCTTTTAAATTTAGACTATTACGTAGGGACACAAGATAGTACTTTTTTTTATCTATTACGTTATTATAAGCTTAATTTCAACCCCTAAAAAAATTGATTTTCTAATATAATGTTTGAAGCACTATTGATTTGAAAATGATCATGACAGATGATAATTATTCAAATATTACGTATAACTACATAAGTAACAGATTGATGTAAAATAAAATTCGTTTACGCAATTTGATCTTTTTGATCAGAAGCACTTAAAAAATAACAAAATCTTTCAGATACTTCTATACTACATATATCTGCGTCTATATAGATAGTGTTTTTTAAATGTATCTTTATCCTTACCCTTGTATATCCCTTAAAAGGTTATATCTTAACCTTTCAAAAGGTATCTGTTACAACACTGATCAAAAATATGTTTTTGAATGAAGTCAGGTAGAAAAAGATGTGACATGATAGATCTAAAAATAAAAGAATACTTTGATGTTTTAATTTTCTTTAATATTTTATTTATTTGTGTTTGAGTACCAACGGTCTTACACATATCGTAATTTTATTTGATGTTTGTAAAAAACTTAGAATAAAATTAAAAGCTTTTTCATCAATATTTTAAATAAATAATATATTAAAGAATAATTAATAATTATTACGTTAGATGATCTGAGTTTGTATAAGCTCTATACTTTACATCAACTACTATTTTCAATATCTACATCAACTAATAATAATTGTATGTAATTTCTAATTATCTACATATGCATATATAACTCTCTCTGACGATAAATAATATTTATCATAAAGATACAATTTTTATCATTGAAATTAATGCTCACTATATCATATGTGTTTCCTCATGGGTCTCATTTCCTGTTTCTACGATGCAATCTATATGTAACGATTAAAGCACCTAAAGCAATATTGTGTATGCAATCGTTATGAAATGGTATTTCTGTATGTTTGCATTCTGATCACGTTTGCATGTTTGGATTATTTGGAAAATTCTAAATTTCTTAACTGCATATATCATTATTGCACAGCTTCAAATTTATATTCTTATTTTCGTGCGTTTTTTTGTACTATTTTATACATTCTTTTATTTAACTTTTTAAATATTTGTTTAGTACTTCTATAATAATAGATAAAACTTTATCTATTTTTTATGTTTAATCAATATCAATTTTTTATGAAAAATCGATTGATATTAAATTTAAATGTTACTTATATTTACTCCATAAATTCTCAGATATTTTATTCAACCCATTCGATTAATCATCTGTGCCTTTAAAATTATTATCTGACAAATGTTCGATCCCATGTAACATTTTGACTCCATCGACTTGATGAATCAGATAATGCAATTTCTTCTCGCGCGATTTTCGGGCAACATCAAGCCACGCGAGAGAAACGATAATGAAGCGACTGGCTGAATCGAATAAAGATAAAGGGATAAAGACGCCGTTGCGGTACCCTCAAGTTGTCGAGACGTAGAAGGCGGTACCCAGACTCTATCTAAACGACGAGGATTCGCCCGAGGGGGGATCATTAATTTAATTAGTTTCGGAGAAAGAGCGGATTTAATCATTTGCTCCGATGGATCGACGTGAATGCTTGTTGTTCGGACTTGGAGAAGCGGGCGTTTCTACTTTAACATCTGTTGCGTTTGATCATCAGTTATCTTAAACAGCATTTAACAAGGAAATTAAAAGGGAAATCGATGAAATCGATAATTTATCGGTATTAGAAATTTGTTTTGATGACTTGATTGATCGTTTCTTCGTGACAGTTGGCTTACTTTCTAATTAATTCAATAATACTGTATAATTTGCTTTTTGCAATAAAAGTATATGGTGCCTAATATTCCATGCAATGCTTATTTCGATTTATTTATTAAATGTCACTTGTTAATTAAAATATTAAAACTAATTATTAAACAAAAATTTCTTCAAGATTAATAAATGAATTATAAATAGGTGTATTGATGTCGATTTAAGTAACAATGTTATGCTTTGATTA
Organism: Cyphomyrmex costatus; assembly: GCF_001594065.2. NCBI lineage: Eukaryota > Metazoa > Arthropoda > Insecta > Hymenoptera > Formicidae > Cyphomyrmex > Cyphomyrmex costatus. Next base: position 17,093 of record NW_017280270.1, read on the forward strand.
AAATTTCCCACCAACGCAACTTGCAAGGAAAGAACGGTTTTGCTGAAGTATATAAAATTTAATTGATGCAAATCTAAAAATAATTTTGTTAGACTATCAAAATAATTATGTGGGCACTCAAATTGGCTACTAAATACAATATAACTTTATTACTTATATAACAAATAAAACTTTTTGCAGCATTTCTCGTTATATACTTGAGATTTTTACATAATTATTTTAATAGTCAACAAATTATTTTCAAATCTATATTCAACTACATGTTTTAATATTTCAGCAAAATCCGAGGCAAATTTTTCGAAGAAGTTTTTTGTTTTCTCTGATCATATTTATTCTACAATGTATTCTTTGTTTACTGTTTCTTGCTTTTTATTTTTTGTTTTTTTTCCTCTTTGTAATCGTTTTATCGATAAAAATCAAAAAGACCAGATGTAAAAAAACAACAAAAAAGAAAAAGCAAGAAACGGGAAACAAAAAACAACACATTGTAGAATAGGCTTTAGAATCGATCTCGAGGATTGGCTTGCAACAACAGGCGTCAATCACTTGGAAATACGTCAGTAACGACATAAACGATTCACGGTCGACGTTACGTAGCTCACCTGGCACTTTTCGAAGCCGACGCAACGTCCGTCCGAAATCTCTACGCTGTTCTCGAAATAATCCCATTCTCGTTTCTCGCGCGCTTCTCGTTTTGTTCCTGTTTAAATGCCAGGCCGACCCGAGCATGCGAAGTAACACTGCCGGCGTGTACGTGCCCGGAGTACCGAGGGTTCTATGGGACCACGTGGACCCGCGGCCCTTAAGGGAATGTGAGACCGACAAGGGCGATCCACTTGAACTACAAACCGTGACCTTCAAGACTATTAAAATCGACATTATTAATTACTGGAACATTTTTCTCGGTGAAACAGAATTCTTTCATTCATAAAATCTAATCGAACGGCATCTTTTTTTTCTATGAAAAATCTGTGTATAGATGAAGTTTCATACAAATGCATTTTTTGCTTATAGAACAAATATGTAAAGTTAAACAATATGTGTATATATGTGTAACAAATATGTAAAGTTAAACAATATGTGTATATATGTGTAAGAAAAAAGATTATTCTGAATGAAAGTTTATCTTTTGAATTTTAGTATAAATTGAAATTCGTATTATTTAATTAAATAATAAATGCGCGCGACCAAAAATAAAACTAATTCCTGTTAAAATAATATCATCTTTAGTAAACATTACAAACTTTTTTTTAGATACCAATTACATTCGTATGTATGTTTTACCGCAGATATTTTAGGATGCTTCCGGTGTTAGACATGTCTGTTTGAGAGACGTATCAATTATCGACGACGAGTCGTGCGCCACTGTTCTTAATTGGCTCGGACGAAATTAGTTCAAACGTGTCTGCCGGCAATCCTTTTTCGGTCGGTTCGCTCGTTACTCCCGATCGAACGACAATCATTTCCGTTTTGAGATGACAACATTCTCTTATTATTACGTTTTTCTGTATGCCAGTTGCTTCGCAATAAAATTGGGTACTAAAGTCGCGAAATGTCACGAGTTAATAGGAGGATTCCTATATTAACAGATTATATATTGCACGAGAATTGATTCTCAGAACAACGTGAACCGTGCCAAATAAAATTTACCGGAAGTCTTAATATGATAATTCTAAAAGTGGGAAGAACGGTTTATTTCAATTATTTTACGCAAAATACATATAACTTAATCTGCAAATCAGAATTAATTATTCATTCGACTAATTGGAATTTATAGTAATATTTTTTGAATTTATGGTATATCCAAGATTAAAATAGAACAATATGTAATGATTCAAATAACAGTGGTGACTTTATGGTTTGAAGTTTATAATATGTCGTAATTAATGCACATATGATCATATTCATTAAGTTGAAATGCTAATTTAGTACATAAATTGCTTGATTATGATTTCATTGCATCGACGCAATTGTAACCATCATAATAATCGCAATCATTACTGATATAACATGATCGTGCCAACGTGATAAAACGAATGGACATTTTCGCGATGATATAATACGACTTCGTGGACCATAATGTACAGCATGTATCTGAGAAGCTCCGTGAAAGATCTTGTGAAAGGCTCTCTCTTTCATGAAAGACTCCGTTCTTCTATTTCGAATTCTGCATTCAACAAATCGATTATTCATTCAGTTATCGATGGTAACGCTTCATGTATACAAAATGCCCGAGCTTACGCACACGATTCAATTAAAGAAGTTGCTTTTACTATTGTTTTATGTACTTGCTGTGGTAGTATATATGTATACTAAAAAATTTTATGGTAGAGTGTAATAATATTTCTTTCTGCTTTTATTTTTGTAAAATTTAAATGTCGAATGGTGGGTGAATGATTGCAGCTGAATAATTCACAGCAGATTTTTACTCTCAGCGGTATCGGCATTTCCACTTATGTCAATCGCACTTGGTTGTATTTCAATCGAACTTTACGACGCATATTATGTCGCTTAATCAAAATTGCGGAGGCAATACTTGAATGACTATGATTAATAAAAAACATGAAAAACGCGCGCCGAACGATGGTAATAGCGCTCGATCTAGAGACGGAAAAACGATTTGTGCTCCTCCAGGTTGAATGATTGAACAACAATGCGTCATAAGGGAAATGCTATTGCGGTATCAACGCCATATGAATGTCCATATCGGCATAAATGAACGTGAAGTTCTCTCAGTACGAAGAATTTACGACAGGCTCTTTCCTCTTTTTTTTTTTCTTTTTTGTAATAAAAACATTCTCTGGAAGAAATAAAAGGAGAAATGAATTACCATCATTTATGACAGCTTGTATTCATAAATGCGGTAATGTAAATTGCACATTTAAAGAAGCTATTGCTTGTATTCTGATATAATATATCGATACACTTAATAGCGTTATTTCTTTTTTGCTAAATATTACTATTCGATTATGTCTTTATTTAATATTTAATTTAAATTAATTTAATTTCAATTTATACTCGTATTTTTATAAAACATTAAATTGATAAACTTTTATTTTGAAATAAGCTTTATTTGTTTCGAGATTGAGTTTTCTGAAATCTTTATTATCGTCTAAAATTTTTACACATATTTACATATGTTTACATCGCAGATATAAAATAAGACATGACACTAATTTAATGACAAATGCACTTATAAAAAATATGCAAAGGTACAATATAATAAACGTAAGAGACCTTTTACCGGTATAATAGAACATGTAGAATGTATTGAGTCCACCTGATGAAATTGCAGTCGTATTCTCGCAGCATAAATGATATATTGCTACCTCCTGGTGGGTTTGTAGATCGTGCGATCCTTCTTTATGGTTACGAGCGTGACATCTTATTTTTTTCCCATCCACAACGCGCGCGGTTGCCTAATGGATTTCATCTCGCCTTTGAAAGCAAATCGATCTGGAAGCTCGAGAATAATTTCGAGGATCGTTCTCGGCTCCATTGACATTCAACAGGATCACCGCGATACCTCCCACCGTTTTATGATGAGTGTGATCTTTTCTTATGGGGATAACTGTAGCATCTTCATTTTTATCGTTCCATTCCTTCCACCCGGATCTTTAATCAGAACTTTATATTCCACTCAAGATATAACTTTTGCAATCTCCAACTTGAAATAATTTTTCGTAATAAAACGTTTATCTCATTATTTAAGCAATGAACTTTATACATTGTATATGTGTTAGATACAATTTTTGTTTTCTCACAAATAATAGGTTAATTCTTTAATTAAAAAATATACAAATTAATTAATTTTTTAATTCCTAATTTTGATAATTTTTATTTTATAATTTGTGAAAGAAGAATAGAACACAAATAAAAGAATAAAACACAAATAATAACAGTATTTATTTTATATGTATGAAATATTTATTAAAAACAAGAAATTGAACGAGAAGCATATATAGTATGTATAACGATCTTATATTTCAATTAATAACGCTTGCTCGCGTATTAATCATGTTTTAGAAACAAGTACAAACTTGATCTAGAAAGTCATAAGTAGAAACGTTAAAAGGAAAACGGAATAGTAATAGGCATGATTCATGGTGGTGAGACTTGACAGTTTCGTCCGGCGGCTTCTGCCTCCGATTGCAATGTCGCATTAAGTCAGCAAAATCCGGGTTCGTAAGGAGAGACTATTTATACCAATTCACACAAGCATAGCGCTATATATATATATATATACTTATTTACTTCCTATACTATCTTATTCCTCCGTAGCATCTTTCAAGAATATTTCTAAGAGAAAGTGAAGAGCTCTTGACATATAAGAAGTACTCTTTATTTTATTCTCGAAGAGTTCTCCGATATAAATATTAATTATTAGCACATGCACAGATGATTAGTTAAGAATGCTGTATGCGAAAAATGGTTTTGCCGTTATTTAAAAATTTTGCTAGATATACATCTATAAAAATAATATTATTGGATTATTAAAATAATTACGTTCAAATTTTTTGCAGCATTGCTCGTCCAATAAAATTATTTTTGGATCTACTATACCTATCTAAAATTTAAGATAATTTAGCAAAATTATTCATTTGTGTGAGATTAATTTATTTTATGCCATTTGTTTCATCGATATATTTGTAATAAACTTAATACACTTGACTCTATAATTCAAGAAATGATATAATTAAAATTTCAACAATTTATCTTTATAAGCATATAGTATAACAGAAATTTTAGAAAAATGTAACAAATTTATTTATAAAAATAAGTATTGTTTTGATGGCTTCAGAAACTTTGCGCGTGTCAGCAGAAAAATATGCTCCAGTTATAATTTGTCGAGTTTACGCGTATTTTATTCACTTTGAGCCGGAAACGGAAGGTATAGTCTCGCAATAATAGGGGGAAATCCTTGCGTGTAAAACTCACTCGCTCCATTTCATAAATAGGTTCTGTCGTGTGGCAGGAAGTCTGGCCAGATGCTGCAGATGAATTGAGCTTCTTTTCGCATCCATGATTTGGACTCGTTAATGTCGAAATTATTTTTACAATAACTGACGACTCCAAAATTATTCGATCGGTGTATTTGGTCGAAAGCAAGGAAAGCAATTCTGGTTCTTTAATGCATTGCATGTTATGTTTATAAGCCACAGGATTTATAGACTTTCCATACAATTTTGCTGTTAATACGCGAACGATAATAGCGATCGCATAGTAGTAATGATGAGGTGAAATGGTTACCTACACGTATCCCTTGCAAAACCTGCAACCGGCCTTTGACGGAATACAAATCGTCCGGAGGACACGCGGCGATCGCGTCGACGAAGCGTCGATAGCGATCGACAAGCTGCAGGTAACTGCTCAAGTAATCGTTCGAGAATTGCCGTAAGAGGCTACCCGCGCGTGATTGACGCGAATCGCTCAGAATATAAATTCAACATTAACGATAATAGTCACGACTTTCAGAATGCTAATTCTGAAAAAGAAAAAGAAAATGTCTTGCATGTGATAAATAAATAGCTAGAATATCGATTTTGATAATTTCTTATACATTTTCTGATAATTTTCTGCAGCTCACACCTACATATAACACCCTCACACATACACATTTTTACGATAAATCTAAAACCGATCTTTTTGAGAAAATTACTATAAATATATTATTATAAATATATATTTTTTATGCAAGTTTTGATAATTGATATTTACTATTGAATTATTTTTTCATAAGAATTATTTCTAATTATTTATTCCTCATCTCTAATATTTCTTTTTTTACATATTACGAGTAATAAATTTGTCAACGTTGCATTTTTATTGTTGGACAAAGTTGACGCATTTGGAATAAATTTCCGAGCTTTTTGCCGAAGTTCACGTTCGAGGATGTGTAAAATCGATAACCCAAGATACCAAATTGGATGTTACGACCGTAATAACCGTCGAATTACATGAAACGATCAGCAATGGCGTGCGGTCGGCATTCCTCCTCGACTTTCGCTACGAAATTTCTTGCATCTGCAACGCACTCAGGCCCGCCGCTCGTGTTAACGGACGCGGTATTTCGCACGCCTTAAGCGTTCTGTGCGTGTAAATGTTAACTTCCGTGTGCATCAAACGCGTGTAATCGTTTCTCCCGAATTCGACTCGCGATGATCACAAAGCGCGCCCGGCAAAGAGCATAATTGCATCGTCTTTACAGAGGCGTACAAATCTGCACAAATCTGTGTATTTTGCTAATGCTCAATATGTAAGCCGCACATTAAATGTTTATCAATTAATTGCTTCATAAACTTATATCGAATAACGATTTTGTTAAATATTTTAAAAAGCTGGATACAAAATTTGTGAATAATTTATTTGAACTATCATAATATAATTATAAGACGCTTTATATTGATGATAATGTTGCTAAAAGTGCCTTTGGCAATGTGAATTTTAACTCTTTGACAAAATGTCTTTGAGAGACAGAGCCAATTTTTCTACTATTATATAGATTATATATAAAATATATATAAAAATCTGAAAAATTTGATATTTCGTTGAAACTTTAACAATAAATTTTTACCATGAGAAATCGGATTGTGTATTTTACAAATTTACATTTATACATTAAAATGCACAGTCAAAACATCAATAGCATCTTTAAAGATCTTAGTTGTTAATAAAGGGTTCATTTTAGCAATCAGTGTTTCACTGTTCTATATAATTATTTTTATAGTCCAAATAAAATTATTTTCAGATATATCTAGCTAAATATTCGTGATACTTTAGCAAAAGAGTTTTTTCCGTGCAGTGAAGTTGTTATAAATTGTGTGATAGCACAGTTAAAACTATATTTATAATTAAAACCAATTTCTATATTTTTTAGCAGCCTCGAATTTTATTACTCTTTCCGTATCAAAAGTTAATACTATGTTACGATATTTACAAGCAAAAAATTGCGTGACGAAATGCGGTCGATCGACGATCGTAAAGGCGAACGTGTTAAGGCGAAATATCTTGTTGCTTGATTTGTTTCGCTCGCTTGCATGATCTTCGAACGAGGAGTCAACGGCGGTAGAATAAAAATGTCCATTCAGTGTGTGTTTCGATCTCCCGTTTCGGTCGTTCAACCTGCGCCTCTCTGTTTCACCTCCTCGCGCGCACGACCGCCCACTCGTCCGAAAATTGCACCTTTCAGATCGGGACGCCTACTCACGCTTGCCTTTATCGCCCTGTTTTTTCCGCTGCCTCGGGGCGCCACTAAGAACCGGAAACACGTCACCAAAAGATAACTATAATAAGAGCTGCTTGCACAATATAGTCTATAGAGCATTACGGTGGACATGAGATAGCATACCTATGTGACTCAATTTTTTTATCTGATATTTGTTTTATATGAAAGTTTTACTTAAAAAACAGACTTTGATTATTAAGTTTGAGACGATTGTTTTAAATCAATGGTCTCTATTTTCTATTCCTGTACAAGAGTGCATAAGACTTCACATTTAGGAGGATCTTTGAAAAATCTTGCTGATGCATTCGTACGTACGTACGATGATTAATTCAGTACTCTCTTATTAGCGCCATCACATGCACTCGTTTTATCCCGCTCCGCTGTAAGTCGCTTTTTGCCACTTCGCCAGAAGCGCCGACGTGCTTGCGCGAAAGCCAGCTCTCGTTAAGACGATAGCAGCTGATGCTCTGAGGCTAAGGCCAAGGTTGTTTAAGGCAGTCTTCTTGGATAGATATATAGAGTCTATTTCTTTCCTTATCCGTCCCTTGCATCGACTACAGTTAGATAATCATCGTAGTATTTTGCTTTCTTTGGCTTTTGTGTCAGAAAAGCCACTCTTCGTAAAAAAAAGAATTTGTCAAATTAAAATAAATCGAAAAAAAGTTATTTCTATGAAATAAAATATACTGAAATATAAGAGAAGATTTGATAATTTTAAAAAAATTTCGAATGACACATTTTTCTCTAATTTTTGAGTCGTTTGTTTTTAATAAGACTCAATAATGACTAAATATTAATTATCAAATTTTTTTTTAATATAATAATTATTGCAAATAAAGAAAATCTCCATTCTTTTATATGAAAAAAGTCATACATAACTTTATATTTTTAAATGCACTCTGTTTAATTAAAAACAAACTCCGTGTTGAACAGATTTTATGGAGATAACATTAGTTTCTTCCTCATGAACATAAAGTTGCTGATAGATTCTATTACTTTTGCATTAAAATTAATTTTCTAATCAGTATTCTATTTATTCAGTATTACATATTTTGTAAAGTGTACTCGGTGAGTCGTAACATATCTCATTGATAAATGACGTTTCGAGGCATATTTTTCTTATAATAACTGATTCCGGATGAAATTTATCTGGCGCTTCAAACCTGTTTATTCCATGCTAACCACTATATTGAACATAAATATGATATATCGACTTCGTGTCGTAAGTTCATTTCAAATATAAATTTCTTAATGTGTGTGATACAGATGTAATATTTCATATTATAAAATGTGTTCTTTTTTATTTGGCTTTCACAATTAATTTTTTTGGGACAATAAATATAAAAGTGTATTTAAAAATGGCGTCATAGAAGTCAAAATCATCTTCGATTTTAAAGATCTTTGTTACATTATAATATTGACAGTAATTGTTTTTCTAAATTTAGTTAATGCTTTTCGAAAGCATCAACTTTTAGTTTTAAAATAAATTTTGTCCCGTTTCAATGATATTTTGTTTGTGTGTTTTTTTTTTAACTGATTACATTGTAATATTGCGTCAGTTTAATAGACGTTTAGAACTCGTACAAACTTATATAACATTTGACTTTTATGATTAACTCGTATAACATTTGATTTTTATAATTAGTTCGTTGAACATTTGACTTTTATATATTATTATACGGTTTCGTAAATCTTATTATGCGCAAAGAGAATGTACAGAACAGACAAATGTTAAGTATAGTTGAACTAATAAAAGTTAATTGATATTAATGGGATAGGCTGAAGCAGGTGTTGACCCTTTTGGCGTTGAATCATCTAATCGCGACGCTACGAGGTTCCATTGTACAAAATCGCAGTAAATTGCCGTACGGTGAGATTTATGTCGCTGAGAAAGTCAGCGGCGTATTTTTCGCGGTGAATCGGCATTTTCGCCGCCATATAAATCACCCTTGCGAACATCTCGCTTTAGAAAGCGGTAGTAATCACTTGACTTTTCGACAGCGGGTTAAATGCTTCTTTTTTACGCGGATAAACTCGTATTTGCAACGTCAAATCTCCACGTTAAGCGTTTTGTGTATGATTTTCTATGCGTCCATAAAAAATTAATATTTTGTAACTCTATGATTCATTATTTAAAATTGAAATCTATCGAATTCATTATTAATTAAAAACGTATACATTTTACTAACTTTTTTGTTATCGTAACTTTATGACGATTCAAATAATTGCAATATCAGCTAATTATTCCTTTATTTCTTCTACTCGAATGTAGGGGGTTATTAATTTACAGACACAGTTATTCGTTAACCGTTATAGAGAGTACATACGATGAGTTATTCCGGATTAATTACATATCATCACTTTTGCAAATATGCAAAAATTGTTAAGTTATTTTTACGTATGCCTTAATTTGAACATCTTTGGGAAGTATTTGAAAAAATAATTAGACATTTGAAAAAATTGTATATTATACAAATATTATAACTAATTACTTGATGCTCCTAGTCTTTTAGAGAAAAAAAAATATGAGGAAACACAAATGACCCAATCGTGTACTAAGAATTAATACACTTAGCTCTGATATAGCACATTATACACCGTGACGAAAGTCGTCGACGCGGAAGCGATCGGACGGGAAAATGCGCAGTCGACGGCGAGTTTAATTCAACGATTTGCAACGTGTCTTCCCCGCGCGCGCTTTATATACTTTGTTGTAAAGACGTCAGCGAGCTGACAGCGTGCCAGACACTTGAAAGGGACGAGCCAGTCACGCTCGCAGATCAGATCCTTTGTCGGTTGTGCAATTAAGATAAGAAGAACTCGCAGGAGGAGAGAACGTTTCCTGTCACGGGGCGGCGATGTCGCCTCGTACCGAGAGAGCGGCGGGCTCTTCGAAAAAAGTCAACGCTTCCACGAAAGGGGTTGATTGGCCGAAGCGCTGTTCAATTTGCATAGCTATCATTCTAAATTGCAGTCTGGGAGGTCCGAATGCGGTTACTGCCAACGTGAAACCCCAAGCAAAATGATTCAGCGCAATAACATAGGATTTCAAGCATTCGCGAAGAGTTCCGGAATCAGTCAAGTCGTGGCTATCTATTTACAGTGAAAATTTTCCTCGAGACATAGAATTTTTCAAATTAATTACTGTTGTAAAGTAATGAGTACAAAGTACTGTATTAAATGAATTAATTATTTAACTTTTAAGGTGAAATAGCCACAGTAATTCAGATAGGTTTTTTTAAAATTTTATTCTGTAAAAGGAAAAGTACTGATACACAAAAGTCTTGTTTACTATCTTTACATTTTTTATCCCATTATATTATAATTAATATAAATTTAACCGTAATGTTTGTAATTATATTAGTAAACAATATGATTATACAATTAAACATTTTTTGAGGTGTTCTGAGCATTTTGCCTATCAAATTACGTATCTTTAATGTGAAAAATAGATGTAAATTTACTTATTTTCCGAATTATAAAAAATTATAACGACACGTTTTAGCGTGAATGAAATTATCCTAAGTCAATTCTAACAAATGTCGACAGTGAACAGCGTTAAGTCAAGAAGTACTTAACTCAGGTAGATTGTCGTAAATCGAGTTAATCCCATTCTATGTGCGCGTGATGCATCTCGTTTAGATTTCGTTATCCGAGACGTCGCGGTAGTTATCAATACCTTATTAGCGTGTCGCATCAGAGGAGATTGAATTAAAAGGTTCGTTGGTCCGAGTGACGGGATGATTAATAATCGGTATGAACGAATACTGTGTGGGCGGCACTGTCACGATTCGATCCATTGAAGGAGAATGTGATCGTCCGAGTAGAACGTAATGTAAGTCGGCCACTGTCGTAGGCAGTATGTCCATTAATTCCGAGATTAATTCGTTGCTACGTATGTTTATACGATTGTGAGATCGAAATCCGCTTAAATCTAATAATCTGATAGACTGAATTTATATAACGTGTTACTTGTTTATGTTTAGTTACTTATTTTTATGATTAACAATACGTAAGATTGAGGATAAATGCGATTATAATGTTCATTGTTATTGTTCGTCATTATTTTTTGGGTCATCATGCGTGTGAGGTGTAATCAGGTATTAATACAATACAAATATAAGAAGGGCAAAGAGCCAAGTAAATTTATCAACAAAATACTTCAATTATTTAAAATTTAAAAAACGCTTTAATAAGATCTTTAAAAATTACAAATTGACAGAGAGACGTTTCGACTCCGATCAAGCCATTTTCAATGTTACAAGTTATTAGAATTAAAATGAATAGTAAACGCATTCTTCTTCTGATATAAAGTATTCGGTATAGATATAGTCATATGTTGATATAATAAGTATAAATTGATCCTAATGAAAATTATATAAGAATTAATAAAATTACAAACAATAAAAAATAAATACAAAAGTTCTATTACCTTATCAAAAATACAAAAGAAGCAACAAGTCCATGATTAAAATTATTCGAAGTCAATTAATATAAAATATAATTAAAACTGTGTAGGATATTTTTCATTAATTTTCATTAGGATCAATTTATACTTATTATATCAACATATGACTATATCTATACCGAATACTTTATATCAGAAGAAGAATGCGTTTACTATTCATTTTAATTCTAATAATTTGTAACATTGAAAATGACCCGAGCGGAGTCGAAACGTCTGTCAATTTGTAATTTTTAAAGATCTTATTAAAGCGTTTTTTAAATTTTAAATAATTGAAGTATTTTGTTGATAAATTTACTTGGCTCTTTGCCCTTCTTATATTTTTATTGTTTTATATAGGTATTAATATTTTTTATCTTTCATAAAATATTCCGCAGTTGAATATTCTATTTGAAATACTTGTAATTTCGTGACTTGTGACTTATCAATATAACGCGGTCTTTACTTTCGTGCTATTAGGCTTGTATTATTTATTTTGAAATAGAATTATTGTTTCATATAGGTATTAATATTTTTTATCTTTCATAAAATATTCCGCAGTTGAATATTCTATTTGAAAAACTTGTAATTTCGTGACTTGTGATTTATCAATATAACGCGGTCTTTACTTTCGTGCTATTAGGCTTGTATTATTTATTTTGAAATAGATTATTAGAATAATAAATAAGTAAAAATAATCGTGCTTTTTTATAAACTTGTTTTTAGAATTTTGGGTATATTTATCTTATACTTTATAGTCTACATTACACCATTACGTGTTTCGTTATCCTACATTACACTAAAAAAAAAACCACAATTTATAAGGGAAACTGCTTCAATAATGTATCAAAAATATAGCTGTTTCTAAGTGGTGTGTGGTGTTTAGATTTCGGTAGAGAGACTGGCACGTCACAGATTATCGCCTCCCTATAACTCTTGCGTAGAAAAGGTCCCGGGCTGTCGGTCGGCTTATCGGTCTGAGAACCACTTGTTATCCTAGGAAAGCGGGACTCGTAAGTTCTCCTAAGACCATTCGTTGTAGACTTCATCGTCGAGCATGCGTGTACACTTAAACACATTTTATGATTGTCGCACAATCACGCGTACTCGAATGTTTCAAGAGACGCAATTACCACGTATTACGTTTTTATCCGGCTTCTGTTCCCGTATCGCACTCTCTGTATTTCTTCGTATTTATTTTTGCTCAGCGGGACGTCGCGTCAGTATACGCGTCGATATACCGTTATTGCTTAATTCTTCGAAAGCAAAAACACGACCTTGCGCTGAAAGAACGCGGTTTTTGTTACTCTCTAAAACTTTTAGAGTGAATCTCACTCTGAAGAATGAAATCTCATTTTTAATCTTTTAGAAGACTTTTTCAAGACTCAATTTTCACTGTTTAGAATAATGTTCTGAAATATTTAGGAAGTAAAGTATTTAAAAACTTAGTTATATAGATACAAATTTTATTTAATTTATTGCGTACCTGTTTAAAATCTGGAAACAATTTTATTAAACCATCAGAATAATGATGTTAGACACTCAAGCTGATTATTAAAATGTGACAATTTTTTACAGCATTGCTCGTTATGCTTGAGCTTCTTACATAATTATTTTGCTAGTCCAATAAAATTATTTTCACATATCTATATCTATAACTTCAACTTTTATTAGCTATATTTCAACTAAATCTTTTTCTTTTCGATGTGCATTATGTTTCACATAGCTTCAGTGTTGATTGAATATTTGCAATCTTGAAAAAGTGCGTATGGTTGAAGAATAAAGATATTAATAAAGATAGCAAGTACATTTCATCGTTTGAGATGATAGAATAATTTATGATTTGATTGAGAATTTTCTTCTTGCGATGTTAATTCATTTCCATTTTATCATTTAATGCGGTCACGTCTCAATCTTATTTTACAAACAGCCGTTTCGCCTCGGTTAATTTCCATTGGCAGCAGTGTGAAAATGTTTCCACAAATAATAGCACACCATTTCATACACCATTGTTATTAATTGAGGGATATTGTGCCCATTTGTGAGCGCGCCATTGTCAAGTACATCTATAATGAGAGAAGGATAGGTCGGAAAACGATTATCGTAGGGCGACTCACAATTACCATTGTTATCATCAGCATTGTGGCGATACTTTACGCGAGACGGTCACACCGTTTCGAGTTCATTATCGGACCTGGTGGCCACGTGGTCGCACGCCGCGCCGTCCGCCGCTCAGGCATTTAAATTGCACGCGCCACATAAGCGGCCGGGTCGTTCGCGAGACGCTGCATTTACCGTATCCGCAATTGCAATCCGCTTTGACGTTTACCGCACCAGGTGCACCGGACGTGTGTAAACAAAGAATTGTTACCGTGTGTATTACGCGCGCCTATTACAATAGTCGCTACTCGCATCCTCTCATTGTACTATTTGCATTCTTTCTCGTATTCATAATCATTCGTAAACGGTGGAGGGGTTTATAAAGAGTACACGATATGAATTCAGCTTATCACGCAATCGCGTAGACCTCATTGGATCCAACTTCGAGCATATGAATATACACTTTTGAATAAATTATATAATTAATATTAAATATACATAGAGAGTATATATATATGATAAATTTCTTGTATTTTGAAATGATGATAAAAATAAGTGAACCCGGATACATATTTCTAGATATTTTTATCGTGAAGAACGCAGCTTTTTTTACGAGAAATTATCAAATTTCCACATGAACGCTTCGTACGTTTTGGCACGAAGGATATCGAGCAGGTATTCCACTTTACGCCAGTTGCGCTGAGAAATATATCATTAGTACATACATCATGCCACTGGCGGCTGTAATTTGGTTGTACAAAACACGGTACTTTGGTAGAGTAAACTATGTCCTTGATATAACTCTCAGAAGAAAAAATCCACAAGTGGTGAGAGGAAGGGATGGACACGGAATGGAGATCTATTCAATTAATAACCTAGAAAAAAAGTCACTAAAGATGTGATCATGGAAGCTTAATAGTTTTTTAAATAAGCTTTTTTAATTGTTCTTTATAGTAAAAATAAGAATTATGTGTGTTCATTATTATTTCTTATTTCAAAATAGAAGTTTATTATGTACAATAAATTTCCCTGTATATGTGATAATTTATATAGAAAGTTAGAATAAGTATTTATGTTTGTGTGCATAGATTTGTGTCTTTATATGTTTATAAAAATTTGTATATCTTTAGATGTACAGAAATCAACCACGAGGCCTCAGAAAACCGAGAAATGTAAAATTACACGGATTTTTTAAAACCGATCATACGAAATAAAGATAATAATTTCAATTAAAGTACTATGCAACAATTGGTAATAATAGTTAATACGTTGAGATAGATCAGTTTGTACTTAATTGCGACTAGTTCAGCGCAGACAAGTACCAAACGCCGTTTCTGTAATCCCTCTCTGATCCCCCTTAGCGTCGTATCACGTCGAATTCTTGACTGGCGCGTTCGAGTACCGTAACCATTAATATTACGCCTCGTTAATCCTACAGAGAGCGAGTCTGATTAATCGATTGAGCCGCATGGCGACCTGCGGGCATCAATTATGGCTGCACCGACAGGTTTTCGTTTTCGGCTTGAATTCGCCGCGGGATGCCACTTATGTACGAATAGCCGGATCGATAATCGATTTCTCGCGGCGTGCAAACGCACCTGTAATTCCGGGCATATCCGTGTAAATCAGATGAAAACGCGACGTCTCGAGACATACGCGATTTACGCGCGTGGTTCTTCGCGGCCATATTAATGACAGTGATGATTCGAAGATCACAGAGACTCTCGTTACAGTCTGGTTTAACAAATTAATTTCACAGTCGATATCTTTGAGATTTCAAAAAGAAATAAAATTTAATAGAGAAACGGTATTCTTTCGTCGTAATTATTGATCTTTGCAAAGCAGGTAAAATTGCATTTGATTTCGAGGTATATACGACACACGTGATTCTTCGCAATCATATTAATGATAGCGATGACAGCGTACTCGGAGATTACAGAGACTCTCATTAAAGTCTGGTTTGACAAATTAATTTCGCAGTCAATATCTTTGGCATATTTTAAAAGAAAATAAAATTTAATAGAGAAACGATGTTCTCTTCTGTCGGACTTATTAATCTTTGCAAAAAGTTTAAAATTGATTATCAATTAATTTTTATTGACATTTAATTATAATAGAAACATTTAATCTTGTTTAACTGTTAAATTGAAACAGTAAAATTAAAAATTTACAAACGTAAAAATACTAAAAATTATTAATTTTGAAAATATAGAGAAATTTTTGATATTTCTAAAATCTTTCAGATTAGAGAATACAAACTTTTAAAGATGCGGTAAAAATTAAAATTTATTACTAAATATAGCACAAGTAGAGTCAGATGTATGAAATAGCTTATAAATTTTCACGAACTCCTAATCAGCCCTGCTGTTGGAAAGTCTTACCGCGTACAAACATACTTCAACTCAATGATAATAAACTCTAGTCTGTACTTCATATGAAGAAAATTGACTTTGACAGTTCGAAGTGCCATTCGCGCGCGAGCACTTCTTTTCACTATTTCAATAGAATGACAAAAATATACACCGGCCGCAAATGCGAGGGCAAATGTGCATTATGCTTCTTCTTTGCTGATAGTTTTGTAATTGCCAAAGAAGAGCCAAGAATGAAATAGAGGAATTTCGAAACTCGTCGCGATCGGACAATGGCGCGCGTGCTGTCCAGGTATCCAAAACCCCAAATCTCTTGGAATCACAAAGGTGCCTTAAGGATCTATTATAGTCGCGATTTTCGGGATCGTAGCGTACTTTACGGGATTGTAGCGCTAGGGTTTTCCCCCATCCTTAAAAAGTCCTTTTCTCGACGTGTCTGAACGCATATATTGACATTAGACCTATTGAAGAAAGAACAGTTAAAGTAGCATTCCTGAAATCTCGACGCTTTACACTGCTTTCTCACTTTCCACCGATCAGTCAACAGACACTCGTCGGAGTGCGTTTTACACGCCCGATATGTTAATGGAGATGTAAAGCGACACGTTCTCCGCAGAGATACACGACACGTTCGATAATTTATTGTAATTATTGTTGGGTATCCGGATTCTCCGTCAAGTGCTAACTCATTGCACGTGTCACCAACGGGATCGCTGTGATTTCCATTCATGTTTTATACGTACCTACACTTGACGTGTCGCGTTGATCCTCAAAAGCGAGTGGGCTTTACGACGATGAATGACGCAACAAAATGTAAGCTCGCCGTTATTCTGTTCTCGTATCAACATTTCATTTCCGATATCGGTATCTATTCTTGATTTGTAGTCTGCCGGCGAACGTATGTATCTGCTACCTCGTACTATTTTACTGTTATAGTCAATGATTGCGCGATTTATTGTAAGTATCTTGTGGCTACGAAAATGTAATATTGTTGGCATGCACATTTTCTTAATATTAATGTACATTAATACAATAAAAATTAGGAGAAATTAATAAGGTATATTTAAAAGTATAAAATAGATATATTTTTAGCAGTTAAATAAAATTAATTTATTATTTATTCGAAGGATAATATTCTGTTATACTATCGGATATCAAAGAAACAATAATAATTTGAATTAAATAATATTTTGTTATCTTTAACTTGCGTGTATGTCAAAATTTAAGTCAATCCATTTTTGCGGTTAGTTTCAAAATAAAGAATGTCCATATTAATGTATGCATTTGGTAAATAACAAACTAATACATACTAAATTTAAGTCAAATACATATATTTTTCATAAATTATTTGACTCTATTGTTTTAATTAAATTAACTAAATATTGAGTAGCAGCAATGACAATTACTTATAATAAAAATGAAAAAAATTCAAGTTAGATATAATTTGATATTATGAATCTTTATGATTAATAATGTAATTAACACGTAAATGTTAATTGATCATTGAATTAGGAGTATGTTATGGCTAGCAATTTTACTTTTTTAGTTTCTGTATCATTAAAATAATTAATGAGATTAACTTGCTTTCAAGTTTAGCTCAGAATTGGTAGAACAATCTATGATTAATTACTATAATTATCAAAAGAAATTTTGAAAGCCGTTTCAGGTGCTCAAGTTACTTTATCTTACGTCACTGAGCGAGAGACTTGAATCGAGCTAGCTTTATGGGCATATACATATATTTCTTTTGTGCTCACGGGAGAATACGATCCTCAAAACACAGGTGAAACAAGCCGTAGCTGACCGAACTATTAGTCATAAGGACCACCAAGCGCGTTCCTACCACGGTCCAGTTGCATGTGGACGAAACCGCATCAAGGGTATTTTGTAAACACGTTATCATGAACACGAGAGGAAATGGAACTCTTAAGTGCGGCCCCTCGAGTCCTCCGAGAGGACATGATGCACCTATTAGTGAAATAAAAAAAATCTTCCCGGGGAAGAGAATGGTTTAAGCGAGAGTCTCACATTCTCGATTCTCGAGAGGAAGGAGTCGCTCTTTGTAGAACAATGAGCTTGTAACGCGTGTAACGAACCGGAACGAACAAATGGCCGTACGTCATTGTTTTTCGGTGTAAATCTGCGCTCTTATACGATTAGAGTTTTCGATGAGTCAGATATATACCGTTCGAAAAAGATTAGATTTTATTGTGGGAAGCACAATGAATAACTATAAAAATATTCATCATTAATTTTAGCCGAGTTCAGCGAGACGATCGAAGAGACTGCGTCGTAAAAATAAGTTCCGACTTAATTCAATCTTATCTTCTTCCATTTAGTTTCCGTTCGTACTCAATGAGCTTTCTGGCATTTTCTCGTCGTCTTGAGATAATCGATTCAGTCATTGACAAATCGTAAAAGTGTTGAGCAGGTACAGAATTACTACGACATAATCCCTAATAATAACGGCAACTTCTTCGGTCGTACAATAATTACCAGAAGTCTTTTACCGCGATTACATCGAGCGTGTACCAACTCCGCGTCGTTCTCCGTACTCGGTATATCTCTTGGCGATGCTTGCATGAGAATCACGCGAATCACGATCTCCTCTCTCTCTTTCGCACGACATTGCGTAGGCTTACTACACACGCACGTGGACACGTGCGTCGCGCCACGCCGGCCGGCCGGCCGGCCGGCGGAAAGACGGAACAGGGGTTATTTCTGTCGTCATCAGTCACTCGTAGCAGGTTTAAGTCGTTCCACGTCAGTATGAGAGAAGCAGAGGAAAAGAGGAGCACGAAGCAGGAGAAGAGACTCCGATTTCGTGCACAAACATGACACAATGCCGCAGTCTCTGCTCCTTTTCTGGAATCGCTGTTGCACGCGATCCTCCCTCTTGCCATGTTACGACTATTATAAGAAGACAGTATATGTACATATGAGAAAGTAGTGTATATAGTTAGATACGACAGAAAGGAAAGCGTGCGATGCACTAAATACAGAGTTCGTCTAAGCACGGAAGTTGGTAACAAGAAGCACCTTTTAAAAAATATCCTATTAATTTTCTTAGCAAACACATTTAAATTAGATGATTAATTATAGAATTATTCGGATTTGAGATTTTGACTCCATACATTCTAAATAAATGAAACATTAATTAACTTCTTAGATAATAATATTTGAACAAATAATAGATTAATACTTATATATAATACATATAATGCTAATCATAATATTTATATAATATAATAGTTTCTAATGTTTTTATATTAGCCTGCAGTATATAAAGGTATATTTCTTGGTGTTACTGAGTAGTAGAATACGAAGAAATATACTTTTGTACACTACTATCCAATAACACTAACTAATAGTAATATAGTATTAATGTGTTACAAAATTTCTACTCGACAAAGTGTTAAGTACGTGTGTTGTACTATTCAGCTATTGTATATTTATATTGTTGAATGAGAAATTATAATGTTGATGCAATTTTATCATGTTATATTATATATATACCATTGTACTATTTGTTCAGTAAATTAAAATAGGAAGATGCAGCTTATTTTTTACTTTTCTTCATATATTTGCGATTATCTCTGTAATGTCTAAATCATTATTGTTCGTTATTGCGATTCGCTCGAGCTGCATAATTCGATCGTAGAGAGAGAGGACGTGGATGTCTTGAAGCATTTACGGACAGGCCAATTCACGAACGGATACATCGCTCACGACAAATAGCTGCGTAGTAAATGTACTCGAACCAAGCCTCCGCCAATTTCCTAATCACTCACGTCTTCTGTCCTATGTCAACGTGAACCACGCCCGTGTTCAATGTTTCGCGCGTTCGCTATTCGTCGCTATGCATCGAGCGTTTTCAGCACGTCGAACGCGTCTCTTTGGAATTCGTAAAGTGATCGTTACGATAGTAGCTGCAAGGTGCATCGGGGGTGCAATCGACGAGGTAGGGAGAGACGGTAGTGATTCACGATAATCGATGGATGTTTCAAGGACGGCAACGATGATGCGTTCCCTTGAACTCGATCATTTGGATTTAAATCGTTCTTTGAATTTCCATGAGAGAGAACGTGGAATGAAGATGGAATGTGAGATTACTGTGATGAATATGTAAGAATGCTATTTTTAATATGAAATTGTCATGTTTGAATATATTATAAGAGTAGTGATAATATTTTTTCTTTTTAACATATTGAACAATACAAATTTATTTTATACGTATGTATAAATTACTTATTAAATACTAACAGTAACATTACATCACAATGTTATCATTTATTTCCTACTCAATAATGTAATTATCAAGTACAACATGTATTATATTTATATTGTTGATTGGAAAAATGTATAATGTTGATATAATGTTATTGTTAATTGATGCTTTGAATAATGGAAGATTCCGGATTCCTATCTTTCGGAGAAATTTGTCTTTCGACAATATTCATATTAGAAAATGTTGATCTATTTATTGGACAGTAAAAGGAATGTTTAGACAGTATTAAACACCTTTAGATTGTCATTGTTATCGCTTCCCCATTCAACCAATATACTCTAGTCGCGAGAGGAATAGGAGCGGTTCAGCAGACTGCAGCCCGACACGCGCACAATGCGCGTCCGTTCGTTCTCTGACGAACGCCCAGTTGCTTTCTTTCTACGCGCGCATAATGTACGCAGTTTGGTGCAAGCAGCACGTCCGGGAGATTTCTGCCACGTTGTTCTTGAAATAGGGAGCTACGTGAGCGCGCATGGGAGCTTAGTGGGACTTGTACAGATTCGTCACCGGACCCAGAACAGCGAGCGAAGGCTTCGCCTTTTACGTGGCAAGCATTTGTTTTGTTAGGGATTTTCTGGTGAGATAAACGAGACGAGCTCTGCGTGGGAGAGATGCTTTAGACTATAGAGTACTATTTGCGTACATCGCTTTTGTGTACCGAGTGTGTCTGATTAATTTCGAGAACAATCTTATTGCGAAATTATAAAAGCATTATTTTGGAATTATAATATGTAATTATTAATTTCAAAGTAACTGTTTTATAACTTTGCATTTTTTAAATAATTTTAACCAAAAATTTAAGTCTCTCGTTAAAAAAACAAGTTTTTATCAAAAACAACTTTTTATAGTAATAAATAAATACAATGCAAAAAGAGTATTTGTATAGGGAAGATTTTTATTTACAAAAAACTTTTTACTTATAGAAGAAAATGAACATTAATTAGCAATTTATTAACAATGAGTATGTTCTGTCTACAGATGTATTATAATAGAGATATATAAACGTATTGCCTGATGATCTTAGCATGTGTTTCGTTAGAGAGAATTAAATTGTATCAGCATTTTTCTTTAATTGGATACTTTAGACAGAGAAAGGAAGGGAGAGGAAAAGAGAGAGAAAGCTACCTTATTCTTTTCGAATAGTAACAACTTCATTCTGCAGTTTATTCTTATTACGTTTATGCTCCAATATAAACAAAAGAACTTCGCGAAAATAACTCTGATCTTAGAAGCTAAATTTCTCAACTGCACTTTTTGCACTCACTGTTAAAGACGTATTTATCTTCTTATTAATGTACTATCACTGAAAAACATGTATTTGAAAAAGCGAATCAATGAAGAAAATGGCAAAATGCTCGTTAGTGACGTGAAATATTGCAGCGTGATTAGTATAATCTGATTAGCACGTTCCGCGTAGCGCTTGGAACGTCGTTAACGATCTTTCTCTCGCTATATCGGCTGCGTGTGAGCTTTAGCAGGACTATTATTAAATATTGTTTAAATGAGCGATACCGAAGGATCATTATTTCCCGCCATGCGCTCACGTGGCCGCGTGTAATCCGCACGAAGTGAACATTAATCAAGTGTGATGGATCATGCGTTGTACACCCGCAACATATAATACTGACTAATAACAGTGATTTTTAGCAGAGTACAGCACATCATTCTTAACATGTATCTTAAATCAAAATCGAGGTTGTAAACATAATACAATAGAATCTTTGATATAATAATAGATAAAAATCAGACTCGATAATTGCTAGAATCTTTGATACATATTTTATCTAACTGTAATCAGTATTCGCAAAATCTAGTAGACACAAACCTTTAATATGTAAAGTTGTGAAAAATTAATTGTAACAAATGTTTTTCACAATCTTACGGAACTTCGATCTCCAAAATAAAAAAAGTCATTGAGAGAATTAGGTACATATATTTTTTAAACAAAGATACTTTAAAGTACACTGGAGACCCGTCAATTTCACAGTGAATCAGGATTTAAATTTTAAGAAAATTATATTAAATCATAAGATGGATTAGAATCGACATTTTTTAAAATAATAACAAACTAGGATTAGAAACAATTTACGTACGACATCGATTTAAAAGCGAATAAAATGTATGACAAGTTATTAAAGTTCTATTAGCCGCTAATCAATTCTCGAATCATGTCGGAAGAAGAAAACCCGACCGATTACTTCTTCCGTTGCAATTTCCACGACACGATGATCAATTCATTATCACCGGTGCGGCACAGCGTCTTTTATCTTTTGCGCACTATTCTCTCTCTTTGTCCCACGGATAAGCTCGTAACATTTCTTCACGTGTCACACGAAGTATGTATACCGGTAACCCGTTCAGGTGTTACTCGGAGAACCGGCGCGACGACGAACCTGTTCGCTGCATCTTTGCGTTGCATCTCCACGGTGTTCCGCAACTGGTTTCACGTTATGCTCTGTCAAAACCTGTCGATGGATGCGTTGCCTAGCAGAAAATGATGGGATCGGTACACATCGCTTCGATTACACGTTTCTTTCGTCGTCTATTCTTTTTTTTTCCTTTTCCTCTCCGTGCAACTTTCCCGGCTAGAGATGTTGCGCCGACATCGGCTGTACACGAAAAACAGTAATTTTTTTATGTATTATAATTACAACTGATATTTGTTGATTATAATTACACTTGCGTGTTACAGTAAGTTGTAATTGACATCTCTGATCGATTGGAGCTTACATTTATTCCGGATACCGCATGCACTGGATATATAAGAAATGTTTCTTGTAAAACTAGTTAAAAATTTATTACATATTTAAAATTGTCATCTATTAAGCAGCAAGTAATTTTCATCAAGATAATATATTTTTCTGTAATGTTTTATTATGTTGGCATTTAGACAATTTTAAGAATTAGTATTGCAGTATTTTTTTACAAGAAAAGATGTAGTGAACACATTATTTTTATTATAAATTATGTATATGTATATATAATGGATCATATACTATTTATCTATAAAAATAAAATTTTGAAATACAAGGACTCTTAATATAAAATTGGCAGTTGTATAATATAAAGGACTAATAAGAGATAAAACTTCAAATAAAGAGGTGAGACTACATTTTAATTTATATGATATTGCGGTTTATAATTTAATATAATTGATTTTTGTATTGTAAGATTATAAAAGTTTGACAAATAATTTATTTAACTCTTATTAGTCCTTTATATTACACAACTATTTATTTATAAATAAGAAACAAGAGATTAATAAATTTTTATTATCTAATAAAAATATGAGGGAAAATTCTCTCGGAAGATTAATGTAAAATTAGATTTTCTCTCATGAATTTTCCACATCAAACGAATTTATGAGACGCTAATGTACACCTCTGACCTCACAGGCAGATGCTTGTGGAATAAACATAGCTAGGCACTGAGACTCACGGTGATTTATCGACGCTACGTACCAATGTACCGATTCATCAATAAAAGGCACCAGTAGTCTCGTAAAACAAAACTAAAAGAAAATTAACGACTAGAACAGAATTTTAACGACGCGCGGCTCTATTTCGGAATCTTGACAGCAGTTTACACGATAACAGACTCAACAGGGTCTTCAGAAAGTCCACATTGCCTCAGTTTATTGGTGATTAATTATAATGACAGTTATAGCACTGTTAAATAATCTTGCAATTTATTGTGTAAAACTTATAGTACAAATTTATAATCTAAAATAAAAAATATAACATCTGAAATATAAAAATATTTAACAGTTGTGTCTTTTATTATGTGCTATTTAATTTTTTATTTTGACTTAACAAGAATTTTCCATTTTGATTTCAGCTCAGAGAAGTACGTATAGTCTGAATAAGAACTTGAAAAATAGCGGTCTCTTTCCGTCCACATTCAATGTCGCCGCGAAAGCAGATATTTACGTTAACGCGACCTGCGGTGAGGAGGGCCCAGAAACTTTCTGCAAACCCTCGGAATCGTCGAGATGCGCCGTCTGCGACTCCAGGAGTCCGGATCCTGGCAAAAGGCACAACATCAGCAACATCCTCGACTCGAATCCCGGAAAATGGTGGCAAAGTCCTACATTAGCGAGAGGCAATCATTACGAATACGTGACAATCCTCTTGGACCTCAAACAGGTATGTAGATGCTTAAACAATAAATACGTATAGGCCGCATACTTTTAAACCAATTTTTGAACAAAGTGATTGCGTGTAATAATATTAAACATGGTTATTGAGATAAAACTTAAAAGAATAGATGAAATGAATTTTTAAGGGATCACTTTGCGATAATTTATGTTGATTCACACTTAATTTTTATACTTCTACACCGTTTTCTGAATACATCTTTTTTCTTCCACGGTGTATTATATCGCATTAAAGATGCTTTTATCCTTGTTCTCCGAAAAATCGTAAAACGACTTTCGTCCTCTTGTTATATACTCGTTTCTTGCATTATGCTCTTTGATGTCGATTTATATCGTTCCCTCTCCGCGCAGACAATGGTGAAATGGACAGAAAAAGAGAAAGATACAAGAAACGAAAGAATCGAAACTGATTTGCGCGAAGTGAAACAGAGAAAGATATATGTACGGTAAGATGAAGAAGATAGAGAAGCCTTGGAGGATCCCTTTCCGGAAATTTACGTGCCGGCTCGCAGGTATGCCCCATGTAGCCCTTCGTCCTTTAACAAATTGCGAGCGGCGGCGGAGAAAAACGTTTTAACGAGCACGGCGTCCCTTTTTTTGAGAGACTCTTAGTAATGAGGACGTACCGCGAAGTGGATCTGCAGAATGAAGTGCCGACACGACAAGCAAGGGGAGCTAAATTTTGACGAGATGGAATTTCATTCCATATATGTATATAAAAATCTTATTCTATGCGTTCATGTGCGCATCAAAGTAATTCGACGTTAATTAAATGTATTCGCTGAAAGAACTATATTCATAAATGTGATTTTTTTAATACAAAATTATGTATCCGCGAATATTTAATTTTATATTTAACAAACTTTTTATTTAACAAGAAAGTACAATGTGTATTAATTACAATGTAACTACTCTTTTATCACCATCATGTGATAAAAAAAAAAAATGAAAGGAAAATTAATTCTTTACAAAGAATTGAGGAATATTTCAGCAATAATTAATTCATTTTTATTTAATTACAAAAATCAATTAATCATTGCTGAAATATTTCTCGATTTCTTCAAACTTTTAAAAAAATTAGGAAAATTAATACAATATATACTCGCACATACAGCTATATCTAAATTATCTGGAACGCTTGTCTTTTAAATCCCAAAAACTTTATATTTCACAAACCTGAGTAGTAATTAAATATCGAATGTTCCATTGGTAAACACGTGTGCGTAATTTGCTAATTGATCCTCCCACTGGATACGACAGCCGCAGGGTTCTGAGTATAATTGATACGTTAATACACCCGTATAACTACCACCGATATCACAATAATGAACACGTTAAGATAGGTGAAATCTCACTGTGTAATTAAGAGACGCAGTGTTGGTGGTCCACAACCTTGACTCTTAATTGGACGCTGATTGCGAGCCTAATTCTTGCTATCCTTTCGGGATATCTTCCGCGTCCGATCGCGTTGTAGGTGTATCGTTTACAAAAGTTATTTCTCTCATAATGGTCCGTAACTAAAAGGTATTAAACAATGGACCAATAATATAACTGCAATCTAATTTTCGTCTCCTGAAAGATAAACATTTCAACAAAATAAAAACAATAAAATTATTTTTTAATGATAAACTTGTAATTGTAATTTTACGTTGACTCTGTAAATTATAACAGCATTTCTAACACAGACAGAATGGTTTTGCTAAACGCTAAAGTTTATCTAAACATTCAGCTGCATATAGATTTGAAAATAATTTTACTAGACAAAAATAATTATGTAGGATGTTCAAAATAGTTATTAGAATATCTAATAAACGTTTCTAAAACGTTAAAGTTTCAAGCACTCAAGTATGAGCAATAAGAGTTCACATTATGTATGATATATTGTTATATCAATATTTAATTAGAAAAATTTGAGCAATAAGAAAAATAAAGCTTTAATATTAAAAGTCATGAAATTGATTTTGTAATTTTATTTTTGATAATTGGTCATATATACAATTTTATGATACATAATGAAAATCAATATGTTATGAAGTGAAGCATATTAAGACTATTCTGAAATAAAAACAAGATATGCATGATGCTTCTTATATTCGTAACATGAGATTCAGCATCTGTAGCTGTGTTTTTCTTCCTGTAATACTCCTGCGGTACACCGGGTATACTGTATCTCTCGTTGTACTTTTTATGAAGAGAAAATTGCCTGCGATTCATTGCGACATTTTTAAATTACGGTCCGTGAATATTGGGAATGATTATGCTAATCGGTGAATAAGCAGGACGCGGGGGAATATATTTATGATCCTCGTTAACGCTCATTGTACTTATTAATTTTACGGCCGCCCCTCGCTGTTCATGATTGTTTCTTTTATCCCGCAAACCGATGTTAAATCGATATGATACATCGGCATTTGTTGTTATTCTGTTTATTGTTTTATCATAATCACCTAAGTCGAAAGAACTTTTTTTTAGCAAAAATTGTAACAATCTAATGTTAAAATTGACTGAATTAATCTTCACTTATTTAATAATTTGTTATATGTGTTACATCTTTTAGAATTGAAATAATACAAGTAATTTTATTGCAAAAAAAAATTATAAAGAAACAAAGACGATGGTAACAATAATAATATTTTATTCTTGCATATTGTAATAACTCGAAGAAAAAATTATTTGCCAGATGTCAATATATGTAAAAAAGATAGATTTTATTTCCTGATTTACCAAGAAGAAACTTCCCACGCATTGATTGATTCCGTTAACTCATCTCACGTATAACTTCTGTTTGCGCTACTGATTGGCATAACCGAGCGTCAGAATCAACCCCGCCTTTCATGCGAAGGCGTACGGTAGAATAAATTAATTTGTCTGTACCTAAAAAGACCGCCGTTGATGGACAACCTTTATCTTGCTGTACACAGTGAAAGGGCTGAGATCGTGTTGCGCAATAATTAGCAGACGGCTACAAATGATCGTCAAACATTGAGAAGGGAACGATCGCCGCCGCACTTCGTGTGGCTCTTTTTGCCGACATGCCGACATTTCCTCGCGGCAAAAGAGGAGGAGTTAAGATGGTGACTGACCGTGGTCGTATAAAATTCATTAGTACTCTTAATGGAGTCTTGAAAATGCATTTAATATATATTTTGCATGCGAAAGAAAACAGAAAATCGATTATGCGGGAAGGTACGATAGTTAACGAAGTATCTTCCATAACAGTCCAAACGCGATTAATAATTCTTAAAAATTGAATATAGAAGAGGAGGAGTTGTAATGGCCGGTCTTTATCGTTGCAGAGAATTCATTAGTATTCTTAAAGCAATGTTGAAGAAAATATTTAATATGTTTCGTAATATACAAGAACATAGTATAAAAAATTACATGAATTGCTAATGTATTTTCTATAACAATACAATAATTACAAAAATTAATAAAATGTTTAGGGGTTTATGTCGTTCAAATAATTGAACATTTCTTAATATTCACTGCAAGTATAATTTTTAATAATTAAAAAAATTTAACTTAATATATACGTGGAACGGCTCTGTTAAAATATCTAAAAATTTAGCTGTAAATACAAATCTGAAAATAATTTTATTTAGATTAAAATAATTATGTAGGATGTCACAAATTGGTTGCTAGAATGTTAAAACTTTTTGCAGCATATTTATAGCTGTCTACATAATTATTTTGACGATCCAACAAAATTGTTTTTATATCTGTACTTGGCTAAATTTTTAGACACTTCAGCAAAACGTTGTGTACATTTATAAGCTATACATATCAGAATCAATATATTTATGATATCGCATGCTGTCTGTGCCACTTGTGTGGATCGCCAAAAAGAGAAATGATCCTGTCGAAGGATCACGGAAGGATCAGACCGCGCGTCAAATCGCCTCCCTCGAATAGCATCGGAATGAAACCGACGAGTTATCGCCCGTCGTAGATCGACGCCACCTCTAACCCTGCGATGAGGTATCGAACGTGAAAAGGAGCAGCGAATGGTACTCACGTCGAACGACCGAAGCTCGAATCCTTCATTGTTCACGGATTAACGAGTCAAGTTGCTATCGTCTCTCAAACGCTTGCTCGAGGTCCTCGAACCAGCGCACACGCCGTTTTCTCCTTCGGCCGGGTGAATGAATCATCTTCCTGGGGCAAGTGGGAATGGAACGGGGAGAAAGTGAGAGACGACGGAGTCACGAAAATAATACCTCGTAGGGTGGAAGATCGCTCCTCCGTGAAGGCGGACTTGTTCCTTTTTCCTATTCATGGACCGGACCTTGCGGGATCGCGGATGATGTTATACGACGAGACACAATCGTGATTTTTTACCAGGGTTTTATGACCGTGCGCGCAACATTGTGCGTTATCGGATTGCTATAAATTGAATGCGAGACGCTTTTGAATTAATCAATGTGCTACTTTTCATGAGTGCCAAATTCCTTTGTAGCCATAAAAACGTGGAGAGCAATAGAAGTTTTTGTTTTTTTTCTTTTCGTCTAAAATTTACACTACAATCGAAAGGTATAATTAATATTTAACTTCGCGAAATAGTCATCTAAGATATTTGTACTCTGGCGAGAAAATGTGAATTGTATTGAGGAGGAATTATAATTTTAAATAGGATAAGATGGATATTTTGGATATTGAGCCATCATATAATAAGAGATTAATATCTGAAATGGTGCATATGAGAAGACAGAAATATGAAATTAACAAACAAAATGATACAGATTCATTGCTTGAACTGTATTCTAACATCATACATTCTTTTTTCTCTTTGTAATATTCTCCTTATATTATTCTCCTTTGTATTATTCTCCTTCCTATCATCATCTTGTGTTCTTGATTTTTGTTTTTCTTTTTGACATTACGTTATCTGACATCGTCGAAATCACTTGCTCTTTATTTCATGTGCAATCTTGCTTCAACGAAATTTTAAGAAAATACTGTGTATAACCTTTTCTTTTCTTTCATTGACTTTCAATATTTTATTTAATAAGGTACATTTATATATATATATATATATTATTATTTTATGTGTAATATCACTAATTTTCTTTTGTTAACAGTCGCTTTTTGAATTATTATTACATTACTGTTATAAACTTACAACGATTAATTTAACTATTTTAAAAAATTATGATTAAATCTATATTCATATTCTCAATTACTAATAAATTGAAAAACAATAATAAATACAAACTCTTATTTTAGACGTGAAATTTCAAAACATTTTTAATAATAAATACACAATATGTTAATAATAGCGATTTTAATTGGGATGTAAAAATACTGCAATTATTTACATAAAAGAAATCAAAGAGATAATTACTTTCGGAGTAAAAATATAGTATCATATGCTACAATCTTTTGCAAAAAAATTTGCAAGCGATTCATTAAACTTTCAGTTAAAGAACGGGATAGAATTGGATTGATAATATATTTGAAATCGTCGGTATAATTTTTTAAACCCAAATTCTTTTTCTGATAGAATTGTCTATTTCCTTTCTGATAGTGCGCGATAAAATCATTGGGAGAATTGGAAGCAAAAAGATTAGTGTGTGTGTCTTTATATAGATACTCGTATCTATAATGAGAATATGCAAATTACCTAGAATATGATAGTCTCGATCGAAATCATCAAATATGCGTGAAGTGGCTTCATACTTTTTGTCGGAACAGCCACCGTTATGGCACGTCACGAATTTATCTCGTAATTCAATTCCCACGGCCAGTGGCGATAATTACAGACCGCGGCGCGCGGCCCTTACATACAACGGATTCACGGCCATCTTTTTGCCTTCTGCTCACAATACACCGTTGGTCGTCCGCATTATAGGTTGAAGCGATTAAACCAGGCTTCTTCGAGATGCCAGCCTCAGAGCGATAATCGTATCATCGGTCCACGGCCGTCAATTAAAAGAAATAAATCAAAGTATGCCATAAGCTGATAACAGATCGTAATCGAAATTATTAATCTCGTATGACGCAATTTATAGATAACATCACATATTAAGGGACGGTCTTCTGGTTTTTACACTTTAAAAAACGAGATGTATTTTTTTTTTTATAATTATGTCTAATAATTTATATAGTATTTTCTGCATGTAAGAGTTGAGAATTACCGATTCTTCCTTTTTTTTTGTATCTTCTATAATTATCTCTTTCAGTTTAAGTCTAACTAGTTTTACAAACAACCTAGTACTCAATATATGACTGATTTACTTGCTGTTTGTAGGTAATGGATAATTAAATCTTCACTGCACTTAGGTAAAAAATATTTGCGTTGCTTGAAATCCTCAAAAATTTTTTGTACTTAAAATAAGACAAAAAGAAAGCGAAGATTCTTAGGGTAAAAGATAGTAAGGCGTACAGACTTACAGAAAATCTCATATATTTTTAATTAATATTTAGAAATGTTTCGTATTTTAAATCTAACCATCAGTTTTCATTGTTGGATTCAGCAAATATCAAAATGTTTAGCCAGGCCATATTTAGTAAAATTCTCTTATATTATCTCAGCAATTTGCGAATCGATCGATTATGCGTTGTGTCGAACGTAAGATCGTTTTCTTTTATTGCTTCTTTTTATACTTTTTTCTTGCTCTCTGTAAAAACCGCTTGCTTGCCGAGTGAATGGCGTGAATTATTATCCAGAGCCACGTTTGAACCGACAAGGATCGGGTTATTAAGATATTTTGGGGCTCGATGATATTGGCCTCAGCCTTATTGAAGACTTCCTTGGCAATAAGACCATGGCACACGACGGTATTCGCACTCGCGTCTTCACGCACAAATTGCTTTTCTTTGATTCGCGGAACCGGCCGATAATTAAAACGTCATTTTATTTATGACGGAGCGAAAGTTTTACGGGACGTTATCTTCGCGAGTTTGTGGCACGCAATAAGAGGATCGCGTGAGGTGAGAAGACACGCACGCGAATCGCACTCGTATCGAAAATTACCTTTCGTTAAGTCAAGAAGCGGAACGAAATTTAAAGCGACATTTCGTTTATCGCGCCACGGATCTTACTTTATTGCGATGTTATCGGTAAGCTGCTTCGAGAGGTTCGCGAAAGAACTGCGGAGCGAAAAGACGTGCATATCTTTGCGCCTTTCGAAAGCGAGCTAAACAAGAACATAATTTAATTAAATATCGATTTGTTTACTCTTAAAAGTGTTACTTATACGGTCCCGGCTTCGCTGAAATATTATCAGCGATACACGGACTTACTGTATAACGTCCTAAAGTTATCTGCGTGGAGAATTCGCATCCCTGTTTACGCTCGTTCAAAAAAGATCGATGGTCGCTCTGTCAAAGTGCTTGAGTAAAAGAGGAAAATCAACTTTTACGTTCTCACAGGTGTGCGAAATATTTTAAGGCTCCCGACCATGACGCGATGACCAGTCATCGCTGATGAAAACTTATGAGCCAACACTCAAACGCGACGATGGCACATCGTGACCGGTCGAGCCGGAACGAAATGTGAGAAAATCAAGATATAAAAGGAACTGACGATAAATCAATCCAGTCCCTATCCTGCTCTTTGACCGAAAGTTTAACGAATCGAAAGATCGCAAAATTTTCGCAGAAGATTGTAACGCAATACTATATTTAAATATTAATCTTTTTTTCCTTTTCGATCAAGATTATTATATACAGAATCGTGAGATAGCACAAGTAAGATTATTTGATCATATCGAAGCGCCTGCCTCCGGTGAAGCAATATTGGAAAATATTTCCTTGTGGAAACTATTGATGATCGAAGCGTGATGTAGCGCCATATTTGGAAAAATATTTGTAGTACATCCCGTTATAAAGAGGATCAGGGGTCGTAATTCGCCATCGTGACTTCAAGACGGCGAGAATGGAAAGCGAGAATATCGCGTCGCGTTGGTGATAAATCGAATGAATTTCTTGCTTCTGCACCTCGTATTGAAAGCGTGTCAATTACGTGGTGAAATTTAATTACTTGGAATTATATTGAAGCAACGAGATTACGTTTGAGCGAAATATGAGGATCGTTTGCATTCACGAATTATTCTCATTCACTGCGTACTCCTCGTGCGCAGTACGACACGTTCTCTCAATTGTAATCGCGGAATTCTATATATAGGAATTGATTGAGTGTATTCACGATTGGAAACAATTATTATTAATTATGATGCCAGAAGGGTAGCACTCGAGATAACAATGTTAACCCTTTAATGCCAGTCTGGATACAGATAGAGCATACAGCTTTCTTTTTATAATACTTTTTCCATTACTTATTCCTATTTTATTAATTTTTGATACATATGATTGAATCATTTATATCTCGTGCCTTCCTTTCTTTGAAATACTAGGCTCTTAGCTAATTAATGGTCTCTTTTTTTCCTTTTTTAGCACACAACTTTGTAAATATTTTCTAAAAATTGTTAAAGCATATATGAGATTCGCTTAATAATTTTTGTATACTTATAAAATAATGAAAATTAATTCGAATAACTCATTGTACATACAATAGTAAAAATCGGATAATCATTGTGTGTACCAAAGATTAATAAAACGTACATTTGCTATTATTATGTTTTTATGATTCTGGTGTTTAGATTGAAAACAATTTTTTACAATATCATTAAATTAGAGAAATAAGACCGTCATATAAATAATTAAGTCAATTAAGTAAAAGAAGTCTTGCTTACGATCAAAATTGGATGTTAAAATAATATACATATGTATTTAAATAAATTTGTGTAATATCTTACTCTAATTTAATTTAGAAAAATTATTATTATTTGATTGTTGCAAATCTGAAAAGGCGAAAAGCAACCTAGTCATATATCTGAAATAAATTTATTTAAATACATGTAAATGGTATATTATATCGTTCCAATATCCGACTTTAACCGTAAGTGGCGCTTTTCTTTAAAATGCGTTTTTATGAAAGTTATAAGCACTCAAACTAAATCTGCCAAACCTATAAGTGTGTCTTTCCTACAGTGCAGCACCGAAGAGTTAGTTCAGAGCAATGCTTGTAACTCGAGATACAAAAATCCTGAATTCGTCAATAACGATTCTGCATTTAGATGATGAATTTCTTGGGCCACCCTGGCTTATTTAAAGTGATCACTTCCCGTCACGTCGTTACACTCTGACAACTTTACGGCAATTAAACTCGTGCCACACGAGATATGCGCTTTCGGGTTATTTTTAAGTCGCACAGACTTCGCGAGGGAGCGAGAAGAAAAACGGATATAGACGGATGCGCTCGAATCATCGTGGTGCACGTGAAAGCCCGGGTGCGAAGGGTTAACGATCGGAAGCGCGTGAATTTTTCGTTCATTTCCCTCCTCTCCTCTCGTTTCAGCGAGGAGGAGGCTTATGCTTCTCGCGAGGGCACAGCTGAAAAAGAATAAGTGCGGTAGGCATTGGACCGTTTATGGAGACTGGGTTTATGTCGCGCCGCAGGTATACCGGAGCAGGTATTTACCCGTGCACAGATTGTACACGATGCCTGCATACTTTCGACTCTTCTCCGGCATCGAAGGCGGACGTACATACAAGTATTCGTGGCTCGGTTCCGAGGGAAGAGCACAGTAGGGAAAAAAAGAGGAGGCCCCCCCCTCCCCCTGACCGGGGAGGAGCGAGGGCCGCAACTTGAAACTCGGTGGGCTTTCGCCTCGTACCGTACTGTTGATCCGACTGCTCACAAAATCGAATTACTCGGTCCGATTAACCGTCGGTGTTTGTGGAGCAGAGGGATTGCGGCTTCGGCGTGATTCATCGACCCCGATCAATTATCGCTGTGTTGCGCGCGTGGTCTCCTCTTCGTTCGTTAAATGCTTGAGGCAAATATCTCTTACAAAGTATATTCTTTACTTAAAATTCAAGTATCATAACATTTGCGAAACAAACAAGTTCTGAAGTATTAAAATCATTTGAAATTTGAATTATTTTATTTCCTCAAGGATGATAATTAATGAATGTATATATTTAGAAATTTATACTTATACTAATTGTGATATAGTGACTGTTAAATGACTCATTTTGCTTAATTCTTATGTGTTTTTTATGCTGCTTCTAAAAATAAGAATTTATTTTGTGGTCTCCAATTTTTTGTAATCGACACTCTTTTGAAAAACTTATTATTGCTAACAATAATTCTTTATATGAGGTCTTTTTGTTAATAAAAATAATTTTTGTTTCAAGTTTTTCATTATGGAAAAAAATCATATTAAATTTAGTAACTATTTTCTATGAAATATTCGTTTCTGTTTAAGGAGAAAAAATAAGTAGAGGAATTTTTTAATGTATATGTTGCTAAAAAATTTTGCTCTTTTTATGAATTTGGCAAACAGATTTCAAATCAAAGCAAAAGTATTTTAAAAATCACTTTAATATATTAATTTAACATAAGAAAAATTAAATGTTGTAGACAATAAACTATCGAAAAATATCAATTCATAAAATTTGTTAATGCATGTATTACTTAAATTCCTATCTTCCTCATAAATTTACCAAATAGATTCGTAAAATCAGTGCAAAAAATATTAATTATAAGAAACACTTTATCAAATCTATTTAACACGAGGAAAGTGAAATTTTGTCCATCAGTGTTATTTCCATGTTGTTCAGAACAAATCAAGAAATATACTGAACAGCTTGACTAAATTTTTAATTTATAATTGTTTTAAGGTAAAAAATGTTATCTTAATTTTTACTTCTGTTCTATTAAATAAGATTTGTTACGGATTTTTTTTTCAAACCGAATTGTGGAGAAATTTTGAACCTATTAGGAGATCAATTAGGGAAACATTTCTGGAGCGTGATTTTAACTGGCTCCTATATTGATAACCGAAGCATTCTCGCGACATAAAGTATTCAGCGACAAAGAATTTATGTAACCTTTACGAGGGAGGTTCTTTCTCTCTCATGGTTGACCCCTTTTAAAGGCGCTCGGGTAATTCCCTTTAA
This sequence comes from Cyphomyrmex costatus, assembly GCF_001594065.2. Classification (NCBI taxonomy): domain Eukaryota; kingdom Metazoa; phylum Arthropoda; class Insecta; order Hymenoptera; family Formicidae; genus Cyphomyrmex; species Cyphomyrmex costatus. The sequence continues at coordinate 52,640 of NW_017280270.1, forward strand.
GAAACCAAATCGAGTCGTAAAATCGATGGCCTTGGACCACCCAGGACCCCGATAATATGTTTCCTCGAACTTTCTCAAGTAATGAAGGCGATTCTGCTGCTCGTAACGAGCCTTGGAAGATGTTACGTCCATACTACACGCACTAGTGTAAGGTAAAACTGCGTTCTCTAACGTCACTCTCACCATCATGCTGTTTCCCTTTAACGATGACCCACTTTGCAATTCAGTCGAGTCGTAATATGACGAATCTTATTTCTGGTCGCTTCTTTTGTACCGGTATCATCGTTAATTTTTATGACAAACAGATTTAGTGTGCCTACACTGAGAAAAAAGATTGGCTGAATATGGCATAGCATTTTTAATTGGCTGCTACAACAAAAAATTGGATGCTGTAGCCAATTAAAAATGCTATGCCATATTTTACTATATATCTAAATTACTGCAGCAGCTAATTTTTTCTTTCAGTCTACGTATATAAATATTTCAATATTTATTTTAAATTTGTTAATTATATTTTAAAAAGCATTGTGTAATTATGACGAGACTACATTGGCGAGAAAAAAGAATGATTTTCACACCAGTTTTCACTCACGGTCTCACTTTCAGACTAATTTCATCAACGCACTTGGGATTTCTTGTTAACGCGCGACGAAAGCGGTTCCCGCACGCGTGTTCATCGCACGTGCGCAAATGTCTTTTGGCAAACGTCGCGGAGCATTGGTCCAAACTGAGATCAGATTGGCAAGAGACCAGGACGTGGAATCCTTCGTGGCAGACCGCGCGGTGTCCCTCGTTGCGTCGAGGTGTTGCTCACTCGGCCAAAGCCCAAGACGAACACTCGCTAGAATTCTCCTTTTGAGAAGTGCCAGAAGTAAATATATTACGAAATCTGATACATTAGATTATATAGACTAAAGAAATTATTCGACTAAAATTAATATGATGACAGTACAGTGTCTCATAAAATATTTTATATAAATTTTTATCTGAAAATTCTGAAATTAGTACAAGGTTTTTAGGGAGAATACTTTTATGTATACCCAAAAATAATTTTTGATGAAAACCACATATATTTTTCATATATGCACGAATTTTTTAATTGGTTTTTTGCTAATACAATTTGGCAACATTATATATAGATTTTTGAAATGGCGAATAAAATTGTAGTTATATCTGATCTCTGATCGCTGATTCAGCGACGAGGCGATGTACGATGAAGTAATACAGATATATACTTCCCCCATCAAATTGCTGCTTCTCTAACGATATAAATTGCTTCGGCGTAATCTCTCTCGAGGTCGCTGCACCAACTTATGTACGTGTCTAAATCCAATTTTGCTGAGTCTCCCTCACTAAGTTCTCCAACATACGCGCAATCGAATTTCGCTCTGCGTTAAATGATCGTTTCCCTCGATGACGTTTTCTATAATTCGATTTCGTTCGCACTGCTCGACGTAAAAATTGGATTTCCAGACGCAGCCATCTGCGGAAATCGTATATTCCCTTACCATGTCAATTTGAATTTAAGATGCCTTTATTATTAGCAAATTTGATGAACGAAGAAATACGAGAAAGCGTCAAAAAGTGGAAGAAATTTTATATTTTTTATGCTATAAATTTTATAAAGTACAAATAAGATTATAAAATGAAAATTAAGATTAATAATTATAATTTATTAGAGAGATAAGCAAAAGCAATATTACTTATAACAAAAATAACTATAAAAATGATATTTTAGTTTTTAATTTATTTTTATAAAAATTATTATATATATTTTATATAATATTGTTTAAGTTTTAATAATATAAAATATACAGATAACATTTGCGATCAACTATTTCGGCTGGAAAATATTACTTTGGATAAGTGCAGAATCATAAAAAAAAGATGCGGAATTCCATATGATGTGTTTATGCCTTGGTAATTTTATATCTAGCAGAGGTATTTCAAATCGGCGACGAATCTCCCGTCTTGCCATCACGAGTCCCGTAATCGGATTAAGTCGTCTCGCGTTACTTTAAATCCATCCGCAATTAATACGTCTACCTAGTGGTAGTAACGGGAGACTTCTCCGATAAATCTGCTCGTTTCGTGCATACAGTCCGATGCATCGGACCGTGACATGGTAGCCAGCGACATGACATGTCATCAAAATATGTCCGTCATAAGTAAGCTGCTACAAAGCGAGTGAAAGAGAAAAGAGAAATGTGTAGAACATAAACGCGACTATATTTTATACTTTGTACTTATGAATCGAGAGAGCGGAAACACGCGCGTTTGATCTTAGACTTTGAGAAATTTCCGTAAATACTTGAGATAAATAAATTATCGTACGCGATTTCTGAATACAGTATTAGTGTGTACAAGAAATTCTGGTATTTCATTACAATTAATAATTAATTTTTATCTAAATTAAATTTAATTCTGTAGAATTTTATATATTTTTTGTTACTTTATCAATTTACATAAACACAAAATTTATAATTATTAATCTCATACTTTTATTTATTACAATATTATAATTTAATTGTATTTAAAGATTGCAATATTAAATTATAATATTGTATTTAAGAAAGCATTTGTGATTAATGATAATATAAACAAATCAAATTTTATGTAAGTATTTTTACAGACATTAGTACATGTCCGATCACTGGGACATTTATCTTAATAGGATTATATGTTTAGCTGTAAAATCATATTATCATGCCATATAAAAATATTATTTTTTAATATATGTATAATAGATTGATTTATAAAGACTCCTTATTGTTCAAATTAAATTAAATAAAAAAGGGCAAATAGGAGTCAAGTGCGGTAATCGTTACACGAAATAAACTACAAACAGAAATATCTTCATTAAATTAAGGTGCTTACATGTTTCGATTCATTTTTGAGTCCTCTTCAGATACATAAATTACTATCATAAATATATATATAACTCCGAATATTTTTACGAGCTACTTTACTAAAAAAAAAAACTGGATATTGAAAAATCACAGAAAAAAGTTAACAAATTATTACTAAAAACTTATCAGAGATAAATTATAGAAAAACATCATAAAGAATTTAAATCATATTAATGGAATATCACTACGATAACCATCAAACATATCGCGAACAAATTATTTAGTCAAAAACTAATTTTTAACCTGTTAACCAGTCAATGTCAAACTTATCTTAAAACGTAGAATACTTCTTTAAATTTAGTTATGCTATATTTTTAAAAAGAAGCGGAATAAACTACACTTTTTGAAAGAAACTTAGTTTTATTAACTACCGTGCAAGATTATGTCATAGATAATGCGTAATAACGCTGTACAGTGTGATAATATCCCGAAGCTAGAATACATTAGTCAGCTCTATTCGCGTTAGCAGTTCGTCAAGTCAATCGAACATTTAATTAATATTTCAAGAAAAAGTTTATCTTATATTCGCACAATTTCCCGTCGCTGTGTATTATGTTAGCAACCTAGTTTGAGAAAAACATGTTCGATGCCGAGCAGGTATTTAAATGGTAAAAAAGTCTTACGTGTCGGACACTCCCCGAATATTTTTACGAACGCATTGCTTCTATGAAAGGTAGCAATATAAGCAGTTTCGGTTTAATAATATATCTCAAACGCATTTTCCGTACAATATTCTCCTATGCAATCGATGATAACATATTACGCCGGCTTGTCCATAGTGACATTTAATTGATTCGTTTATCAAATTATTCTAAGTGCAGCTTGAATGAATAATATCGGGCGCTAGTCGTTTAATTACATATCGCGTACATAAGTTTCCTGAGATTTCTTATCAGTGCTATCAGAATATACATATTTCTCTGCAACTCGTTGATTCGAATAAGTTGTCGTACATGTTTATAAAATCCGAGAAAAATTAAACATTATTGTTTATTGGTAATTTATACGAATTGCTGTTAAGAAACAAACACAAGGTACATGATAAAATATATGTATCTTATTTATTTTTGTGTTTTACTTAATATTCGTATCGATAATAATTTTATTAATTCTTAATTAATGTACTGAAATGCTTTTTAAAAACAGTATTAGTAACATAATTGATTGATCAAATAATTAATAATATATTTTTTTTTTGTAAATTATACATATACATTTATAACATAAAATCGCATTTTTCTGTATTTTCGGTTATCTAAAATAATTTAAATAAATTTTTCCATTCGTAACAAAATTTTTCTGTTGATGCGTACTTTCTTTGAATAATTTGCTAGAATTATGAAATCGACGCTCACAGATTAATCATACAAATTAGAATGCCGACCACGGATATCTAATTAAAACTGTTTACAAGCGTGTTCACGTCATTCCGCTCGATCGCGACAACTCATGGTAGATACCTACATTTTGAAGTCTGCTCACGTGGGAGTCGAAAGGCGCCAGTTTTCCGAGAGAATCGCTTTTGTTCTATGTTTTACCCTGGCTTCTTCACCCTTTGAATATCGTGGGTTGTTTCGTTTGCGTAGGCCGACAATGAAGTGAAACATTAATATGTGATGATAAGAAATTGTCTAATAATACAAGCTCCGTAGGCAGTCTTTCATTCTTTGTTATCTAAAAATAAATTTTTATAGACTTCTCGTCGTAAAAATGTTCAAAATTCGAAGTTTTTACATGAGGATATTTACATTTTGTGTCCCATATGGACAAAAAATAAAATTAATAGATACACTTTGAAAAAGAAAAACAATAATTTACATTTATATACATTTTTGTTTTCCTTTATCAAAATATTTTTTATTTATAAATCCAGAACATTTTGTATATTTTTTTATTTAGCACGTCATTTAATACATCACACTACAAGCGACGAGTACTTTCATTTTCTCTTATTTAACCTTTCGAACAAGACAAGAGGTACGAATGATGTTGCGTGTGTAAATCATTATTCCGCACAAGAAAAGATAGTAAGAGGACTCGATTTCTAATAACAACAGACATTTCTTCGTTGCTCGTCGGTCCCGAAGAAAGCTCAGACGAAGCGAGGTACAGAGATACTTCGAGCCTTAACGGCTTCGGAAACCGGCCGTCCGGTAAATTTTCTTGCCGGTGCACTTCTCTCTTGGTGCACCCCATTTACGGACCTGGCGAGATAGCGTGCAATGCCAATTTATTAGTGATGCCCCTTAGCCTCGGTCAAGAAGGGGGTCTCACGTTGGTCGCGCCCATAAAGGGGTGCTGGAGCACCTTACTTCGTGAGAATCTTCACGACGACGACAAGCGACTTTTGTTCACAATGTGAATGAACATGTGGCAACTCTTTGTTACTGAATTTACAATGCGCCCCTTAATCACCCACAAGTTTCTCCTATACTATTTTTCTTAACACAATAAATATATATATATATATATGTATATATAATTTCTTTAAAATATAAATATTGATGCGTTTGTAAAAATAAATATAATACATTCTTAAAGACAAATCATGTTTTGCAAAAAAACTTGACATAAGCTTTATTATTATTGTTTTGTAATTTCTTCGGGAAGAATTTGCGATTTAGATATTGAAGACGTGATATAACGTGTGTCCTATTTTCGGTATAAATTTTCCTACTTTTATTTCATATTTATCCCATTTTCCCGGAATAAAACGCATTTTTTAAGCTTGCAATGAGAGAGAAACGTTCAAATATACTAAAATATATCCCGTGATTTAAAGTTTAAAAAAATTCGATGTTTTCATATTGACAAAAATCAAAAGTAATAATATCAATTGCAAAAGAGAGAGAGAGAGATAGTTTTAATTGGCTCGTTCGTGCACTGAAAAAAATGGTATATCAACAGCATTCTTTTTTTAGTAAAGAAAATTATAAGAAATTACATAAAATGTCTAGCCTTATCTTGGGCTTAATTTAATTTGCTATAATAATTTTATTAGAAATCTTGTTGCAGTTCTATTATAAATTTTTTCCTCAATATTTCTCTTAATAATCCTGCATTAATTACATAATATTAGTTTAAGTTTCTTTTCTTTTCAAGCATACTTTCATACGTATATATATATATATACATGAAATATAGAGTTAATACATTTATTTAATATATTATATCAAATATAATATATATATCTGATATATTAAATTTGTGTATCATATAGTTAGCGAAAAATTGAAAAATTACCGTAGCTTTTTTGGGACCGCTCTCCTTTTATTTTTTATATAGAATTTAACTTATTACTTCATTTCAACGTTCAAAGAGAGTTGGTATGAAAATTTAGATTCTATTGGTTTTATTTCTCTTATTTTTCAATTAAAAAATTGTATATATGATCGTTTGCTACAATGACACAACTCAAAAAATAAATTTTTGTTTAGAAAATTATTATTAATATTTCGAATTAAAAAAAAAGTATGAAATTAATTTTAAAATACAATTTTTGTTACAATAAGTGATTGTAAAGGAATAAAAGAATGCTTTTTTCTTTCTTTCTTTGTATTTCCATTCTTTTTCTGCAAACAACTAAAAAATGACAATTTTGTAGTTAAGTTGTTATTGTAACAAATGAGCTGTATGTTAACTCCCTAAATCTTTTGGAGTGCTGAAATCTAAAGAATGAAAATGGAACTTGTCTTGAAAAAGAATGGCTCAATTTTCAATCTATAAGAGAGAGAAAGAGAGTTTTACTTTTGAAATTCACACATTCTGAAAGTTTTAGAGAATAACTTGTTACTTTTATATACCGACAATAATTAATCTTTACTAAATAACAGAACATCAATTGATGGATTAATCTAAGCGATATATAGTCGCTTAACTTAAAGTTTAAACCATCGATAAATTGTCGATTATCATAGAATTTCACATTTCCTTTCTTATCACTCATTTTCCATTATTAACGGAATCAATCGCGATATCCCAAGTCATTCCGAGATTGCACAGTTCGTTTTATTATCGCGGATCGCACAAACGATGGTCAACATACGTCGTTCATTGTTGCTGGCGAGCGTGAAACTGTAAAACGTGGCTGTAAACGTGCGCGAATGAGAGTGAACATTACTGACTGAGGTGTCGCTTCTCTTTCGAGATCCTGTCGCGGATAACAGTTACGAGTCGCGGGAGATCTGTTTACGATACCGACTCCTTAGTTTCTTCTGCCGCTTCCACACCTCAGCGAGTCGTTCACAGTCTCGCGCCTGATGATATCTGCTCTTCGTCCGAGTTAACTGGTTAGTAATTCTGGTAAAGTCTTTCTTTGGGAAGCAGTCAAGAGTGATCGACCGTATGATTACGTGAAAGTATTTGATTTGTTGCGGCAATCTTATAGGAATAGATAGTATCGTGTAATTGACAGTCTAAATTAAGAAACGTGATTTTTACGAAGTAATAATCAACTTTTTTTTCCTAATAATATTCTCATACTATTTTAATTAAAGAAGAAATAAAAAACATAATGCATTCTCTATAATGGAAGCTAAATAATTACTACTTTAAGAATTATGCAAAATTTATACACAAAAGCATTGTTATGTTTAATGTAGGTATGTATATATTTTTTTACCTTGATTCGCATTATTTAAAAGAATTAAATGACGTTGATTCTTTAGGCTTTAGACTTTATACGCATCAGCTATAAAGCCATTTCTGTCATCCGATGCTAATACCAGGTGCATCCTTACAAGGTTGTGGATGCGTTTAACGTCGAAAGAAGCCGTCGCCCGTGATCGTGGGAGCCGTCCGTTGCGTTTCTCTCGCGCCGTGTCACCGTGGCCGGTACTTCGAGAATTCCCCACGGAGACCACGAAGGCAAAACACAATCCATGCTTCTCGGATACCGAGCGCGAGATCGAGCGCGACTCTCGTACCGACCACTTTTCATTTTCGCGGAAGAAACCATGATATTCCTAAAATGGCATTGCCAGTGCCTACGATAGTTTAATGTGAAAAAACCATAATATTGCGATTTAATTTAACCCCTTTAGACTTAAATTTTATTGGAATTATGTTAAAAAGATTTTTTAAGAGTTCAAGGACATTTTAATAAATAATTTACATTACACGATTAACTTTTTTTCAAAATTTTCACTTTTTTTTACATATATGTATTGTGTACATCTGATCTCAAATGATGTTGATAGCATTAACCTTCAGGTGGCCGGGCTTTTTTTTTATTTGAAAAAGTGTACTTTTGCTAAATATTCTCATATAAGTGCAGCCCAATGATCAACTAATGTGTCGGTCATGGGATGACACCATATAGTGCCAGGCTGGTCGTCAACAATTCTAAAAGTTTTTTTTTAAATCAGGAAATATGGGCATCTGAAGGTTTTCGAGGTCGCTAAAAACTTTTCTGACCATCCTAGGCTCTAAAAAAACCTCATATAAATCAAAAATCAACGTTCATTTACCTAATTTTTCAATATTACGTAGTTAAGTTCGATAAAATAATACAATATATTATATAATATATATATATGATATATACGCCATATACATCATTTACATATATATATATCATATATACATAATATACGGTATGGTTCCATATATATTATATATTTAAATACATTTTATACAATCAAAATTGATGACACGATATGGTGCCATCCCGGCCGCCTGGAGGTTAAATAATTTTAACGGATAATTTCTTTAGAAAGGTAGGAGTTAGGAGTTATCTGTAGGAGTTAGTATTGAGTGAAACGGAATGACAACAATGGAAAATCATTTTTATCACTTTTTATATTTGGAGTTAGCGATACATTAGAAATATCAAGTGAGATAGATGGTTAAAATATTACATATGTATATAGTTATATAGGGCAACAATTTTGTTGATACAATCATTATTAGATTGTAAAAGTTTGCAATTCTGCATGGAAACAAAATTGTTTCTTAATTGTGACAGCATATCTTACAATTAGTAATTTTTATAGCGTGACTGCGGTGTCTACGTCATGATATATCGAAGGTCGAAGTATAAGACGCGTCAAGTACGGCCCTTGATGTGCCTTCATGCAAGGCTATCCAATCCCGCCTAGTATTTACACGCGTTAATTCCACCGAACGTAAACGTGAAGTATCCCTCAAATCATATTCCGTCCTGAAACACCTTAACACGATCTATGAAGTATCGACAAGCTCTCACGCGATAATACGATCCGTCTCGTAACATGCAATAATATCGCTCCTGAAAATAATACAAAAAATAATAATTAAAAAATGAATTATATCTTTCGTGATAATAAAACATGAAACATAAATTTATATAGAGAAAGATTCTAAAATTTAGTTTAATTAACCTTTTGTCTGCAAGTTGAATTTTTTTACTTAATATATACTACAATCTTTATTTAAATAAAAATGAATTTCAGCAAAAACGAGGAAAAAAAATTTTTAATATATAATTTAACTAACAATATGTTATATATCAAAGAATCGGACTCCATCATCCTTTATTTTGAAGAAATTTAACAATATAAATTTTGCATATGGCAAAAAAATCTAGATTGTAGATGGAGAGTTAATTATTCATTTCAATCTTTAAATGAGAAAATTGTAAAAATTATATTTTTATCATACATATGAATTTCTAAAAAAAAAAGATATAATTTATTATACCAAAATAATTTTTTGTTTATACTGATTTATGTGTTTGGGGAATATAAGAACGCAAAAACACTTAAATGAAAACGAGAACGTAAACACATATAAGTAGCAAAAACTTCATTTGTATTTCCAGATTTAACTTCTAGTTTTTGTTTATTCTTCTTTAATGGTAGGTCGAGGATGTTTGTTTCGTAGTTTATCAGACACGCATGCGATCGTTAATTTAAACACACCTCATCCTTCAATAATTCTGTCTGTCATATACTGGCGCGATAAACTCTGCAGTTCACGTATGCACCGTCCGCATGGAATACCCAACACCCTCGAGGGTCGGAAGGGGGCAACCTTGAGCCAGTAATGTATTCGTGGTTTGCTTATGACCTACCCCATATGATGAGGCACGCGATGCCGAAGGCAACTGGAAACCGGAGGAGCATGTGCGGCCAACGCAAATATTTAGCTGGTAAAAGACAGGGAAGGCTCGGGAAGAGACTGCCTCGTAACGCTTTCCCTTTTCCTTTGCTCCTGTCATAACAATGTTGATGCGCAAACGTATTCCCCTGCAGCCTGAATGTTGCCATATATATGTTCGCACATTCCACATGCTAAACGAGACGGCTATATCCTCGTTACTGCTGCCTGTCACGTCAATACGTCGTATAATTCATATAGCAAGGCATTGGTCGTGCAAATTAAAGATTACTTTTCGTTACATCGCCGATGTAACGATCCTCTAATGCCTAAAGGCGATCGCGGAATGTCCACATTCACACACGGAGCCACACATATCCTCGTCTACGAAGTAAAAGGGTCGGATAATTGAAGTCGGCTTCTCCACGAGCCCGAATCGGCCGTTCCGGACGAAGTCCTTAGAAGGAAACGAAGCCGGTATCGCGGACATGCGATCTGTCTTTATGGTCCGAAAGTGGGCGTCGGTCCGGTCTCACAATGCCGGCGTAACGACGACACAACGAGAACAACGACAGTGACAACGACAAAGACGTGGAACGACAGCAGGATGAAGGACTCCCGTCTTGTTAAATCACGACTGCAGTCAGAGATGCATGTGACTGCACGTCCTCTCGTACATTCGGGACTCGCAAAAGTTTTAGAGTGTTTGACGTCTTTATAAATAAAAAAATAATCGTTACTTAATTTTAATTAAACGTTTCTTTCATTTTTGCGACTGTTTTTTTTTTTTAATGCCGCTAATGTTCAGAGAGCAGGGATTTATTTTAAAATTTTAGCTTTTTCTTGTAAGATTTGTTATTTTATTATTTTATTGTATTGCTTATCTCTATGATATAATGTTACTTCAGCTTTACTGATGGTTTTCCTGGCAAAGGTTAATTAAAATATACTTAAAAATATATTAGCATTTAGCTGAAGAAGTACCTATCTGAAATATCAAATAACATCGTGTGTTATGTAAAGATAATAATGTACGATACGCGCCTAAGTATCATTCACGTACCTAGTATTCAACGAAGCATCCTGTAATGTAATACTCGCCTACGTATGCGCTGTTAACGATTTGCTACGCCAGATTGTATTTTAAAATTTGCACCATTTACATCCGGCAATATCAAGACATAGTCGAGAGACAGCGGGGTCCGTATGTAGTGTGTGCGCATAAAGTACTTAACTATCGATTCATAGCATTTTTAACGTGCGAACAATGAGAAGATAATAAAGCAAGCAAAAGAAGCTATGACAAGTAGCGGTCGATTTTCATCGCTTGTCTACTCAAACTGCATACAAAATCGCAGTTCACGCATTCTAAGCGCAGACAGAAGTTTTAATATCCGGTTCTGAATGGTGTGATACTTTTCCTGGAATGCTCGATTGGCATGAAAAGATAGAGAAATTGATGCAGTGGCGCATTATAACGATATTGTGTTCTCCTATTCGTCGCGTCAATGGGACACGAGCAAGCACCAACTAGTTCTGCGCAATCTGTGGCTCGGAATTAATTATCCGAGATCTTGGTCTCGGCGGGGTTTCCGGCGAACCGCGGGAGACCTGCAAATCCAGCCTCCGGCATTGAGCATGTGATTTTTATCTTAGAGCGCTACAACGAGGACATGATACGAAGAGTCGCGGGTGCAGCGAGAATACGGACTTTGCTTTCCCTTTCTGAAAACCTCGAAAATTTGAACCACGCATTAGTTAACTTAAATACTGTACTATTACGCTATGTTAAACTTCATATTCAACTTTTGTATTCAACTTTATAATGGTTTTATTGAAAAAGACATTATATAAAGTTTTTTATTGAAAAAAAGTTCTAGTTGTATTGATTGGAAATTTGGTAGATTCAACCAGTTTGTCTGTTTGAAATGAACAAATTAGAATTCTTATAAGAATTAGACCAAATGAGCACAATTAATTCTATTCTCTTAAATATACCAGAGTTTCTTATTAACCGAGCTTTAATCGTTGCAATAATGAGTTAACGTGCACATAATTTCAAACAAGTGTTAGTATTTCTGATAATATTTAGGTTTCATATTAATACATTTTATTGTTTTACAATTTAATAATTGTTAGGAATTTGTACTGTCGGTATAATGCTTTTTACTAACATCTTTGCATTATTATATTTTCAGGTCTATCAAGTGGAGTACGTGATAGTGAAGTCCGCGAACTCGCCGAGGCCCGCGGCCTGGATTCTGGAGAGATCTCTGGATGGCGAGAACTTCCAACCATGGCAGTATTACGCGCCGAGCGATGGGGAATGCTGGACGAGATATTCGGCACCGCCTGTCGCGGGCAAACCCGTTTACATCACCGACGACGAGGTTATATGCACCAGCCAGTACTCCAGACAAACCCCCATGGAGAACGGCGAGGTGAGGACATGGTTCTCGTTTCATAAAGCTTGATAAATGTGACCCGATATCACTTTCCTCTTTTTATGCGCGATTTTATCTTTTTTTATAGCCACTTCTTCCGAAAAAATACTATCGCCTTGCAATCTTATTTTATTTCAGTAATTAAATCTAATTTTATTTCTTGATAGTTTTACGTATAATACACGTATTTTGCAGCGTTTTAATAATAACAGGTTTTTTTATATAATTAAATAATAGAAGTTGAATTAAATAATAGAAGAATTAAATTAATTAACACATTTTCGTATAAAACAAAGTTATTATCAGATTGCATTTATGCACTTGCTAATTGTAACTTGTTACTTCCCATAAACTAGTGTTTAACATTGCAAAACTAGGAGAAAGAAAGAAATTACTCAACTGGTGTATAAAAAACCCGCAACTATTTTTAAGGTCCAGATATGTTGCTACATGTGCAAATAATACAACATATTCATCGCAACGTTGAGTAACGCCGCGTTGAAAACGCGAATAATTAGCCCGTACTAAAAACACGTCGAAGAGCATTTTTCGCGCGAGCCCTTTAACTGCCAGCCATAAAGTAACATAACGACCTATCTCTAATAACCTGTTGCATACAAATGTCAGACTGCCAATCGGCGCACCTCTGTGTGCTATGATACCTGATCGAAAATCGTCTTCTCTCTCACCTTCACTCATTCGTTACAATATGATTCATTATTTAAATTATAATATTTAAATGTCAGATATTACTAACGTAATTTCTTTAACGGCGCTTTATTTTATAGGCAGAATAAAATAATTTCATTCTGGCGCGCTCGCTTTCTCAATGAAAATTAAGTAGAATGTTATTCGTATAGAAATTAAGAGATTATCTTATATTGTTTATTTTACATTTAAGGGGATTCTAGTGCAAAGCTCGAACTTTAACGATATCGCCAGATGTCGCTGTTTTACAACACATCGACGTATCTTTTTTACATCCTATACCACATTAATATCTCACGCAGCACATTGCACGCAGTCGCATTACCTGTCAATTTGCGTATCGTAAATTCGTCGGACTACTATTTCTTAAGTACAGGTTGCGCTGCTTTTATATGAAACAAATATTGCAACGACACGACAACTCTGGACCGCCATATTGGATTAAAAAATGGTAAAAAAAGAACTCAATTTTAAAATTTGTTTATTGTTTTTAGCATAGATTCTACCTTATAGACACGTATTATACGTATACTTTAATCCTGTAAAAAGATTTTCGAATCTGTGAATAACAAAAAAAGTATTTACGATACAAAAATTATATGTTTTAGCCGGTAATACAGACGATTTTAGGATCCCCTTAAATCTTATTGCTGTTTTCGAAATTCTTTTTTCGGAAGTGCTAAACCAATATAAGAAGTGTTATGCTAATAACATACGTGATGCAACGAGCATGCTCGCCGATGCATTTTTCGCAGTATTCGTTCCGCTACGAGCGCGACTAACCATGTCATTATCAATCCTTGCGAAAATCCTCACGGCCGCACTCGGCATCGTTAATTATCGTCGATTTTATGCAGCCGCGCGTGTGCAATTATGCGATTGGATGATTAGCGGGAGCTGATTTTACAGGCAACGGGGTTGCCGGCCCGCTTGCTTCCGGTAGATCCCGTTTTCCGTCCCTCCTACTTCTCTCTCTTTCACGTTTTTACTTTTTTTTTTTTTTGCAAAGTAATAGTACGAAGGCGACTTAAGGTCATTAATAAACGGCGAGCCAGGCGCCACTTGACATAAACAGGCCTTTCTCGATCGTGTACATAAAATTACACGAGTGCTTCGAAATCTTTTATTATTACATCTTTAATATATTTTATAAATTTTTCATATCATTTAAAAATATTTTTCTCTTTTTTCTACATCCTTCAAAACTTTATTATAAAAAGTGAAATTGGCTTTTATTATATCTTTGTACACTTCAAATTTTAAATTTCCTTATTCCTCAATCGTATATATTTTAAAAACTATTGATATATTCTGAACATATATTATCTGAATATATTTTAAAAACTATTGATATATTCTGACATGTTTATGAAAAATCTGTTTTAAATTAAAGAACCTAAAAGTAATATTATTGTAGATGAAAGATCTCGAATAATTACATCAGAAATATCCTGAATGATTACTGTGATAGATGTGTGTGTATATATATATCGACCGTTAGTTCTCAATTAATTTTTTTTAGTAAACCGTTACGGTAATGGCGACTTGAATATTAGAAGAGACGCATTAAGAACGAAACGAAAGTGTGCATTTCTACTATTATTCTGAGCCATTATTGCACGAGATGTCCGATTGGCTCTGTTTTGTAACGATAATTTACCATTCATCTCGTTATCATCCGGAATAAGTTTGCCGCAAGCAATGCGTTTCTTTATCTTAGAAATTTATAAGTGACTTCTTTCACCTCCTTCCGCATATATCGATTTGTTTTATTCGTCTAGTTGCGTTTCTAATCCTTTATTGTAAGAATATTAAGAAAACGGTACATGCAATTATATCTATGAAAGGCATAATTATTTATAATTACATTATCGCGCTTTATCCTCTATTAGATACGTGATGAATCACTAAATCGAATCTTTATTATTCGAAAAATAATTTGTTTATTGTACGGATTATTTAATTTTTTTTTGGTTTGCTTGTAATTAAAAATTTAATATTTGTTATAAAAATTTATGTGATAATGACGCAGCTATTTAGTAACTTAATTATGTTTTTTTTATCTTGTTAAGTATAAAGTATATATGTTATCCGCGTATATACTGAGTTTTATTTTTCAGAAACAAACTAGGAAACTAAAAACTTTTATTTAGAAAGAAGAAACTCATTATTTTTTTATATTTCTAACATATATGAGTATATTAACTTTACTACCGATACACTCTAAATTCAAGTATATAACAAGTGTAATAATTGCCTTTATATACCTAGTTATGTGTGTGATGCAGTTTTCCATATAAAAATAACTAAATACACTGCCATACAAAAAACGGATTTACACATTTAAATACACATTACGGATTTAAACGTGTAATTACATGAAAATTAAATTATATGTATATATATGAAGACACTTATTACATACTTGAATTTTCAATTTGCTGCTACATTATTCAGCGAAATAGTGTTTAATATGCTTACTTCTTAAGAAACTAATTTCCAATATTATCTCCTTGTTACTCCAATTACCCGTGCAAATCGTTAAAAGACACTTGCGACCAGATCAAGGAATAAAATGTAATCATCCGATGACGGGGATCAGTTCTTAGATATGAGGATCTCTCCTTTTCATGACGGATACATCTTTTCTTACGAAACAGCTGCGGGTGCAACGAGTTTACCGCATGTTAGGAGATGCATTTCCCTCCTCCTTTGGTCACCTATTCTTTTCTCCTCCCCATGTGTTCGGCTCGCGTGTAAAAGCGTAAAACTATCAAGCTTCCTCCCTAAGGAAGGTGCATACGCGATACTTCCTTATACGGCCAGGTAGCGCCATATATGGCCGGAATGTAGGAATCGCTGTTTTTGTATCATCGATTCCCTCTTCACGTTTCTCTCTTTCGTTTCTTCCCTCATCGCAATTCCGCGTGCACCCAAAGCTTTAATTATCAGCCAAGCTACCGAGAATTCGAAGCCAAGTGACATCAGTTTGATCGTTATTCCGTGTCTTTGATAACTTTTCCAGTAAACAAATATTATACTTTGGAAATTACATTTATGCAGTATTGCAGCTACTGAAGAAACCTCTTTATGAAGAAATATGAAGGTAAGAAACAAAAGATAAAAGTGAAAGAGAATGGAAACGCAATTCGCTGAAGTATTTCAAAATTTAGCTAGGTACACACTTAAAAATAATTTTATTGGACCGTTAAAATAATTACGTAGGAATTTCAAGCACGAAGAGCAATGCTGCGAAAGTTTTGAAATTCTAGTAATTAGCTCAAGCGTCCTACATAATTATCTTAATAGTCTAATAAAATTATTTTTCACTAAATTTGTATCGGGCTAAATTTTTAAATACTTTAGCAAAACTATTCTTTCTTTGAGATCATGCACTAAAAACGATCGATACGTACCTAGATAACTTTGTTGATTTATTGGCAGTGTAAACGAAGAATTAAAGACAAAGTTTGGCAACCAGCGAAAAATCATCAGGTATCCTAAATACAAGCGATTGTTCCTTATTAGGTACCGTGTGCTCTCCGTTTATGGTACTCGCCGTTCCATTCTTAGCACGCGGCGCCATTCGCGGATGATTTACTTCTTTGCCCATGCTTCAGAATTTAGTAGTTTTGCCCACCGATGCTAATTGACCGTCGCTGGTCGTTTGACAGCCATACGATAGGAGTATAGACATTGCATTTAATTTTACTTGTTTCCCTTTCTTCTTATTGTTAAAATTAATTGTATAACTATTATATTCAGACAATTAAGTGCAGTTTTCTCTTCTTATTTTTAAAACTATCTACAATAAAATAATTTCTTGCATTAGAAATATTATATAATTTTAAGAGACGCATCTTTCGAATGCAGATTAGTAATTTAATTATTTTATTGAGTTATACTTTTTATTATTGTAATCAAATAACGTATATATTTGCTGTTAATATGTAGTACATTTAATTATTTAGCGAGAGAAACTGTTGTAGTTAATAGGAATTTGAATTGTTCATTTGAAAGATCCACACGCACCTGGTGAACGGTCGACCCGGGGCTCTGAACCACAGCGTAACTCTGCAGGAATTCACTCAGGCTAGATTTGTGCGGTTCCGTCTTCAGAGTCTTCGACGTAACGGCGAGGCTGACAAGAGACGCGCCTTTTATTCGATAAAGGAAATCAATATCGGAGGACGTTGCCTATGCTCCGGACATGCGGCCCGATGTCGGTATAGCGTTCAACATGGGGTAAGTGCATGACAATATAGTTACTAACTAATAAATATTATAACGCATCATAGCGCATTTATTTTTAAATTTATGTTTTTTAAAAATACATGTATAATATCTTATATTATTACAGTATAATTTATGTTGGGGAATAACATTATTGAACAGCTACACATTAATTTAGAGTTTTCGAACGTGTTTTTTTGTTGAAACAACGCCTCTTTTTCGTTAAAACACTTTGTATAATTCTTTTGCACAGTATTCGATTTGTGGAAAAATGTGGAATTTATCTCGTGAAAATTCGTAGAAAGCTTATAATGACGTGATTTCGTGGCGCCAAAATTGGTTCCGCTCTCGAAAACAGACATTTAGATTCAGCTGCATGGAAAATAAATCCGTCGAAAGTGCCATAAACTTGTCAGGTCTTTGTCCGCCGACGCCGCTAATGGCGGGGTCTCTTCCTTTCGAATCGTTGCCTGCTACAAAGCCTGCAGAAACTGTCAGGAATTAAGGTTTCGCCGCGATCGCGCGGAGCGGGTGCTTTCGGAGGCGCCATTAGTTTTTTTTAGCCACTATCAGTGTTGCGGTTTCTCTAGGTACGTGTTTGGAGCTGCGGGAATTGGGATTGAAGATAGAATGATGAATCATGATTAGAACCGTGAGAATTACTCGTTTACGCAACGAAGAATTACCTAATTCTTTCAGCTCATCGTGTGATTGTTTCATGAATTATTTATGGACTATATATTATTAAAAAAACAATTTCTTTTATTAACCCTAAAATGTTATCGATACATAAATTTTACTCTCAAGTGAACAACATTATTGAAAGCTGAGCTATGCCTTCAGTGTCCATTAGGAAGTCCAACCTCTGTTATAAGCTTAAAAGCTAGGATAAACAAAGAGAAATTGAAAAATTCTATCTTTTTTTATGTATCAGTTTGGATCTCCTGGTGGACAGTATTATAAATAAAGAGCGTGATAAATGATTTTATTTTTAAGAAGTTTTTGTTATTATATGTTTTATTTAAACGAGACATGCACACACATACACAATTGGACTTTAATTATAGGTCTTCGTTTTAAAATGCTCTGTTAGAATGTAAGTAAAAAAACATATTCCATTTAAAGTGATGCTGGATCCGCCTGTATTATCGATAAAATTAGCGTTTTTGACGTTTTCGTTCCAGTCTAATTTCTTCATAATAGTTTTGCAGAATAAAACTTCCTTTTCCACGATTTAAATATTCATGTATTTGCCCCTGGTCTTATTGTGTCCAAAGCTGGAAAAAGTATGAAATTACAGATTTCTTTATCCATTTTTACCTTCAGCGTTGGTCGCCATACTGAGGTTAAATGGATAAAGAAATCTATGATTTCATACTTTTTCCAGCTTTGGATACAAAATACACAAGGATACATTAGCATAAATATTTAAATCGTGGAGAAGAAATTTTTATTCTGCGAAACTATTACGAAGAAATTAGACAGGGACGAAAACGTTAAAAACGCTAATTTTCTCGGTAGACGACTTCAGCATCTCCTTAAAAAAACAGGAGATTAACCTTTGCCTATCCTTTACGCACGCCTCCACTTACAAAACAATTGACATCACATCATGTGTCCCTCGAAATCAAGCAACTTTTGTTTGATTCTTTTCCTTCTATTGTTAAAAACATGCGAGTTATTCAGGTGACCTGTTTTAAATGCCTCACCCTGTACACATACATTTATATAACGATATTAAACCTGGTTAATTAATGATTTAACTAATGATAATGACTAATGATTCTCTAATAAATTGCAGCACTTTAGAATCATAAATACTCAATCATTGCCACGTGGTATAATACGAATAAAGTAGGAATAGACCGTACATTTAATGCGAAAGAGGATGCGGGTCAATGGCGAAGGGTAGCGCGGAGTAAATTTACAGCAGTCATCAGACAGAATGAAAATGCAAATGTCGTGCTTTATCCCAAGGGATGATTCATGTTTAATTACGGACACGATGCTGCAGTTTCTCTGGCGGCACAATACGCGAGCGGAAAGACAATAGTCAACGCAAGTGATTAATTACTCTTGTCCATAGCATATTTCTTCGCGGAGTTAAAATCTCTCTCATTTTGCAGCTGCAGAAACATGAATCTCGCTGTATGTAGCTACAATCCGAGAATGGGTATTCGTCTAGCCTTCCATGTAGCCGGCTTTAATAGACAATAATAGTTTACCATGTCTCTTAACAACTCTCTGTCGCTTGAAATTACGAAATCCCTTCTCGCGATTACCTTATTCTGCGCAAAAAGAGAGAGTTTAAAGTTTTAAAAATTTCCTACACGATGCTCATAAATCAGCACCTATTTTCTTACGTTCCATTATCACCGTTGTCAAAATACATTACTTGTACAAAATGTAAGCTAAATGAGAATTATTAAAAGATATTTTTATTTCAAAAAAATGAAGTTTTTTTCCAAGAAACTAATTTTATCACTGAAGTCATTTGTTACATATAAATATTGTATAATCTTTTTTTTGGCAAAATAGTATTAAATTTTTTTATAATTACAAAATGTTATTTTTGTCTAAAATTGTAATAAATGAAAGAGAGATATGTGAAAAAAAGTTTATAGCTCTTTTTGTTTTTATGAAATTTTATTTATATTATAAAACCTACAGAACGAGAAAAGAAGTTGCATTGAGCGTTACGACTTGCTTTTGTATCGTTGCCAATGTACTGAACATTCCAAGAATTTTGCAAACATTTCGCGAAATCATGGACGCGTAATATGATAGAACATTTATTGTGTCATTCATTCATGATACAACGTTACGTTCCGCCGCATTGGAATCACTGCCTCGCCGTAAAGTGGACATTGACCTTTACGTTGTAATTTACTCGTGTAATTTTCACGACGTTTATTTATTTGATACGAGTAGAATATATGCTTATTCAGCGCGCGTCCGTTGAATTAAAGTGAGAATGTTGAAGAAATTGCAATGGCAGATACAACGTGAAAGCAAAAAAGAAACACGCACGATGATTGAAAATATAGGGGACATTGATTGATTTTTTATCTATTTATGATTGTGAACGAGAACACTGGGAGTATTGTGCCATTATCAATTCCGCATACAATGTTACGGTCACTTTTGCAATTGACATTTCTTTCGTTGCACTTATCACTCGAATACGTTTTTTAGTCAATTCACATAAATGTCATAAATTACTACACGTTTAAAACAAATTTCTTTAAATAATTTAAAATCAAAAAATAAATTATGGTAACACTTATTGAACTTTTTATTTAAAAATATTTTAAACTAAATTGTGGTAGGAAATATATAACGAATTTCTCATTTAATTTCTTTATGTCAGAAAATTTTTGTGCTTTTTTGATGGAAGATTTTAAATGCTTTTTTATATTATGATTCACTTATAACATAAATCTTCTAGGTTCATTAAAAATTCTGTCTGGAAAGTAACATTGATTGTTCTACAAAAAATATACTCATTATTTTTTTGTGTAGTTATTCATATCATTACGTTATTAATATCGTTTTTTTTAATGATTTATGGTTATTTAACTGCTTATTTATTATTAAAAGAGCAATTTCCACGTGAGATTTATTAATCGCAATGAATCATAAATTATATTATATATGTTACTTGAGATCATAAATAAATCATAAACATTTCTTGATTTATTAATATTTAAATTTTAAATTATCAATATTCGTGAGTTTTTTTTAAATATATTTATTTTTATTTATACAAACCGAAAATTATTGAGACAGAAAGAGAGAGATTATGAAATTATTATAGTTTTCTTTTTTTTTCCATAAAAGAGACAAATTGCTCCGAGCGATAAATTAGTCAAACAATCGGTCATAAAAATTAAGGCTAACCATTCTGAGGAACCATCACGTTGAATCAGAGATTTTTATTTTTCGGCGGCCGAGCTAGCTTGATTTAAGAATAACGGCCTCGGAACATTATGATTTCCGATGAAATGTAATTCAGGTTCATTAAACGCCGCCGTGGCGAAGAGTAATTGCAGAAATCGGGGTTTGATTGCCGATCGCAAACGGGGTAGCCATTATCATCGGCAGTAAATAATACCCAGCATGTGTTAATGGAGGGATATTGCAATTGACCAGAGTAGCCTGTTCGTTTGTCACGCCAATGATAAGGCCACACGCGTCGCGTTAACCTTTTCGCTCTTCCGCATGCATTCACGTTTATCGGACGCGCGATACTTCGGTGAAATCGAGGCTCATTAATCCTGCCGCAATTTATTTTCGGCTAATTCTTTGTGCGATTTCTTTGGCCCAATTCAATGTACACTTCAATAATTGCGAATTTAATACAAAGTAACTCTGACAGTGAAAGCGAGTTATTCAGTGATATTGATCATTAATCATTAATCATTAATGAATTATCATTTATGATCTGAAGATGATCATTGATTTTATTATTACACGAAAAGAACGAGATTGCGAAAAGAAGTATTTAAAAATACAGATTTGAAAAAAATTTGTTGTATCAAAGTAATTATGTGGAACATTTCAACTGATAATTTTGCTGGAATGTCGAAACTTTTTTCAATATTGCTCGTTATGCTTAAACGCTCTACATAATTATTTTAACAATTCAGCAAAATTATTTTCAAATCAATATTTATATTAAATTAAATTAATATCCGCTCAAATAAATTTTTTCATATTTATAGCTAAATTTTTAGATAATTTAGCAAAATTGTTCTTTCCGTGTATGAAATTTTACAGTGTCGCAATTAATTACGAAGATTTTGTAGTTATTTTCATTATAATCTCATTATATTCAGATATAATCATAATTTTTTATATTATGAACGAAGAATGCAGTGGTTCTTGTCGAGAATTCGTAATTTATGACTGAGCGTACTCAGATCTTTGAGCTGTCTATAGCTTCCTCAATGATTAGATAATCTGCTAGTTGCAGATTATCTAATTATTGCGAACGCCAGTTCCACGATATTACGACATTCGCTGAATCCTTTAAACGCAAAGTGAAACTCGTAAACCGAATATATAACGTCCAGCGCAATGCGAACTCCAATGCTTTGCGATATAGTTATCCGCGATTATATGCATATCGTTTGCACATTCGGATAGGCGATCGCGTCTATGAAGTCCCGACTTTATAACCCCGCAATGTGGCTAACATCCGGAGTAACATTACTGAATACATCGATTCATACTAATCAATGAATTTTGCGTCACAAAATTATTATATTAACAACTTAGCTATCACATTTATCAAATGATGAAGTGAAAATTGTTAATAAAGATAACTAAATTATTATTCACTCTTTGACGTCAGTCTCGATATGGCATACGTGATATTTAGAGAGTAATACATGTTCCATACGTATAATAAAAAACATTTTGTATTTGTGTTAAAACTTGTTAAAATTTTATGTCAGAAAATTGTGTTTAACATATCTGAATATTAATGTAATTATGTTATATTTGAATATTTTATATTAAATTAATATATAACGTTTCTTAGTATCAAAATGACACAATAGACAAATAAAATAAAAAAATATGTTTTAAAACGAAAAATTCATTAATAAGTATTAAGTTGCAATAATTTTATTAATGTTTTTATGATAATTCGTAATCATAAACATTATCAGAATTTGATAAACCTCGGAAACAGAACGATGAAATAAATCCCAATCAACTTTGCGATAAACAGGTTTCTACGTACAGTTCTTCAAGAATAAACAAAATTACGTAGAGATATAGCAGCATAACTGGCAAACGCCTCGTCCTGCAGCTTATCTGCGACATATCTGTAATAGATCGCGCATATTCGCTATATGACTTAATAGATAAGCGTAACTTAGGAACATGGATATTCGTGGCATCTGATAAGCGTATTTCATGTTATCTCTCAGCATCAGGAATGCGAATGCGAGCGCCACACGTGCGGTGAAAGATGCGAAAAATGCTGCTCCATGTACAATCAGATCCCGTGGAAGCCCGGCACAGCTGGCAAGGGCTTTCACTGCGAGAAGTGCAACTGCAATGGTCATGCAACGTCCTGCAGATACGACCAGGAAGTGGCCGAGAGGAGAATGTCTATGGATATCCGTGGGAAATATCGAGGCGGTGGCGTGTGTGTCAATTGCTCGGTGAGATGATAAGAAGTTAAACGAAACGCAAACGCATTTCGTTTAATTGAGACTATCCGTTTTAATGCCGCAATTAAATGCGTCTTAAAGTGACAAACGCACGCATCCTGGAAAACGAGTCATCCTCTAATGAGAGTAATTAATTACAAAATAATTGAGAGTAATAATCTTGAAATCAATTTTTTAAGGTCAAATATTTTCTATATATACATTTACGTGCTCAAGATACGACTAGAAAACTACTTACAGAAAAAATTATACAGACTTATAGTTCCTCGTATTCATAGAAGTTAACTTTTGCTTGTGCGGTTAATAAATATCTATGAAATTGTTAATATTAATATAAAGAAAAACAATAAAATGCCAATATGAGCCAACACGAGTTATCAGTGTGTATTTTTTTATAAAATTTATTTGAAATGAATAATAAAGCGTATCTTAACAAAAATTATATTGGCATTTTATTAATTTTCTTTAGATTTATTCATCTGAATTTATTGATTATCTCATTTTGTTGATATTTAATTATGAGAATATTGGATAGAAGAAAATAAGATTAGTTAAGAAGAAATAAGGTATCACATTTAGAACATATTTGCAAAATTTTAGGAACATACGACTGGTATAAACTGTGAAAAATGCGAGGTCGGCTACTACAGGCCAAACGGCGTTGCACCTGATGCATCAGAACCCTGCTTGCCCTGCGACTGTAACATACGTGGCAGTACAGGCTACTGCACTCCCGACGATTCCTACACGCGTATAGGAAAGGTAAAAGTTTGCTTTAAATTTTCAATTGCTTAAATATTTTAGCAAAAGCGTTAATCGCTCTCTTATTTTAAAAGTAACATCTACAAAAATTATTTTTTTTTTTAGCTTGATAGAAAATTATTAATTAATCAAGTACTATCGACAAAAATGATATTCGAACTTGTTTTAGTTATGTAACTTTCGAAATAAGCAAATGATAAGTTTTTTGAAACTCAATTTTTCTAATGAATGAAAAAACGTAAAAAATTTTATTTTAAATTTTGGGATTAACGCTCTATGGAGCATTAAGAGTTTTTTATTTCTCCGCCATCCAACGTAAATTTACCGTAATTGTTTTCGTCAAATCTTGGAGGAACGTCAGCCGCGTGTAATCGCTTGCGCGATCATGATTTACGCGCGCATCCATTATTCCGGTAATTTCTAAACGGCGTCGTTCTCACGATTGATCCTAAACAGTCTAAATACCGATCGTGCTCCAGGTAGCAGGTGCGTGCGAGTGCAAGCCGGGATATTCAGGATATAAATGCGATCAATGCGCTGCCGGTTATCGGCAATTTCCCGATTGCATGCCGTGCCCCTGCGATTCCCGTGGGATTCTGCCGTCCCATGATTGCGAGGGCGACTGTTTGTGCAAGGCGAATGTTGCCGGGGATTTCTGCGATCGTTGCAAACCCGGATACTTTGCACTCATGAAGGATGATCTCGATGGCTGCATGTCCTGTTATTGCTTTGACGTAGCAGATCGCTGCACCACTGCGAGATTACAATATAGCATGGTAAGTATTTCTTTTCATAAAAATTGTAAGTTTTCATTACAAAAATCTCTTCTAATATATGGCAACTTTACTATAATACGTATAGAATAGGAAAACTTCAAATACTGAAATTTTAGATGAATATATTGAAGTTGTATATACATAGAAAAATTTCATTCTACTGCTAAAAAAAATGATTACTCAGTTGATTTTTATTCTATTGAGTAAGTTATCTTTAACAAAAAATTTTTTTGATAATAGTTTTAAAATATTACAATTTTTAGAAAAATTTATGTAGAGGAGACCGAGACACCATGAGTCACAAAAATTCAAACAGTAAAAAATATAATATTTTTTATCTCAATAAATAAATATTTTTTATCTCAATTTTTTTATATAATTAAGAGATAATGTATATTTTAAGATTTATTAAGCATTTTTTTTTATAAATATTGATTTGTTTTTTAAATAAAAATCGAAAAAGGAATTTTTAGAAATGACCCATGGTACCCCATGCAATTTCGCGCTCTTTTCTCTTGGCGCAATTTATTATTAATCTAATTACCTAATGGTTTAAATTAGAAACTACAGTAATAAGTTATCAAAATTGAGTGTGTAGTCTAAAAGGAAATTTTCTTAATTAAAAAATGTACAAGAATTCGTTGCTTATGCCCAATTTCTTCACTTCTAGATAAGTTACGGATAACTTTATCCAGAAGATATTCCATTGTATTCTGGGAGATACCTTCTAGATAAAGGTTATCTAGAGGTGAAGAAATTGAGCATTATTGAGACATTTTGTTAACAAGTGTAGTTAATCTTGAGTAACTCTCTATACGTATATGTGATAAGATTTATCCTGATTTATAGCAACCTCGTTTGTCAAGAGTCAAGATCGGGTTGACAAGTGTAAAATTCAAAACGATTAGTTAACATTCTCCTGCGGGCATATCGTTCAGTTTAGGGCGTTAATCTTGGGCGACTTGATTCTCGTCGTGCGTGATAAAGTGCATAAAGAGACAATTATAGTTTATCACTCTCGCGAATAAATTGCAGACCTGCAATTACGATGACAGTAATGGCGTCGAACTGGAACGAACAAAAAACGCGAATTACGTTATAATATAGACAATATGCATAAGAACCTTCATGAGAGACACATAATTTATCAAAATTTTAACATTAGCAATAGATAAAAACACGGCGATAACCCGTAAATCTTTTGGTATTTTATTAAAACTAAATTTAGCTTAATTTATTCAAGCTTTTTTATTATTATAAAATTATTTCTTACTAAAATCATGAATAATATTAATTATCATAAATTAAATATAATTAAATGATTTTTTAAGAAATCGATTTCGCGAAAAATAATTGGAATTGAAATAACACAGAAATAGCGATAATAGGCGATAAAATAACGGAAGACGGTCGTGTGACTCGATTTTTTTTTAGATTTCTACACTGGAGAACTGGTTGGTGACTGACATGAACGCGTCTCGGGCAGTCGTTCCCACCTTGGATACGGACAACGAATGGCTAACCGTGGCAGCATTCGACGTCGAGTATGATAGTCCTTTCTGGTTGGCGCCACAGATTTACACGGGAAATCGCGTATCTTCGTACGGCAGCAATCTTACGTACTCCGTTACGTGGGTTGTTATGCGAGGCGACACCAGTGGTAAACCGACCACGGAGCCCAACGTTATTCTAGTTGTAAATATCCGCTCTTGCATTTTTCCAAGCACATTTAATCCAAGCTCTATGAAGAAAATAGATATATAATAACGTACAATTCACACACTCGCGAAGGGTAACAATGGGATGCGCATAGCGTACGGCGAGGAACAGTACAACGGTCAAGAAGCTGAAATAGCGGTGACTTTACGAGAACAAGGCTGGTTTCACGTGCGAAGCGACGTTCAGGACATCCCGACCAGATTGAGGAGAACCGAGTTTCGCGGGGATCCTGTGACGAGGGCACAGATGATGCGCGTTCTCGCCGATCTCAAGCACCTGATGATAAGGGCGCGATATCACTCGGAACAAATCGAAGGAAGGTGCATAAATCTCTAACTCTTTATCGGACGTACAGTTCGTGCGTGAATTTTAGCTTTATAGTAAGGCGTAACGAAGCAATTTTTCTATTTCTTACTAGTCTCCAGTCTGCTATATTGACGGTAAGCGAATTATCACCGGATGGCGAGACCGACAATTTGGTCGAAATGTGCGAATGTCCCGAGGGATACACAGGAATGTCCTGTGAGAAATGTGCCTGGGGATACGTAAAGACGCCCATCAATGGTTCCGATCATCAGGACCGTCATATATGCGTGAAATGTGACTGCAATAGTCATGCGGGCTCCTGCGATCTCATCATGGGTGAATGTGGGGTAAGTTCAGAATTTTATTTTAAGATAAAAATTAAATATAACATACAAAATGCTACTAAAAAATTGTTTATTATTATTAGATATCTTATTAATTAAAATATTAAAAATGATATAACGTCTCTCCGATCAATCTCAAACAATCAGTTACTAATATAATGAACTTGATACATTGGTGCAATTAACATAAATCAGTTTAACAAATATAAATTATTTTCTAAAATATTGCGAGCAATTTTTATTAAAATAATAAGTGTATATTGAAAGAAAATTTTTTTTATTAGTAAAAATGTAATTGTAGTAGTATACAAAACAAAACGAGAAGTTTTCTAGTGCGCAACCGGCTTTAACGTAGCGACTGTGCGATACCTTCAATATCTCGCTGTAACTGATGTTCAGTCTGATCTTCAGCCGGTATAGCAGCATGCATAAAGTATCTGAACTCGCATGGATCCTGCAATTTGCAGCTATAGATTACGGGATCTATAGATCGTGCGACCTCTTTTACCGACTCAGCAACAAAAATCTTTTACTTACCTGTTCGTTGTATATTCATGTCGTACAGATAGCGATACCAGTTAGCTTTCTGTAAGAAAATTTAATTTCTACAGAACTGATCTGGGCCCATATTCTGTACACGTCTACCGACAGTTGTCAGTGTCGATAATTAACGATAGCCAATGGCAAAGACTATTCTAGGAGAAAAGTGCGGTTCTTATTGGCTATCGCTACTTAACGACACCGACAACTGTCGATAGACGTGTACAGAATATGGGCCCAGATCAGTTCTGTAGAAATTAAATGGGCCCTGCACGGTCATTTGGGCTTAACGAACTCATGGACCCGAACTCAATACACTGCAAACATTCATATACATTTACACGTCACACACTTATATATATACACGTATTATACATATATATATACACGTATTTTTGTAAGGGATAGCACGAAAAACTATCGAAAAGTAGTAAAATTAAAGTAACAAAAAATTTATATTTTGATATAAATAGAACGAGAACCAACTCAAATTAAAATTTATTTTTCCAAAAAAAGATGAAAAGAGAAATTTTCAAAACTTATAAAGATTCAAGAAAAAAAGACGATATGCAAAACTGACTTTTTCCATTTTTCCTTAAATTCAATTTTTTACATCATGACTCTAACTTACAATAGATTACTTTTTTGTATTAAATTTCTTTAGGAAGTAAATTAAGCCATTTTGAAGACAATAATTGAAAGAATTAAAACTTTTATTTCAATCGTAAATTTGATTTATGTCCGTTTTGATAGGCTAATAATACTTACATTAGTTATAATTTACGTGGCGTGCCGTTTGCATAATTTCCAGACGTGTGAACATCATACGGTAGGTCCAAAATGTGATCGTTGCGCTACAGGATATTATGGTATCGCAACGAGAGGCACCAGCGAGGATTGTAAGAAATGCGCGTGTCCGCTTTCCGTTGACTCCAACAATTTCAGTCCGAGTTGTCAGCTTGATGATCCCACTGATATGAATAGTGGATACGTGTGCACGCAATGTCCTGAAGGCTATACCGGAGATCATTGCGAAACGTAAGAAAAATAAATAATACATATTTTAAATAAAGGTCTTTTGTAAAATTGTAAAATGATTACATCGAATAACAAATATGCAAACGCCTTAATTATTGTTATTCATAGCAACTTAATTAATTACAATAGTCTCTTTTTTATTATATAATAAAAAATAGTGTTTATTAAAATGGATATAATTTTTAAGCGTCATTGTTTTTTTTAAAGTTTTATACAATTGAGTAATAATTATTATTAAAATATTATCACACATCAAAACGGAAGACTTTAATTTCGATTTGGATGAAAAGTTGTGATGTAGGATTTTATGGCAATCCTATGATACCTGGCGGTACTTGCGAACGGTGTCCTTGCAACGGTGGTGCCTGCGACCAGGAAACGGGTCGCTGTTTGGAATGCCGCGGCAATACCGAAGGCTGGAAGTGCGAGAAATGCAAGGAAGCGCATTACGGAAATCCTCTGGAACAGAATTGCATGCGTAAGTGCTTCCATACTTTGCAACAGTCTCTATATAACTTCTAAAATTGTTTAATAATTGCGAATAGTCACATCGGATCTTGATATTTTATAGATATTATTTTTTTCTTCTATAATTAAAGTCAATTTTTTTGCACGAAAATATGAAAGTTTCTTAGCAACATAATTATTAACACAATATTGCGCAAACGTTTTATATTCCCAACTAACATGTGGCCAATAAATTGCTATTAAAATTTATCGAATGTTTATGACAGATCTATCGAAAATAGCGACAATCAGAGACTTTCCACTACAAAACAAATTAACGTAGCAATTAGATTAAAATACACATCATTAATAGGGCATATTCGAGCGTGGGTACCGTTTGTGTTTCAGCGTGCAACTGCTCTCCCCTCGGTAGCAATTCAGTTCACTGCGAACAGACGACCGGTGAGTGTTCTTGCAGACCTTTGTTCACCGGTCGTGACTGTTCCTCCTGCATCGAGGGTTACGGGAACGTGACCGCAGGTTGCCAGGAATGCGACTGCGACGTGGGTGCCATCGACGAGTTCTGCGATTCCGTAAGCGGTGCGTGCAGGTGCGCGCCGAGCATCGTCGGCTTTCGATGCGATCGCTGCGACGTGGACCACTACGACTTGTCGACGGATGGCTGCAAAAGTAAGTGCCGTCATCGGTATGTGCATGCTTTCTTTTAGAGTCTATTATTGGGCTCCGACTTTTGTCACGATACAATGTAAGCCAGTGATATTTTATCATTGCTTGCTATGAAAAGACGTTTATCTCCGAACATTATTTCTGTCATCCGAAGGGGATTTAGAAGTTCGATTAAAACAAATAATATGTATAGTTTTTAAATAAAAAACCGTTTAGCAATATGTTTATTACAAAAATATTTTACGCGTATTTACTTTTAAAATAAAATTAAAATGACATACGAATGTGATGAAAGAATTACGACGATTTCTTATATTTTTTAATAAGTAAAATAGGACAAGCCGCGCATATAAATATTAATAAGTCTAATTTCTTTCAAGAGAAAATTGCATCGTCAAGTTTAGAAACAATTTATGCGCTCATTAATTTTAACAGCTGCAAAGTTTGTATTACAAAATGTACCGACTTATAGAGCTCACCGACGTTTAATATAGAAAAAACATATCTAAATTAATTCCTGTTAAATTATACATCCTTTTTTATCGTTAAATAGTTAAATTGTCAATCTAAAGAAGACTATAAAATAATCCTATAAAGATATATTGATTCTGTTATAAATATCGTAATCGATTACATTTGAATTGCATTGAATCTATCATTTTATTAATTTAAAACGGTAATGAAATGCATCTTATTCGTATCCATCTAACAGATTAATCACAGTATTATTGTAGGCCTTGAAGGCCTTACGTACATATATCGATACGAAGGTAGCCCTGTGCCTGCCTGCGTTCAAGCAAGACACGAATGCGAAGAGTAATGCGCGGCTCTTCATCTTACTCTAACGCAAACTCGCGATATTTATCCCGGCCTATTCTAAGTACGCTGCACTTATCTACCTTGACAGGCAGTTTAGAAACGTTGCCTAAGATTTACGGGACTGAAGCATACTTTTATTGCAGAATACCGTTCGCGTAATCCGTTTAGGCTAATTTTAATTTACGACCACGTTTACGAGCGCACATTGTTTCGCACGGATCGTCAAACACTGCATCGATCTTCGTTCGTCTTTCTTGAGTAATT
This sequence comes from Cyphomyrmex costatus, assembly GCF_001594065.2. Taxonomy (NCBI): domain Eukaryota; kingdom Metazoa; phylum Arthropoda; class Insecta; order Hymenoptera; family Formicidae; genus Cyphomyrmex; species Cyphomyrmex costatus. The sequence continues at coordinate 83,898 of NW_017280270.1, forward strand.
CTCAAACCGTAAAAGTTAAAGCGTTGTGGAAACACAATATCATGAAAATTGTATGTTTTTGTAAATATTTATTTATATATCATAATTATATTTATGTATTTTTATAATTTGTGAAGATTAGAAAAAAAAAAAGTGCAAGAATTCTTAATGATTAGTATCGAGTTGCTAATTCTATAAATTTATTTTCAACATCTTAAGTGAAGCTATTAGCGATTGCTGATAGAAGATCGAATTGAATATGCGCAGCAGACTGATTGAGGCGATTAAACGAAATATCGGGCAACTTCAACTTAGAGTTGGCCGCAAAAGCGAGGCAAAAAATAACGCTACCGTAAATTATAGATTCAACAGAGACGACAAAGAGCACCAAAAGTAAAGTTCATCGCACGAGATAATTCGAGTCACGCGCGACGTAATAGTCCGGTTACATTAAAACGTTATGAAGACGTTTACAAGTAAATAAAAGCGACGACGAGAAGCCGCGCTAAGTGGAGAACGTTTCGATACGGTGTTAGAATTTAATGCTCCTGACGAGCGAATCGAACGGGAAGAATGATCTTGTAAAGTCCTCGCACAAAATCCGGGTACACCTCGTTGTGGCGACACCTTTACGATTGAATCAGCTGACAAATTCCGCTTGGGAACGTTCGAGATCGGCCCACCAGATCGCCAGCTACCGCATGAGGAATCCCATAAATCGTAATCATTCAGCGTCGTCGGCCAGATCTCGCGAATCCGAGACGCTTTCTCGTCATCGCGTTGATATCTGAGGTTCTACCAGTCGCGTAATCTACAGCCGCTCGAAATCCCGTTACGGGGGAAGGATCGTGCGATCTCGATGGATCCGGGGTATCGTCGGCTTAGTACTAAAACGACCGGTCCGTATATCGTAATTTAACTCGGTTTACGTGATGCGTAAATCTCTCTTCTAATTACTTGACGCGAAAACCCTATATGAGATATTAAAGGAAATGAGAAATTTCCTTTTTCCCTTATTAATTTATTTTTTAAAACACTTATATGGTTTGGATAATTGCGAGCATTAAATTCCGAAGAAAGTATATTAATCGTTCGTAATTGGAACAAGTGTCTCGAACGTGTTTTGATTAATATCTTATTTATCTGATTTCACGCAATTATACACGGAAAGAATGAACCTGCTGAAGTATCTAAAAATTTAACTAAATATAAATTAGTAAATATATATATATAATTTTGTTGGACCATCGGAATAATTATGTAGGATACTTCAAGCATAACGAGCAATACTGCAAAATTTTTAATATTTAAGCAACCAGCTTGGATGTACGACAAAATTATTTTCAGATCTGTATCTAGTTAAATTCTTAGACATTTTGGCAAAGTATATAATTCTTTCTATGTATAGAAAAAAAAACCGTTATTTTTATCCGGTGAAGAAAATGCATAAAGGGGTGATGAATTTGATCGGTAACGAGGATTGACTGGAAGATTGACTGTTCGTAAGCAATGCGTTAGTTTAAGCATACGTCATAAGTGGCATCAGATACGCAGATAGATACCCGCGCGAGACACGGCGCGCCGTTCATGAGTTTCTGGTTTATTTAGATAGATCTAGTTCGTTTCAATCTGAGGCTCACGAAGAGAGCCATCTACGATGTTAATTAACTTCCTGTGACGGAATGCCACCTACTTCTTTCTTTCGTCCACAGACGATACGCTCCGTTTAACGTGGATCGCCTCAACGGCGACATAAATGACGTTGATGCACCTGTCAGATTATTGCTATCAGTCGCGGAAACAGCCACTTCAAATCCTGCAATTGCGCATGTTACACTTATGCATTACTTCAATCATGTACGATATTCTGAGCAAACGTGCAGAGAGGTTTAGCTTCACATTGGATGTATGCGATTTCATTTATTTACATATTAAGTTGTTTCCTAGATTTAAAATATCTTTAAAATACGATTTCTATTTAGTAATATAATAGCCCACAATAAATTGTTGTTATGTCAGTTTATTTCTCAATTCTTGAATTTTTTGTTAATTTTATCAATGTAAATTACCTCCAAGAGATTTAAAAGAAAATTACGCCGTATACATCAAGCGAGTAACATTAACGACGAGAAACAGCATTACGTATTCGCGATTTCGATATCGAGATATTGCGACGTAAATGGAGACTGGCGGTTTTCCTCGGGAAATTAATTTGATGTGCATGGGACTACCGATAATGGCCCGTAAATGTCGCGTTGCGAATGCTCATGATTAATCGTTATCTGAATCACCAAGATTTCGTGATTGCAGTCGTCGAAAGTTTAGAAATACACATATCGACGTCAGCTTGTCAAAGAGAGAGAAAAAAATGTGAAAGAAAGAGAGACCGCAAAGTGCAACATGCATCGCATTGAATGCTAATCACACGATGGCAGTTTGCATAAATAAGTGATGGATGGATATTTTGTAAATTTAGTTTATGTTAATAGGATATTTATTTTAAATACTTTGTAACATGAACACTTTCTTTTCCGATTAGCAACGATATTAATATATGTATCAAGAGAGAATTTTCGTTTAATAAGCTTAAGATCTTGTTCTGCAGGCTAAATATATCTTCCACTAGCGCGACGTTTTTACTATCTTATCCTTAGTTATGCGAAGGGACTGCTCATGCGTGAATAACGTAGGCGGGCGATCGAGACGCGAATTGTAAATTTTAGATTGTACCGGCGCCGCCTGCACGTCAAAGGTCTCGAGACTCCCTAGATATATCGGTCTCGAGTCGAACATTTCTGCGGTATTTGCAAAATCATCTCGACCGTATTGTTAAACGAGAAAAGGAGGCGGGTGTCAACTGGCAGCGACCCGGAATAAATTACATCGTGTCGATGAACCATCCCATTTGCGATGTCATCTTAGAAATATTTTTAAAAATAAGACAAATATATTACCATTGATTATTTATTAAAAGTTATAGATATTAAGATAAGAATCGTACTTTTAAGATTGTATATATATTCGTGATATTACATTCTTCAGTGTATAATTTCTATGAAATTTAAAGTAGTTAAACTGTAAAATTTCGACAAATGGATCTGTATGCTAATTAATACTAATTAGTATATATCATCATCGTATTGAAGAAAAATTGTTTAAATACTAAGAAGATAATAATAATCAAGAGTGTAGAATTTAAATTCACAAATTGCTACGCGATACTTTTAGAAAACTCTCTGCATTTCGACATATTAATATCGCTATTAATCAGAAAAGAAACTGTGTGTTAAAGAGTACCCAAGTACGTAAATCCAGTTTTAATACAATTTAATGTATAAATTATCAATACCTATTTATGTGAGCAGCTTGTAATTAGCATTCAATGCGTTACATTTTGCACCTTGCAACTAAGAATTGTATACGAATTAGGGCATCTCTAAGACTATATTTCTTCAACTCTCGAATCCATTTTTAGTTTATCAAATCTTCTAATATACCATAACGCATTCACTACGAGATTTTCTGAAAAGTTCTCGGCAAATTCTGTATCTACGGTTTATTAATTACTCCCTCTATGTCATATAAGGATGTACTAATAATACAGGTAAAATTGAATGGACGTACAAATATTAAGCAGTGCAATTAAGTAAATCAAGAAAGAGAAATCGAGAAAAGAATCTACATATGTACTATTTCGCGGCGGATCCATTCGATCGTGATGTCCGAGATCAGAAGCCTCGTCCTAATTTAAGCTGCGGCATAATTAACGTAGTCGATGTGCTTAAAGCGCATCGCGCGATATACTACGATGTAGCACCTTAATAAGGTCGTATTTTCCACCGAAGACCGGAATTGCGGCTTCTCGCATGCCTCTTGGAGTCAGTGCAGTGAAATCTCACTTATCAGAATAAATGTCGGGAGATAAGGCGGTTTATAAACCGGAAGAATTTGTAGATCGAGAAGTCGTATGGCATATTCATCTACGTAAAGAAAAATGCTTGCCGCGAAACATTTTTAAATATTAACTATATGAAGCGAGTTTTTTTGAAAGCGTATCTTGCAAGAAGATCTATAATATTACAGGTATTTTAATTAGATATCTGCAGGGATTCCATGGAATTTACGATAAATCGCCTTTAAAATTATATAGATACCTACATGAAACCGCAGATCCATATAATTATAGAACGAAAATTTCTGTGATTTTAGACACCTGCGAGATCGAAGAGCTATAAGCAAGAAGTAATAAATTCCAAACGAAGATAATATAATTTCACAGATTTAGAATTTGGAGATTTTCGTAGAATTGAAGAGATTATATATAGAGGGGATTCTAAAAATTATATATTTTCGAAACTAAAAAAGGGCGAAAAATTTTATGTGAAATATTTGATTTGAAATTAAACATTTATGAAAAATTTAGGTATTAAATTAAGATCTTGCAATTAGCGAAAACAACTACGTTAATTGATAAGAAAAACAGTTTTGGCATGGAAACATTTAAAATTTAGTTTTCATTCCCCAAGTGGGAATTGAATACCGGCGAGATACTGGCCCAGTACCAACTTTTAGTATTCAGTACCGGCATGATATCGGATGCCAGTATTGGTATTGTACTAATGTAATACTGGGATGATAGCAACGGGCCAAGACTCGAAATACAGCACTCTTATGGTACGGGATTACGGTGTCGTAATGTTTCTAAACGTCGGTACCATTATAGTACGGTATTACAATACGGGATTACAGTACCACAATAATATCGAAAATCAGTACACATATTGTATTTAATGAAGTAAAAATATTATACCAAAAATGGTTACCGAATCATAATGCTGCAACAGTACTAACAATGAGAAGTCAGCATCCCTAAATGTGAATTTCGATAAAATCATTATTGCATTCGTTTGTCAACTGTTTGTCCACGTTTGTCCACCCATTATTTTCTTTTGTCCAACCTCCAAAAAAAAGTTATACACAAAAAAACATTGTAGTACCCCAAGTGATTATTTTTCATTATAATAAAAGATATAATAATAATAGGGTGGATAAACGAAAATAATGGGTGGACAAACGTGGACAATCAGTGGACAAACGAATGCAATAATAATTTTACCAAAATTCGCATTTAGTGGTGCCGACTTATCAGAGCAGCTATGATAAGACGGCACCACTAAATGCGAATTTTGGTAAAATCATTATTGCATTCGTTTGTCCACTGTTTGTCCACGTTTGTCCACCCATTATTTTCGTTT
>NW_017280270.1:89719-101034 GCF_001594065.2 Cyphomyrmex costatus
TTCGAACGAAAATTTCTGTGATTTTAGACACCTGCGAGATCGAAGAGCTATAAGCAAGAAGTAATAAATTCCAAACGAAGATAATATAATTTCACAGATTTAGAATTTGGAGATTTTCGTAGAATTGAAGAGATTATATATAGAGGGGATTCTAAAAATTATATATTTTCGAAACTAAAAAAGGGCGAAAAATTTTATGTGAAATATTTGATTTGAAATTAAACATTTATGAAAAATTTAGGTATTAAATTAAGATCTTGCAATTAGCGAAAACAACTACGTTAATTGATAAGAAAAACAGTTTTGGCATGGAAACATTTAAAATTTAGTTTTCATTCCCCAAGTGGGAATTGAATACCGGCGAGATACTGGCCCAGTACCAACTTTTAGTATTCAGTACCGGCATGATATCGGATGCCAGTATTGGTATTGTACTAATGTAATACTGGGATGATAGCAACGGGCCAAGACTCGAAATACAGCACTCTTATGGTACGGGATTACGGTGTCGTAATGTTTCTAAACGTCGGTACCATTATAGTACGGTATTACAATACGGGATTACAGTACCACAATAATATCGAAAATCAGTACACATATTGTATTTAATGAAGTAAAAATATTATACCAAAAATGGTTACCGAATCATAATGCTGCAACAGTACTAACAATGAGAAGTCAGCATCCCTAAATGTGAATTTCGATAAAATCATTATTGCATTCGTTTGTCAACTGTTTGTCCACGTTTGTCCACCCATTATTTTCTTTTGTCCAACCTCCAAAAAAAAGTTATACACAAAAAAACATTGTAGTACCCCAAGTGATTATTTTTCATTATAATAAAAGATATAATAATAATAGGGTGGATAAACGAAAATAATGGGTGGACAAACGTGGACAATCAGTGGACAAACGAATGCAATAATAATTTTACCAAAATTCGCATTTAGTGGTGCCGACTTATCAGAGCAGCTATGATAAGACGGCACCACTAAATGCGAATTTTGATAAAATCATTATTGCATTCGTTTGTCCACTGTTTGTCCACGTTTGTCCACCCATTATTTTCGTTTGTCCACCCTATTATTATTACATTTTTCATAATAATGAAAAATAATCACTTGGGGTACTACAATTTTCTTTTGTGTATAACTTTTTTTTGGAGGTTGGAGAAATGAGAATAACGGATGGACAAACGTGGACAAACAGTGGACAAACGAATGCAATAATGATTTTACCAAAATTCGCATTTAGAGGTGCCGACTTCTCAGAGCTGCTCTGATAAGTCGGCACCACTAAATGCGAATTTTGGTAAAATCATTATTGTATTCGTTTGTCCACCCATTATTTTCATTTGTCCATCCTCCAAAAAAAAGTTATACACAAAAGAAGATATTGTAGTATCCCCAAGTGATTATTTTTCATTATTATGATAAATATAATAATCATAGGGTGGACAAACGAAAATAATGGGTGGACAAACGTGGACAAACAGTGGACAAACGAATGCAATAATGATTTTACCAAAATTCGCATTTAGTGGTGCCGTCTTATCATAGCTGCTCTGATAAGTCGGCACCACTAAATGCGAATTTTGATAAAATCATTATTGCATTCGTCCACCCTATTATTATTATATTTTTCATAATAATGAAAAATAATCACTTGGGGTACTACAATTTTCTTTTGTGTATAACTTTTTTTTGGAGGTTGGACAAATGAGAATAACGGGTGGACAAACGTGAACAAACAGTGGACAAACGAATGCAATAATGATTTTACCAAAATTCGCATTTAGAGGTGCCGACTTCTCAGAGCTGCTCTGATAAGTCGACACCACTAAATGCGAATTTTGGTAAAATCATTATTGCATTCGTTTGTCCACGTTTGTCCTCCCGTTATTTTCATTTGTCCACCCTCCAAAAAAAGTTATACACAAAAAAAGATTGTAGTACCCCCAAGTGATTATTTCTCATTATTATGAAAAATATAATAATCATAGGGTGGACAGACGAAAATAATGGGTGGACAAACGTGGACAAACAGTGGACAAACGAATGAAATAATGATTTTATCATAATTCACATTTAGGGATGCTGACTTCTCAGAGCAACTCTGAGAAGTCGGCACCGCAAAATGCGAATTTTGGTAAAATCATTATTGCATTCGTTTGTCCACTTTTTGTCCACGTTTGTCCTCCCGTTATTTTCATTTGTCCACCCTCCAAAAAAAAGTTATACACAAAAAAGATTGTAGTACCCCCAAGTGATTATTTCTCATTATTATGAAAAATATAATAATAATATGGTGGACAAACGAAAATAATGGGTGGACAAACGTGGACAAACAGTGGACAAACGAATGCAATAATGATTTTATCATAATTTACATTTAGGGATGCTGACTTCTCACAATAAGTACCAGTACTGATTCTGTATTAATAATATTATAACACACACAGTACTAGTATTGTATAAAAAATCCGTACTACTTCTCTTATATTAAAATAAATTTATCACAGCAAATATAAATCAATCGTAACAGATACGTTTTTCACTGTCAAAAGCATGAGATGTTTTAGGTTAACTGTAAAAATAATTGAAAAAAAATCATGATTCAAATTAAAATTATTCAATATAATTTAAAATAATTATTAATAATATATAATACAATAATGAGCACCTTTATTATTGTATATTATTTAAAAAAATTTACCTGATTATCGAAACGGGAAAATCAGTCGCGCTATGCATCATCCGGACGTACCGAAATAACTGCTGCCATGCAGGCTGCTGATGTGGTCGAGACACAATTAGCGACACAATCTTAATCGGGACACACGCCAAAACGAACTCCCGTCTTTATTTGAGGAAACCAGAAGGTCGGCAAAAAAGAAAGCTCGAGGATGCCGCGTAAGCGAGTCATCGTTATTCCTGCGTTGAATTTTGAGATCATTCAATGATCGCTGCTGTTCAGTCTGCTTTTGGTCTTTGAAATTTTGTAAAATCTACAACACAGAATATTATCGTTAATATTTTCAGCTTTCTTCGATTTTTCGATTTCATCGAAAACTATTGAAAATAGAGTCATTAGGTTTTAATCTAATAAATATTTATCTTTTGAACGAATAATCCAATATTACATAAATGTTAAAAATTCTTTTTTAAACTTATTTCAATTTTTATTATTGCAAATTATTGATATTGAAACTAGAGAATCGTCAGATTTTAATTTAACAATTACTATGCCAGTGCGCGTGTTTCTACCACAAATATATATATAGATTAACTTTAATCTCAATTCAACTTATTTCTTAAAATTAGAAAAAATAAATAGTTAGCTGAACCGAGATTAAATTACCTTGATAGAAACGGACATTGGTCTCATAAATATTCGGAAATTTTTTTAATATATAGATCTTTCTAACGTAAACGCGTTAATAATAAAATACAACAACGTGAGATACTTCCTCAGCTCTTCTTTTCGTTATTCTGCGAATTATAGGTGATTTTCAGGACGTTTTACGGGCACTTCTAATCGCAAAACGTTCAGCTATTTGCACTAACAGATGGATATTTTTCTCGTGTATTGTTGCGGACGCGTTTCACAATAGAATCCGTGCGTTTCGGTCATTACCGAGCTTCGCCTCGTAAAAACACCGCTCTCGCTATACCAGAGCGGCAATTCCTCTCGCGAGAGACTCTCGGCTGAGTCTCTCCATCTGCGCTCACAATACGCAACAATGGCGATGTAACATGCATACGCTGGTCGGATAATACGTACGCATTACGCCTGAGTAATGATCAGTGGACGGAAGTCGGTGGGCATAATATAACGATAACTTCTGTCTGTGCGTTTGTGTTCGCGCCATTATAATCGCGAAAAAGATTTATAAATCGATGTACGCGTAAATTTTTCGGCGAAAAACATTCAGCTCTGAGGCCCCGGGATCTGTATCTCGTCTTTTATTTCAATCTTTTGTTAGAATGTTGAAATAATGTATAGTCAACATTTTATTTCAAATAATGTAATCAACATTGTTTGAAATAATGTTGATTAAATGTAGTTCTTTATAGGAACTTAAATCTGTTCAGGATCTAAAATTTTAAAAACATTTTATTATTGATAACTCTTTGTTTTTTCTTCGTTTTTATTTTATATAGTATGATAATGATTTAGTCAATTTATGAAATTTGGAATATCATCACTTTCATGAATTATATTTTTAATAGCCCCCGAGCTAAGACGTTTATATCCCGAAGGTTTTGGTTACGTACAGCAGTCTCGCGTTTCATGCAAAATACTTTGCCCATTTACGTTGGTAACGATAAGTACACAATGCGTCTCGCACGAATATTACGGTGGCGTAACGCGGCGTAACATTGTGAGACACGTAAGTGCGAAACACGGCTCGCAGGGGAAATGCTCTTAGCGCATTAGTATTCGCGCGAATGAGCAGAATTGGCGGTGTTCGCCTCGTCGACTATACGTAGATTGCATCGGGAGAGACGCTGCATAATACGTAATGCGTATACGTATGCAGCAACAATGAGAAACCGAACTACCGTTTTCACAAAACGCTTTTTATTCCCCGGGGGCGTCTAAACTTTTGCACGTGTAAACGAGTTTGTATTTAATGCAATCGCAGTGCTTTGCATAGATGAATCGCTAGTCCCGTATTGTCAACGTTTTCTTAGGTCACAGTGACATTTTATCTCGCAGTCGTTCATTCGAAGGAATGACCATAGGCTCAGAAGAAAGACCCTTTGTTAAAACGACGTAATATTTTTCCAACTGATCAATGTTTCAAATGAAGCAATTATATCTTCTGTTATCCCCTCGATTATCTCTTTGATCGTCTCTTCGGAAAACGATAACCAGATAACATATAATGGAGAATTAGCAAATAATATCTCTACTTTAACTTTTTTCATTAATCACTTTGTAATGCGGCACGGAAAAATGATTTTGTGCTAAAGTATTGGAAAATTTTGTTAGATACAGATCTGAAAATAACTTCGTTGTATCATCGAATTAATTACGTAGAAATTTCAAGTATGATGAATAATGCTGCAAAAGTTTTAATATTTTAGCAATTAGTTCGAGCGTTCTATATACACTGTTTATACTTTCATTAAATTTAATTTAAGTAACCACTTTTCCTATACTCACAATTGGTTATATTAAAGCGATGATTAAATTTAACTGATAATTGCGGATAGGCTAAAGTAACTAAAAATTGGCTGCTGCAGCTAATTAAAAATGCTGTGCCATATTTTACCATCTAATTTGCTGCAGTGTGTGCAATCTATTTTCTCAGTGCAGTGTCAAATTTAACTATTATTTTTATATATTGGATAGATTGAGTAGAAGCAGCGGCTTCTTAAATTAAATTTGACACTAGATTTAACAGTGTAATTACTTTGATTGTCCAATAAAATTATTTTTAGATTTGTATCTATAGTTAAATTTTTACATATTTCAACAAAATATTATTCTTTTTCGTATATTAGTTCTTTTTTTGCATCCATCATAAAATTGTGATTTCGCCATTTAAAGATCAAGTATTGTATACATCTGTCCGTGATACTAGCTATACATTTCCGTAGCTGCGAGTGTATACGAAGCATCACGGCGGTGACCATCGCGGCAAACGACGATAATTACCTCGCCGCGTTTCCCGGAGGCTCTTCTATGGCATTTTTCACCGTCTATCAGAAGCAATTCCCGTCGCATATATACGTCGCCCGCGGTTCTCGGGTTTCCGTCCGGATAAGTCGATCTCCCAGGGCGAGGGACTCGCAGTCCGCCCACGTGTGCGCGCGGTATCACGATCGCGGATCTGCATAAGCAGATGTAGATGCACGTTCGCGGATAGCGGCGGAAAATAAAGAGCGCGGTTTTATAGCCGAAGCCGGGCGATCTTGAGGAATCGAGGCTCGACGCGGCTCGTTAGAATCTTTTCGCGTCTCGAAGACGACGTTAAACGCGAGTACTGCCTCCTCGGAAGCCATCCCGAATCCTGCGTATGAAGGAAATACCGACTTTAGTTAACGGCGCTTCGAATAATACACATTTGTATATTCGATGTTAAAACTATTTAAAATGGGAGTAAAATATGTGAACAGAGGTAATAGTAAAGATAGAAGGATAGTAAAATAAAAAATAGTATGCATTCACAACAGATCTTTGTGCGTAAAATATTGAATCTATTTAATTTCAATTTTCTTGTACAAAGTGTAGTTATCTATGTAACATTTCTTCTTGGAATTTTATCAGTAGAAATTTCCTTTCAATTTCACATTGCAACACAGCTGTTCCATAGAGGAGAATCCAGATCAGGTTAGGAAACTGGCGACCGATCGACTAGCGTGCTGATTCGAAACAAACCAATCCAAGCTGATAAGAAACGACGCCCATCTCCACGTAGACGATCTCGCGGCACATATTACAAACGTTCCATTTACTTAGTGAGCCTATGAATTCGAGCGTTATCTAACGGTTGAAATTCCACAAGTGTGGAATTCCGCGATGGGTTTGGAAAAGACTCATTTTACAGCACATTTCATGGCCTTGTCTTTTATCAATATATGTTGTTTTGTATAAATTAGCCATAAATATCCATAAGTATGATTCGTCATCTGCAGTTCTTAAATTGGTATTTATATTTGATTCTTATATATATCTGTCTTAAGTCTTAAAATGTCATAAGCCATCAGAAAACTGTATTTATGTATCAGCATCTTAAGAGTCTTAAGACGAATATTACTTAAGAATCTTAAAATGATCTTATAATAATAACGGATTATAATTACTTAAATTAATTATAATCCTTCATATAATTACGTAAATTATTTATATATCCTTCATGTTCAAGAAAAGAAAGATCTCGATCATGAGCTGAACAAACATGATTATATATAAAGATCACAGGATCAATCTTCTCGATCATCGAGAACGCATCAGTTATCAGCGACAGGCACCGCGACGGCGCTGATAAAACATAGAGATGTTAATTCGCCGCGACGTATATGTACTTGAATTACTTCTTGATGGCTCGGCTATACAGTATGAGTGACGCTTAATATCTCGACGGGCACGATACTCCATTTCTTACGCGCCGAGCTGTGAAGAGCAGACTCGCAGCTTCCATTCCGGAATAATACCTTATCGATCGTGCGGCGCGATAAAACGTCGTTTCCTTTTTAAATCGCCGCGGACGTACGAAGTGCGGCCGATTCGTGGGTCCGATAAAATCCCTCCGCATTGGAGGGCTCGCCACCGGTTAGGAAACATTTCGCGAGAATCTCCCGCGCATGATTCCCTCGTCTTTTCTTCTTCTTCTTCTTCTTCGCGTAGTTTCTCTTACGACGTAAAAACTCGACGCGCGAAATTGCGGAATGCCGTTCCATCCATCGCGACATCGTGATTTTTCAACAGCAGTCGCCGTTCCAAATCATGTGCGAAAGTACTTTGAAATACAGAGATTCGATTTATAAAACGATCCAGTGATGCAATTTATTAAAAATAAATTAATAATCATTAATTGTCGTATTTCTATAATCTCTATCAGTTTTATCTTTATTCATTCTCATTTTCCATTGTCTATTGATTTGTGTTTCTATTAATTTTGTACCGTTTGAAACGAGATAAAAAGTGCTAAATCTGATGCCTGATTATCTGATGCTAACAAGTCGACATCTAAGCGCGCAATCGTGAGTTTTACTTTCCAGGTATAACTTTTTTTAAAACTTTGTTCTGGAAAAAGAAAATAAAAAAATATCGTTCAATTATCCAAAAATCTCTCTACTTTAAGTCCATTATTTTTATCTTTTCTTCTCATATTAATATAACTTTAACTATAACATATAGCGCACTAATAAAAAGTATAATTAAATTTAAGTAGACATTATTCTTATTACAAATTTACGTTTATATTAAAGATCACCGAGATGAGCATTAGCCCATACGTAGCTCATTACCGAGGCACGCATTCGACACCCTGCGGATCTTCCGATTTCTCTCGCGGTTTCGAGAGAAATCGAAGTTCTACATCATCTCCATCGAATGTCGAAAAGATCATCGTTATCAGATTTAATTGGTGCCCGCCGATCGGTCCGGCTGCCAAGCTAGCTTCTTCCCAGTGGATTCACTAGCGAGCACGTATACTCGCTAATGATGCAATCGGCCCATCAGATACTCCTGCGGCCCAGCTCCTGCTTCTTCTTTTTCCTTCTCTCTTTCCTCTTTATTCCGTCCCTCTCGCGCGGCTGGTCCTTAACTCCTTATATACCCACCTGACTATACAACGAGTCTGCACGTCTCGTTCAAAGCGCGTGGGCTGTGCCTCTAACGGGTGACCATTTGCTCGTCCCTTGCATATATATCTCTCATTGATTTTAATTATCGTGGAGTAAAATGAGCATTCACCGCGTCTGTATCGTTAAATTGAAGTGTCTCTAATTAGCGCAGCGATCGACCATTTAATGTCGGCTACTCGAGAATCTTTCATTTCACGCTGAATGGTGCGAATGTCTTTCTTGGTAATTCTATTATAATAAATTTTCTTAATTTATTGGATTAAAAATAGATTGAAATAAATGGTCAGAGGAATTAAAGAAATATTCGACTTTGATAAATTATTAAAATATAATGTATTTTTTCTTATTATATATATAATTTAAGGAAATTTTCTTGACAATATAACACGTATATTACAATATTTAATTATATTTAAATTTCTTATGATGATTAAGAAAATTTAATTCAAACGGAATAAATAAAATAAACGAGTAAATATTATAAATATGATATTTAAATATATGAAAATATTAAGAGCAGAATATTTTGAAGTATCTGTTCACGAGATGTGTGTTTTCCACATTTGTCGGTTTGCAATAACATGAGAAGATGTGCATGATAAACGACGCACGAGTTCGACGTGTATTTTATTCACCCGTTAGAGAAGCAGTATCTCAACACCTGGCTGTAACATGTTCAAGATTCCTGGTAAAGAACCCGGGTCTGGCCAGTAACGTTAATGTATCGCTGCACGTCGGACGATCTCGAGATTTCATTCATGAAACTCCGAGGCTCCTGCTGGCCGCTGGAGAGTCTGTCGGCAATGAAATATCAGAAGCAGGAAACCTCAAGCTTAGACTCGCGAATTTTCATTCGCGGATGGTATCTGTCTCTTAATTAATTTTATAGATAATGGAAAGCGTTAAAGATTATCGAAGAACATCGAATTCCTAACTTTGCCTGCGTGCTTACAAGTTTTTCAGTTAATTGAACATATAAATAATATACAAATATAGACATTTATAGACATATTATATATGTTATTTATCGCGAATTATGCTTTAAATTTATCTTCAGAAATTTTTTTTATATTTACTAAGAGTAAAAAAAGAGAACTAGGAAGAAAAATTATTATTTCTATTTTTAATAATTTACTAAATATTTCTGAATAGTAATGATAATTTTTTATTATTTTCTATTTGTTATTATATTCGAGTTTTTAATTCGATATTTTTGTATATAAGTATCTATTACACAATATTTCTATAAAACTTTTAAAATGAAATTAAATCGCTATTTGTTAACTTAAAGTGTGAGTTAACGTGTTGAGAGACAAATGAATTTTGAAATTGTTTTGGCAGGAAAAATCCACCGTACCCTCATGCGAATTTTGTGGAGAGTACCGAGAATGCGTTGCAAGGAAGAGTGCGCGAATCGAGGATGCCGGCCTCGATTGCATTCGATGATAGGCGAGCAATTGCGATTGTGCCAAGGGCTAAGATCACGAGCTTCGCTCGGCAAGTCCATATATCTCTTCTATCTCGATCGGGACAACGTATACTCTGCGGTCCTCGTCTAGGGTCTATCCGCTCGGGTCGGAGCAACCGATGCTTTTCATCCGCGAGATTTCGATTGAGGCCTCCGTTATACAACGTTGTATTATACATTTCTACGCAAACACACACTTTTTTTGTGTATTGCAATAAGTTGGGATCGCTTATCAAACAAATTAGCTGTTATTTATCTTTCCGAAAGTGGATATCGATGTAGCACTCATGCTACCGTGCATATTTCTCTTGGTTTAGATTTATATTTGAATAATTAAAAATAATGAGTAATGTGAATCAATAATATTTTATCCATTTTTGACAATTTAAATATGTAACATATTAAAAATATCATATAATGATAACAATATATAATAATTAAAATATAAAGAATCTTAATTATTATTGTACATTATAGATGATAAGAGATATAAAAATATTTTATTATAAGGGGAGGTGTAAGAGATACTTTATAATTACATTTTTTTACTTTAAAGAAGAAAATTGACTTAATTTTTAATTGATTTCCGAGAAAAATAAAGGCCTTCAAAAAATACTAGAAATATTAAATTATTTAGATATCATGCAGGATATTATCAGGCTTAATGCGATCAAATAAACGTAATGCACGCGATGCACCGAACTATATTATATACGTAGAAGCGCGAGGTGCATAGCGCAGGTGTACATTGAAGACGCCGCGTGCGTCGTACATCCTGCAGTTAACCCCTCGAGACCTCGAGGGAGTGGTTGAGATATCTCGACGAGCCATGGAATATAATCAATATCGCATCCCGGTGCGGGATGAAAATAAATCACGAGGAACAATAATAATTAAGTTCCTCGCTCGTTTATCTCCGACTTTTGCACTCTCTCTGTTGATTTACCTACTCCTTTCTCGCTAAATTGATTTTCCACACGTGAGAAACGATGAAAGTGAGAAAGGATCCCATATTTTGCAGATATTAGCGCTTTTCGAATGTCAACTTTAAAACGAAAAATCCGTACATCAAAGTTAACATAAAAACAATACAATTATGCGCGATTTCAAAGTAACAATTTAAAATCTAGTCGAAATCATGCTATTAAAATTCCAAGAACGATATCATGCGTTTAAATTGCAAAGAGTTGCTTAACTTTGCGAGAGAAATCCGATGTAATCTTCAGATTCTCTCCCGCGTTTCCATTAGCCTCTCGATTACATCGGAACGTCTAAGGATACGGCTTTTCTATCGGTCTTTCCCGAAGAATATCGTCGCAGGACATCGACGATGCATCTCCGGCATAATTTCTCCTATATGGAAATGCCGCTCTGCCCCGTCGTCTCATTAGCAATTACTTACCCGGGGATTAAAACTCCATTAGCGTGTTATCTGTCCGACATCGTCCAGATGGCTTGCCACCCGTGCGCGCATGCAACTATAATATGCACGCAGGTTCAACCGGGTTCACCCCCCCCCCCCCCCT
>NW_017280270.1:101172-162947 GCF_001594065.2 Cyphomyrmex costatus
CCCCCCCCCCAGCTTGGCTTTCTCGATTAAGCTATTATTATTAAGTATCAGCTTCGATAGAGAGCATATTATTTAGTAATTAGAAACTATAGATATTATCGTATACATGCATATGTACATTTTTACTGATCTCACGCAGGAGAAGACTTACTTACATTTTTACTACGCAATTTAAATTACTTATTCGTTGCAGATTGTAAAGATTCCACCATAATGTATCTATTTACTCTTACATCAGTCATATCCCACTTACGTTGTTGCTCGCAGGCAACACGCAAGTCTAATCTCTTACGTACAATCCCGAATCGTTTGCATAATATGAAATTAGAAAATACGCACCTTGTAATCGCGTATCGATTCATGATCTTATAATCGAGCAATTATGTCGTTAAAATTATGAGAATTATATCTGAGTTTGCTAATAATAATTTTCTAATCTAATCTCCTATTTCAATCTCGTCAAATGTTATAGATTTATCAATTGGTCTCTCCGCGTCTAGGAATTAACAAGGTGATTATCTCCTATTTTTCGCCCCGAATTAAATTATATCCCGCTCAGATTATACGGCTGTAGCTCCACGGTACACGAAACGCGTGTCACCGCGAGCCACGCGCGGGACCACCGTAGCTTGCAATTTCTCAACAGTCGATCGCTATGCAGCCCCTCTAATATCGCAATTACTCCGCTGGCGCATGTCCCAGCGTGTAATTAAAATAGCGTCGCCGAATAAATCATCCCTGGAGAAATACCTGGATCACCGACCGGGACCGGACCGAGAGTACCGCGGCGCGCGCGATGCGTCACACCCTTCGTCGTGTTTTGACGACTGCGGGAGGTCCTTCGCGTGTGTCGCGAACTCGTAAGCAATCAATTTCCGTGCGTTGCGTTAATTTTCATAAGGTGGCCGCGGGCCTTATTACGATGGTAGTGAGCTCATCGGAGACTTTTGCAATTTTGACATCCTGAAAGCAACCTGGGTAGGAAACACTTGGATAGTTATAAATGTAACAGATATAACGTAGTTGCATTAAATGTGTAAAACGCATTTATATAAGGAGAGTAATAAATATTTTTACTGACGCGACATGTATTAAGCGTAGAAAAGTATACATTTAATTATTACTGTCGAAGTACCTATGTTAAATTATGTGTTTATAGCATTTTGGAGATAAAGTCCAAAATTATAAAATATGAAGAGATTTCAAAATTTACTTACCAAAACGAACTATAAATTACAAAACATTATTGTGATAATATATTCAAAATTGGCCGTGTTTTTAATTAATACACATAGTTACACAAAAAGAAGACTCTGGTTGGAACATCGAAGCTTAACTATAAGATATACATGTATATGCTGAAGCATGATAATGCTGCAAATGTTTTAGATATTTAATAGTAACTATTTTGAACGTCTTACATAGTTATTTTAATGGTTTAATAACATTATTTTTAGAAGTTTTAGCACAGTCATGCATTTTACAATCACTTTGCCGATAGAAACAACAAATTGTACTACTGATTATATCATAAACGATGTTGAAATTTAAACCTACGTAATCCAAGAGAAAATATATCATAAATCAAATCTCTTACAGATTAATACGAAAGATATTTTATTTAAAGTAGAAAATTTTAATTATTTATAAAATAGAAGCACAGTAGAGAGTAATGCGTATTCTCGACGTAACTCCCGGCACTTTATTACCAGATCGTACCATACGAGAACTTTTTCATGCAGAGAGTAAATCAATTGGAAATTTATATTCGACGCCCCAAGCGGCCGTGTAACTGGCTAGGCAAACACTCCAAACGGCAAACGTGCAGTAAATAAGTACGAAAGCGCCTTTCTTGCCTTCACTGTATAGCAGACACTGTTATAAAGTCACGAATCGGCGAAATGAAATCTCCACCAGTATTTCGTAAAATACGTACCGAATACTCGAATATATTTGGTATTCTCGACGATTACGCGTTTCTAAGCTGCGCCATTTATAATCGCGTATAGAACGGTTTAAACCTCCGATTTGAGTTTATGTATTCCCGAGATTATCCGAATAAAATAACCTTACTCACAGTTTACCCATAACCTGTCACTTGCACGTAGCCTGCGACTTCGTATTTCAACAGATTAGTTTACACGCATCGTAAAGTTGGGCGATCGAGTCATACGAGGTTTTAAATAAGTCAGTGAAGTGAAATTTTATCTAAAACTCACACGATGCAATTTTTAGTAATTTATTAAAACATCTAGAGGGAAAAATGCATGTGTCGTAGACTTAAGGAAAGCAAACGTTAAAATCTATACTAGTAGCTTCAATAAAAAGAGAAATTTTTATTATTGTATATACAATAAATAAACTTTATCTTTCAACTTCTCTAGCTATTTCTTCATATATGCATTTTATTTATATTCTTGGATAGCTATGGCACTTTTAATATTGTCTATCTTTATTTTTACAATTTGAAATAGACATTTCAATCATTATTTGTTTACAATTCGACGAATTTTCCCTTCGCAGCATCTTCATCCCGTTAACTAGAGATTCAAGAATGATGATATAAAACAGAACGAATGTGTTGTATATGTATCTCATCTGGGCATGATTATATGAAAGCTTCCCACCGTCAGCAAATCAACAATCAATTATAAATTGACACGCGATATCGGATTTATTGTACACGTCAAGCGAGAGCTATCGCTTTCTCGAGCCCGTTAACGGGAAAACGGTCGATCCACTGATGGAACAAACAACGACTCACTATACACCGATACGATGCGAGAAGAGATGGTATTGGCTTCTAAATCGGCATCATCCTCGCGAAAGGTGCTCGATCTGTTACTTTGATTGGCCAGTTTATCGCACAAGAGCCATGCCGTGATGTGGATAATGAGAGATAAGTTCGATAACGTGAGTAATAGACGGTTGGAGCGCAGTGAGGTTAATAATTCTACAAACAGGCGTGTTGATCGCTTTTCGCTCTAACTGCAGATCGACGACAAGATTACTCGCGTTACGCTAATTCTCTTGCCGCAGCAAGGTCGACCCATCCTCGTTTAACGATCAGTGCAAATGCATTCACTAGACATGGACAGATGTAACAGATTAAGTTTATGATGTACAAGATAATATACTGAAAAATCAATATAATTTAATATAGACTTATCAAGGAAGAGTTAAAGAAGCATTAATTTATATATTCCACGAAAATAAAACGTACCGATTGAAAACGAATACAGTGAATCGAACAATATTAATGAAATTTGGTAATGAGTGATACAATTTATTAGGAAAATAATCATAATTTATGGCGTCTTTTACATCTCGTTTCAGTTTAAATACGTAGATAGATATATAATATATTATTTAAAATTCGACGATGGCTCTGTATTTATTTGCTACACGTTTATTTAATCAATTAGGCTATATGTATATTTAGTTGTGGGAATCATTTGAACATTATTACTTCGTAGAATATTTAAGATAAATCTATCAATCCCAAGCCGCTATCTGTGTCAAAGTAATTTTCATTTTTTCTGTAGGTTTATTTGCGATGAAGTAACTCTATTGAACGATCGGTGCTTTTGCGATTTCAACTAGACTCGTAATAGGCTCGTTGGCGTTAATGTAATTTCGTCGACATGTCTGTTATTCTTGTTACGATAATATCATTATCTTCGTAAATACATAGCTTGCAATAATTTTATTAACAAGAAAATCATATGCGTTGTGGGGTTGTTTTATTGCTAAATAATTTCCAATTACATGAAAGTTTAAAAGACAGATCATTTTTTCGCGTCTCAACAATCTCAACTCTAAGGAAATTACTATAAACTAAATATATTTATAAACTATAAATTATTTCTCGGTAAATTTTTTTACATAAAATATATATATTATGAATACCTATGTTCATATCCGAAGTTTGAAATTTATTTAGAACAAAATTTATTTGCACAGAGATTACTAGAATTTTATTCAATTGCTGAAAAAAATTAGACTTAAATTACATTATTTGGTAAATATATACGTATTAATTGAACAAAGTATCTTTTATGTGTCATATCAACTGTTCTTTATCATGGCAAAAGATAATGCTCTAACCCTAATCTAAATTAGAATTATATTCTAAAAATGCAAATCGTAAACTTTTGAGCTGATCATTCGATAATTAAATCGATCGATAATAAGATAAAAGTAATAAATCAAGAGGTACACGTATACCGGAACGGAAAATAAAACCCACGGAAATAGAACGCGTCGATCGAAAACCAGTACCGTGAATCGAACGAATAACGATGAATGTACCGGAACGCCGATCCGCCTGATTTAATGTCGTTGAATCCATAAATTTCATACAGATCCACGTCATTATCCGATATTGTATAATATTTTACGCGTATCAAGTATAATATATAAGTGCTTTAACATATGTTATATACGCGCGGGAGTTAGTCTTGCTAATAAAACAGATCATAATTGATCTCGCAAAAAAGTTTAAGACTAGGAATAAATTACATATTTTATCATTCAACAAGTGGCATAGTATATGTTGACAGATATAGCGATATTAAATTTTCTCAGTAGATCGTTTTTGAAAAGGCTTTAATTTATTTATTACACATTTAATTTACAATAATAATACTACATATATCTGTGTATATGTATTACATGTTTGAACTAGAGAGTTGTTAATTATGAACTCGCTTATTCGTTTAGTCATACGATTATATTGCTGCATATTATATATTACAAGTACCTACATTTAAAAGGCTTATATAAAGGTATTACGTCTAGAATTAAGTAAATTGCTTTTACATATTTGAACATAAATTAATTTAATAATCCTAAATTTTTTCAGTATGGTCCCAAAGATGATACGGCACATTAGAAGTGAGCGTAAGAATATTAATGCGTAGAACGTAATTAACTTTGCGATAAAATTGATCGTCATTCGGTAAATAAATGATCGGATTCGATTCATAGCTTAATTGTTTGCGCCTAATATTCTTTATTTTATAATTCTATAGTCATAAATAATTATTCTCATCAAGCACATAATTTGCGTAAAAATTGCACTCGATAAAATCTTTGAATTACAAGTTTATTTATTATATCGCTTGTTATCTTTCTTCAATCTTTATCAATCTTGACATCTTGTAAAACCTAACCATCTTCGTAATAAAAATCGGTTACGCGATAAGTAAGAAGTGAATTTAATTCTTATTTAGTCGTAAAAGAATTTGATGTTTTTATTTTCTACAATAGTCCACTAATTTCATATATGAAACATTTCATATACAATATGATAGATTTATTGATACGATTTATTAAATACGATTAGATAGATAACGCAGTATCTTTGGAAGCATATCGAGAGAGAGAGAGAGAGAGAGAGAGAGAGAGAGAGAGAGAGAGAAAAAGAGAGAGGATAGGGATTATTAAATTGATCTACGTTTAAATTAAAAGCAATTTACTTAATTCTAGACGTAATACCTCTGTAGGCCTTTTAAATGTGCTTTATCTAATTAAGGGTAATTATATTGCGCACACTTTAAGCGTTGGCAGCGTATTATAGGTAATCAAGATAATAACACGTATCATTTAAAAACTACGAAAGAGTATATGTAATAAGTATACATGGCCTGCCACGTCTATTGTACAATCGTTTAATAAAGGTAACGGTAATTGTAATTAGAATCAAAAATTTCCTATTTTGTTATAGATATTTCCTATTTCTCATATTACGGATCAATCGTGCACGGATTCGAAGAAAATGTTAACTGTATGCTGATTTACAATCGCGGAATATAATAATGCGAGCGGTCGCCCACGTTCGAGCCGCAAGACCTGAGACATCGTGCAAAAGCAGGCGATAGTTAATTTACAGAGTGGTAACATACGCGTTGACGTTATACGAGAAAATAATTTCGCCCACGCACGTCTAAGATATCGTGTGCCGCGATGACCGCGTAATGTGAAACTTCGGCTTCGAGCTAAAGACGTTGCCGCATCGAGTAGCCGCAGAACTTTGCCGATCTCTCCAAGAACTTTGGAGATCTCTTCTTTTATCCATCTTTACTGGTAGAGCTGATACCATTGAGATTGTTGAGAAATCACGAAACTATATTTGCAAAAACCAACAAAAATTCTATAATTTTCCTGAAAATTTCCGCGAGACAATCGGCGCAATTATAAGCAGAGTAATATCGAGAAGGAACATTATAAAGAGATGCCTACTTCCGGTCCAGGTCCGCCGAGCTGTCGAGCAGCGATGATTTACTTCGATCGATAATCCGATATGCAAATTATATTTGTGCAGTATAGGATTAAATTACCTCCACCTCAATCGATTTAAAACATCCTTTATATCACGTTCGTGTGATTTATTGCTATATACAGTAATGTTTATTCATAAATTGCGTATAACGCGAAGCAGAGATATGTGAACGAATTTTATCACATTAGGTATTGTAAAACAAATAATTAATCGATTAATTTTAACTTTTCACTTTAATATCTATCTATTTTTTATACGTTTTGTATTAATTTTCTGATAATATTGAACTTTAAAAGCCCAATCAATTTCTTTATTTTAAATTCTGATATGTAAATTTAAATTTTTGTAAAAAAGTAAATTAAATATAATTCCCAACTTCTACATGACAGTAAATATTCGTTGTTAAAACTTTCACAAATATGTAATAATATCTATATTCTGCATTCTCTCGAAAACGTAGATTACGGACAAAAAGTGAAAATTTCGCACATTGTAGACAAATATATGTACTCAAATGTAATGTATAAGGATTAAGATAAAGAGATTAAATTAAGAGTTATTTAGAGGATAAGGGAAAGCGCTATTTTCCAGTCGATTGAACCTGTTTATTTCCACAAGTCCAGTAGTTTTATGACACACGAGTTCTAGTATGTGAACATATGGTTTATAAGCAGCCCGAGGCAGCGCGATGCACATCTCGCAACACGCAAAACCGAAGAATGCCGATTTTCTCATTAATCACACGCATGGGCCGCTCACGTGGGAATGTTGATAAAACACCCCGATGAATGAGGCCAGGTTGACTTCTTCATTTTTCGTCTTCCGCCGATCGAATCCTTTGACTACCATCGCCTCGACTCTCTTTCTCATTTCTTTTTCTTCTCTTCTCTGCCGCCGTCGCACTGTCGACACCTTAATGGGATGCGACGCGAGATTTAGAGCAACAGAAATATGACGATAATATGCAAATAATACGCGTCGCATCTCGTAATCATTGCCACCAAGTGTGTGTAAGCAACCGCGCCTTCGCCCTATTCTTGATGGGTCTCCCAACGCAGAACGTAATTTATCGACAACAATTTTTAAAAGCGATTATAACACCCTAGCATTATCCTTATAATTTACTAACAATGTTCGACTTGCAACTAGACAGTTTACATTTTTTGCGTAATGTCTACGATAATTCTGCTCAGTGTAAGCTGTGTAGAAGATGAGATAATAATAAATTGTTGTTTACTATTATTAAACTTAAATTTAAACAAAAACGAAAATAGAAAAACAAATGCATAATGTAGAATTGCTTCTCATTTGCATCCTGTGTAACTTTCAATAATCAGCAATATTTATAGCGGATAATGCTGTGAATATTTTGGTTGCGTATTTTTATGTATACATACATTAGAATTCGATCACGTTTAATTGATTTGCAATCAGTCGTCATTGTTCCTCGCGTCTCGCGCTGATAGATACCTTTTTTCTCGGAGATAAACGAAAGCGCAGCTTTTGAGCTGTGACTCGTGGTAGCACTCGACAAGTGGGTGGTACCGAAGTAATCTTGTTCTCATACATAAAACATGAAGAGCGGCATTATGTTGCCCTGCCCTTCTTTGACTTATCGGCGAGTTTGAGTCGGCGGTATTTCGCGACGTCTGCGCCATGACGATGAACGAAGGTGCACACCTTGTCGTCGAGGGGGGCTAATGAACGCACACTCCCTTCATAAATTTATGCAACAGAATTTAATATACATAGACTGTTTAACGCGCTAGCGCTAAAGTAGTAAATTAATAACGGATTGAACATCGCGTATGTATCGATCATTGGCCTCACATTTTCCAAAGTGATTTTACGGAACAGGTTGTGAAGTATATTGAAATTAAGAAACTGTGACTTTTTCGAAGACTTATTTATACAATAATTATTTTTCCAAAAGAAAAACAGCGAATAATGATTGAATCTATCCGACATAGAAAAAAAATAAGTATAATTACAAGGTAATTAATTATAGTTAAATACGCAGCGTAGAAATCTTTGAAATAAGAAATATACCTATTGAACTGCCAACAATTATTTGGATTTAATGATTTTTCTCCAAAATTAAAAGATTTTCTATTATTTTTTAAATTTCTATCAATAATGAATTTTTATATTATATGTTTAAGAATCTTCAAAAATAGTCATTAAGATATACATGTATATAAAATAAGATAAAAATCATTTCATAAACTATAAAATTATGTATATTATTAAATAGTAATCTTATTAAACTATTTGATATAACATTCGTTTTTGTACGGAAAGTATAAATTTTCAGGTTTTTAGTTACTTTTTGCAAAAACTGTATACCTGATACATCTTAATGCCAGAAATTTGGACAACGAAATCGCGTTAATTAAGTATGAACTTACTACAGACCTATGATTAATGATCTCATATCGATCATTAAGCAGGAAATACCGTTCGTTTTCGATGAACATCGACGCAGCCGATGGTCTCTTCCTTCCTTTTACTCAGTCTTCTCTTTTCTCATCGAAAGACATCTTCGAGACGCCCGGGGCGAGTTCTAGCGAGAGTTTCCTGCTGGCTCAGAACGATCTAGGAATGCGGCATGCGAAGCCGGCACTATTAAGCACGTAGGAAGAAAGGCAACGCAGACTGTAGATAGATCCTCTCCACGGCAATCACCTCCTGGGTGGTCCAAGCGATCGCCACCGGCCATTGCTCGTATAGCATCCTTGTAACTTCATATTAAGTCATTTCCCCGCGCGCACCTTCCCCTACCCACCCTCACGGTAACCTTCCGCTACGTCAATGAGTCCCCGAAGGTGGAGCCTGTCCTATCAACGATATCCTGCCACCAGGACGTGTCAACACACTCGCGGATTCTTCCTCCCGTACGTGGTAGACGGCATAAGCAAATATGAACGACGTACCAGCTGGCAGGTGACGAAGAGCTGGTTGTCGAGTTAGCACGAAGATAACCGCGTCTCCTTCTAACTAGATAATAATGTGAGAGATAGTATCGTGATCAAAGCCGTTCTGGTTAAGGAAAAGATATTATCGAGATAATACGCTGCAAACTGGGAGCGAGAAACTGTGCAGCTCTGTCAAAACTGTCAAGAGATATTTGAATTGGTCTTATCTTACTTGAGCTCGATAATAATTCAAATCTAACTTATCTTTTGTTTTATCGATTTTATTAAGAGAATACTTGTATTTATTTTATTAGTTACTAGTACTTTGAATCGTTTTATAATTTTTTCATTCTATGTGAATTCCGAAGCACTTGTTTCCTACTTTCTCATTACGCATACTAATTATATATTTATTACTTTTTTCCATTATGTGGTGATCAAATAATTATTACGTTGATCAGAGATGTGAATCTCCTTTAAAAGAATATTTTTTAAGACGATAGTCCTCGTACGCTCTTCGTAAAGAGCGTGAAATAAAGAAGTATAGAAGTTTTCTAATAGAGTCATATATGCATGCACGTCAATTCGCGTATTCGCTAACAGACTGTATTTTATCTCTACCACGCTCGCCGCAGATAAATCCGGGTGACTGGTATTTTTCGATATCGAGTGGACAGTGTTTACGAGATATTAGACTGGTCCCGAGTTATGATTTAGCGAATGACTGCGGGGCATAAGGGTGTTAGGTGCTTCGTAATGGAGTCAAATGCGCGCCTTTAGAGCCTCCTTGATCAAAAAGCGGGACTGATTTAATGCAGACTTTAATACTCGGGGTCATCGACGGCTTGTTAACGAAAGGGGAGCGTAATCCGGCGTGACGGAGAGAAAAAGGGGATAGTCCCAAAAAGTAGTATCATAGAATCACCTTCACTTTTTGATCGCTTCATTGCTGTGAGCCGAAAGTGATCGGCCAATTTTTTATTTAACCGCATTTGATTTCGATAGAGATACCTCAAAACGTGTCAGAGTACCTCAATCTTGAGTTAAATACAAGCTACCGAGAAAGATTCTTGAAGTTTTTAAATAAATCACCGAGCCGTATTAACATCTTAAATTACTTAAGACGATTTTGAATTAAGAACCAAGGAAAGAACAAGTTTACTGAAGTATGTAAAAATTTAGTCAGATCTGAACATAATTTATCAGTGTGAAGTTGGTCTTCTATTTTTGAAAAAATTAACTTTCTGTTACTCGATTACTGTATATGCAAATGAAAATCTATCGACTGAGATAATAATTTTTTCACCAAAAGTGTGCAAACGAAAATTCGAAATGTATATACATTATGCAAGCGATGAGTAATCGAATGAACTATAGAAAGTTAATTTTGTTAAAATTTGGGGGGGCATTTTAACACAAGTAAATAATTTTATAGGACAATCAAAGTAATTACGTGAAAATATTAAGCATAATAAACAATGCTACAAAAATATTGCCATTCTAGCAGCCAGCGTGAATGATCTACATAATTACTTTCAAATCTGCATTTAGTTAATTTTTTAGATATTTCAGTAAAACGGTTCTTTCCGAAATGCTAAGCAAACATTTACAGTACGATTTTTTTAATTCCCACGAATATACTTCTCACTAGAATAAAATTATCTTTGAATTTATCAGTACGCGCGTCTAAAGAATAATCATCGATAACGGGAGTGAACTTTAGCATTGCGTAATAACCAAGGACGCATCGGGAACCGTCCATTTTCTCGTAATCTCGTCAATGAACGTTTTTATCGTCCGCCCACGCCAGGTGTAATAACAGCCGTGGCAGAGAAAGAGACCGGAAATATTCCGAACGCCTGAAGACACAAAAGACGCGGCATGACCGATTATCGCGATCGTCGATTTATGCAAACGTCGTCATTAATAATGGTGGCGTTCGGTCGAGCGTAATTACTTGCATTATCGCTCGGTTGTACACGACGGTGCAGTGGGAATGCAGATGCACGTGGGCGACAAACGGGCGCACGAAGTGAGAAAGGGTAAGAGTGAAAAAGAGACAGGCAGAAAACGAGAGGAATGATGCAGATAGTGCGTGACGTATTTATCAATAAGTTCTTATTAACGACTCCGTGAGCACGATGTGAATTTATTGCTTATTCGGACTGTAAAATTGGACGATTTGGTGCATCGATATTGCTCTTAAATACAAATTAGGGTTTTTATTTCAGCACTTGACAGTTTCTTTCGCTAGAAGCGAGTTTAAAGCCGCAATTTCCTGTTTATTGTCGAACAGGTACTCTTCATAGTGAAGGGAAAAGCATGGAGACCGTCGAGATCAGATTATAGTGTAGTAAATGAACATTCTTGGACCACATGCCATGGACGACGTGAAACTTTTAATGCGAAGATTGCACTCTAAGATTTTATTACATCTCTAATAGCTTAAGCAAACAACTCAGGCAAGAAAATTCTGAAAGAGAAAGGAAAAATATTTCTACATGATAAATCTCGATCATATTTTTATTCGATTAGATTTCTACAAATTTAAGATAAATACAAACCAAAATAAATTTGTTTATGTTTTATACCAGAAGGTTTACGGGTTATCGTCGTGTCTTTCTTCATTATTAATGCCAACGTTTCGTGAACCATACTGTTCACTTCATCAGGGCGAGGGGTGCGCTTAATAATGAAGAAAGACACGGCGATAACCCGCAAACCTTCTAGTATAATTGAAGAAAATACCCGTGAAAGCCTCAAAAGCGTTATTTATATTTTATATACTTATAGTATTTCGGAAATCATAGTACAACCAGGAAGATTTTACATGAAAAAATAAATCGAAAACGTATAAGAATAAAATTTTTTCTACTGTGGCTTTATTTGCGAAAAACTCGATCTCTCTCTCTCTCTCTCTCTTAAATATTCCAATGTCTCAACAGTTTGATCTCGCTATAGAATACTATTATTTCTACTTATATTTGTGTTTATTGTATTAAGTTATAAGAATATAAAATAGGATATTCATGTGTGATGAATTTTATTACATTATACATATCTCTTTTTTTTTAATAAATGGTCTGTAATCTCCAGAGAAAGAGAGAAAGGTTTGAACCAAAAACAAAGATATACAGAATTAATTGCACAAAATATAGATGCACGAAATGAATTTGGTTGAAAAAATCTCAAAAAATAATAGTTATATTGAATCGCTCTGATCGAGTCATCATTCGAAAAAACATTCATAAATAGGTGAAAATGTCAGAAAACAAATTTGATATAAAAATATTTTATGTTATCAACTTATTTCCTTACGTAGAATCACCTACTTCCCAGTTGTATCATAATCTTCAGAACAGTTCGTATGTTTGCAAAAATTCGTCCATTGATCTTATATTTTCATAATTCGATATATGTATGTATAAATCGTGACATTGTCTGAAGACGCGTTTAATTTTGCACCTGGTGGGTGGTACACCGGAAGCGGCGTCACGTGGATCCGGTGGAAAAAGTATGAGAAATTGTGACACCCATGGCGTAAGCACCTTGTCGCCTTCGCAACGGGACACCTTACGTCCTTGGCTACCTGCACGATTAGGTCTCTCCTTCTCTCTTATCCGTCTAATCTTCGTGTCGTGGTGTACATGCTCTCGCGTGCATGTATATAAACGCGTATCGTCGGGCACGGCATTATCGGTCTTCTCCTTATGAATGCTCTCTTAGAGCCCGAAGGACTTCCTCAGCGGTCTTATAGTCGTGTGAATCCGGCGAATGCGAAGGGAAAGTGGGGGACACAATGAACAGACTCACGTATAAGTCGCGACCGACTTTCTATATTTGTGACCTCAATCTTAGCTTGTAAGCGTTTTTTTAAGAATAAAAATAGAGAAAGATAGATAGACAGATAAAGCCTTTGCTATTCTAGATTCTAGAGTGAGCCTTTTAAAACATATAGAAAAGTAAATATAACAATAGATAATAAAAGCGCAAGGGAAAAATATGCAAAAGTAATAGATGTGATACAGAAGATCAAGCGACGCGGTAGCGTTGCGACGCCAAGTGCATAAAATGAAAGTATAACCGCTTGACATCATGATCGCTTGACGCGTGAACGTTATCATGTATATGTTCATGTCGCTGCCAATTTCGCGACATTACCGCTAGCTTTATCTGGAGTTTTGACATCTGCAAACTTTAAATTAATATTACTGAGAAATTAAAAGCCCAATCAAAAATCTAATAACACTTTTATTATGTAATGTCATCGGTATCTTTCGATTGCGATCAGTCCGAATAACATTGGTGCAACCAATACCGCGATCTAGAGGCTGTCTCGAAAAGGGACTGTTTCAAAATTTTTTCAGTCGTATGTGTAACACATACGTGTAAAGCGTTTTGTACGGTAGCTGCTGTTCACAATGTCTAAGTGAGAGAGAGAGGGGAGAGGGGAGGGAAGAGAGAGAGAGAGAGAGAGAGAGAGAGAGAGAGAGACGCCGACGACACCAAATGACGACGACTATTTATATACAATATATTTGTATACATTGAACTTTGCTTTGCATACTATCTTGTATGACAACGGAAATAAATAACACAAGATAGCATCACAAATACGTATATCGATATCATTCAATTTTGTAGATAAGCTAATTGAATACAGATAATACGTATGTATGTTTATTAAGCATATAAATTTGTTATCTATAATGTTTTCCTAATATATCTAAATATTATTTCTACATAACTTACATCCATTTATTGAGCCATAAATATATGGTATATTAATCACATTTATTATTTGTGAATATATTTTCATGTCTACAAGCTATATCATATACATACGTCTATTATTTTTAAATTTTAATTTAATTATAATGCAAATACTATGTTGGAATAATGTTTTCACTGAAGCACAATCAATGCAACCCGGGCACACCAAGTTATTTCTTCATAGGGTGTGTTCCAAAATTGATTGCCAGTACTGAAAACCTACAGTGCTCGTAACGTAAATTATAGATTTTCAGTACTGGCAGTCAATTTTGGAACACAGCCATTATAATCCAGTTGACAATTTTAACTTTCGGTCTATCTTATGTGTTTTGCATAATGAAATACTTGGTTAATTACATTTATTTCATGTCCAAATTTTGATTAAGAAGAATTCAATGCTCTTTTTATGCACTTGGCGTATATTTACACTTAAAAAAAAAAAATTTTTTAAAGAGATTTAATATATCAAGAAAATATATAAAAATAAAATAAAATAAAATATAGAGAAATGAGGAACGTTGGCAACCTACGTGATCATTCATCGGCAAGGTTTGACTGGCAAACCTTGAAAACTTGGAAAATTGTGGAGAAGCACGGGAGATCTAATCGCGGAAGTACAGATTGCGGGAGTTCTGTATGCGGGACGAGTGGACCCTATAAAAGTAGCCGTGCCCACGCGGCATTCTATCTACAGTTGTAGTTGTCGGTCCGGTAGATATGCATTGCCGTCACGTACACATTCCATCTATACCACCGTAAATACTACATAAAAATTTCTTTTTTTTTTTTTCGAAAATGCCTCTCTCTGAGGTTGTCAAACTTCGATCGTTGCTCTGATTTCCTGAAATCCATCTAGCGAAGTTTAATGTTACGTGTAACATCACCTTGGAACGAATCATTCATAATTCTATCGAGTATAATTTTTGACAGATCGACTTCGGGCTTGCGGAAAGTCGCCAATTGCAAATTGGTCATATATTTTCCGCAGTGACGTCCAGGAAGATAAGGATGTCAAGCAGCAACATATACTTACATCTGCCAATACGAGTCCGCACATTCAGTAGAAGAGAAGGCAAGACCGTTACGATTGGAAGAGAAACCCGTTAGAGAGGTCGAAGCCAATGAATTCGATCGTAAATCTTTTTCTTGTGGATGCTCATTACGTGCCGCGGACGCGATTTACTCGCGCGCGATCACCAAGAGCGACCGCGATGAATTCGCGGGTGCGAAAGCGAAAGTTACGTGTGCCACGCCTCCCTCCGTCATTCATTTGTGTGCTTGACGTGAAGCCATCGGGCGATAATACCTTCGTTAAATCAATCGGCATCGCCAATTCTCGCGAATGTCTCTCCTGGTGATCGCGAGGTAAAATTGATTGTTTTTCATTCAGTCGTTTTACAGCTCGACTCTTATGTGCGCGTTTACGAGGCTGCCACGAGATTGCGAGAGAGCAAAACGCTATTCCAAAACGTAAACGTGCGAACGATTGTTAATAATTCTGCTTCAGAAATTACTTTTGCTTTTGCCTCGATTAAATGGATATCTTTAAGGATGTCTTTTAGAAATTTGAAATTTTTACTTATACATACATATATCATTCATTTATATATAAGAGGAAATTTTTTATTTTGCGGAACAAAAATGGAAATACAAAGAAAAAAGGGAAGAATATACTTTTATTCTCCTATAATCAATTATTACATTAAAATTGCATTTCAAAATTAATATTGCAACATTTTAATGATTTAAAATATTCAAACTAATTTTATGGAAAACTTTGTTTCTTTAGTTGTATCATGATTGAAGCAAATGAGCAATATATTCTTTCAAAGATAATTTTCTTGTTTTGTATATGCGACTAGAAAAAATGTATGGCAAAAATGAAATTAAAGATACGTTTCTGTTAAAATAAAATAAAAGCGAGAACCATACTGTCAAAAGACTTGGAAAGAAATATCTGGCTTCTGGTGTTTCAAGGCAGAAGTATCTGAGAGGGAAACCAGATCCAAGAGACCAAGCAGGAATGTCTTGTTGCGCAACCTCGCATTCTATTACCACAGTTCTGTCGTAGAACCCACTCGAAAAATGCATATGAATGCACCCATCCTCTTCCTCTGCATCGAAAGAGCATTCCGGAAGTCGCGTCGAGTGTCGAAATCGTCAACGCAGAGAACCCGTTGGTGGAGCCTTCGGTGCATCCGATCGTTAATCATCGCGTCGCGCCTCTCATTATGTTTTACGAGTCGGATTTATATTTATATCGAAAGGATACTTGAACGGGCCACACCTGCAGGACGCCGATGAAGCGACAGGCCGCTGATGGGTATATGTACGCGAGCGTGATTTATCGAGGGAATTCGCGAATCGTCAGTTGGTAGAGCTCGTGCATCACTGTGCTCATCTTGTTGCTGCCCACATCGAGACCAACACGACGGCCTCGTAAAATCACATCCACGCGACGTTACGTCTTGTCCGCGGGATGCTTAACACGCGAGAGAGAACGTTTCTTCGAGTAAACCATAAACCACGTAAACCGCGAACGCAATGAATTGTTTCTCGTTTCTGTAATTTACTATTGCGTTACACGCAGGAAAATACGTGCTAAAATAGTAATAGGTACATATTTCGAACGAAATGAAAATGAAAAAAGTTTATACAGCATTTATAATAGAATGCGTATACTGTTAAATATTATTAAACTACCTAAATCAATTTCTTAATTTAAATAATTTTTGTTATTTTTAATATCTAATATATCAAAATATATTATTGTAATACGAAATATGTTAAAAAACAATCAAATCAAATAATTTTTGGGGTTGAACTGATTAAGTTTTAA
This sequence comes from Cyphomyrmex costatus, assembly GCF_001594065.2. Classification (NCBI taxonomy): domain Eukaryota; kingdom Metazoa; phylum Arthropoda; class Insecta; order Hymenoptera; family Formicidae; genus Cyphomyrmex; species Cyphomyrmex costatus. The sequence continues at coordinate 117,983 of NW_017280270.1, forward strand.
AGTAAACAGTGTTCATATTAACGTGTGCGTTTACTAAATAATAACTATATTTGAGTTAAATGTCGTGATTAAAATTATTTAATTTTTTATATTAATTAAATTAATGGCATATTAAATAAGAACAACCTATACTATTATTTAAAAATAACTCTAATAATTATCTAGGTACAACTTGACATTATAATAGTAGATTTTCTTTTATTACATTTCAACAATAATATGTTATTGTTTTAATGTAATACAGAACACTGTGTGTTACATGAAAATTATATATTACTTTTCTTAAAATTAGTAATTAGATATTAAATCTAATTTCTTTAAGCAGAATTATGTATTTATTGTATATAAAAAAGCAAACAAGGTACATTAATTTTTCGTGGATAAATATCTAGTACGAGGTATTGTTATGAGGTAGTGAATGGGGAAAAACATTGACATGTGAATAAGTACGCCCTATTGATTATTGTATTATTAATCATTAGGTACGTGTCAATTAAACGCCGTTGAATCGTGCCGTGCGCGAGATTAATCTTCCTATGAGCGAAAATGTAAAAGCGAAATTGCGATATTAAGTGAGTCTTTATCTTTTTCAAATAATCGATACGATCGCTGAACTTGTCATTATGATTATGAAGAAGTATGTTCCTGTCACGTTGGTGATGAAGATTATTAATCATACCGTTGTAAGAAGTGCCGGAGAATTTTTTCTGTTGGAAATTATTATAAAAAATATGTATATGACACAGCAATGTTTTACAGATAAATACCACGCTACATCTTATCTCTATACATAATTGCACAATCGCTATTAACGGCGTTCAACATAGCAATGATACTGAATATATATACATATTTTTACAGCATTAAATTATTATAATATAATTAATATGTTTTGTGAACAGAATCGGAACAAATTAAATTTAAATGTATATAGAAAAAACAATTTTCCTAAAAAAAAATCTAAAAATTTAGCTAGATATAGGTTTAAAAATCATTTTGTTAGACTACTGTTAAAATATTTATGTAAAACTCTTAATTGTTTAAAAAAGCTTTATTATTTTAGGAAATAGTTTCAGCGTTTTGAATAATTATTTCGATGATCTAAATAAAATTATTTACAGATCTGTGTATCTATCTAAATTTTCAGACTTTATTCTTACTTTGGTAAAACCGTTTTCTGTCTGTGTAATGATGCAATTTATTTAAAATTATTCATTATGGCTGAAATTTATTTGAGCAGCATCTCGTCGACGAATTCCCGTGATGCTGATCGAAATATCCATCATATTCGAGAAGCGCAAACAGTAGGTTGGTCGCTCGTGCGTTTACATACATCGTAACGCGGTGCTAGTTAACGCCAGGCCCTGGTGAGAAGAGGGCCGTGTTTGTCGTGAACAAACTGAGATCGATGACATCGTACTCTGAGGGTCTCATGAAGGAATCCGTCCTACAAAGGCACTGAATTTCACGACTCACGATTCCATCTGCATGTGTATGTGTGAGAGGGCTCTGTATGATCACATATACCTCTCTCTAATCTACCATAAAAATAACTTTCTCATAATAACGCGACGTCGTCGTTGCGCAACGTGTGATAGCGAACATAAAACGAAGCTACGAGAAACGCGCGCGTTCGGTGAACCTCAGGTGGTCTGAACTTAAAAACCTTCGTAGCAAATATAATCGGAGTAGCAATCAGAAAAGAAGAAAAAAGAAACGGGCGCGGTAGCGCATGGTAGCGCGTAATTATAATAGTTGTGCAATAAATAACAGATACGGATTTGAAAATGGTGCGAGAGATGTTAGATAAAAATATTGAACGAATATTTTCTTAATTTCAATTAAGAAGTCAATGCTGATAATAAATTCCGCTTGCTTAGGAGAGCGACATTCCGTACGTAGAAATTCGCTAGTCATTTTTGTACCGTCCAGAGATTACGATCTTCAAATTACATTCTCTTTATGTTAGTTTATTCAATCTTCATGAATGTGTGCCATGCTTTTCAGTTCATAAATCTTCCGATCTATTCAGGTCGCTCGAGTGTATCATTTCTGATCCCGGTTGGAAGGTATATACGTTAAAAACTTTTATTTACCGACGCCAAATCAATCTTTGCGAGTGGTAGCTTGTGCTCTCCGAGGCACGTGCTTGGCACAACCACTGTGAATGCATTTGCGGCTGACACGCATGGCCGAAGGGACCACCTGTAGTAAGTTCGTAAAACTCGTGCCCACGATGAAACACCCACCGGAGTGCACTCGTATGCACAACGCGCTGCTTTCCGGTACTCAATTAACAAGAAGAGCGGCCGCTTTGTATCACCCGCGGTGTGCAGGGAAATAACAGGTGCACGGCACGTGCGTGTACGTCCCGGAAAGGTTCCGTGTACCGCGTACAAGGTGGTCCCTGCGGATACCGCATTCTTATAGCCAAGTTACGTATCTGGCTCAATTAGCCGCGATATCATCGTAATTTGTAGTCTACGCGGACAACCGCGGACATATTTTTTACCATCGTTTCTGGAAATTTACGCGTACGTAAGAATTTTATACTGTACCTAAATTCGACTTCGCTAATTTAATTTCACGTTTTTATTATTCACTTTGATTACAAAATAATTTCTTGGTTGGCATAGTAAGTTATTTAAGAATTACATGTATTTTTCAACAGAATGAAAAAATTGCTAATTGTTAAATTTAGAATCTGAATCAAAAATTATTTTAATGAGAAGTAGACATGTTTTTAAAAAATAATTAAGGTGAGAAATTTTTCATGTTTAAACTATAAAATTGTAGTGTTAAATATAAATATTGTTTTAAATATAGACTTGTTTTTGCACGTAACGTTATTTTTACGAAAAAAATTTTCTAGTTTCAATTACTTTTTGCAGAGATTATATACTTGATACATCTTTAAGAGATAATTCTCAGCAGTATCTTCGACTACTGTCTATATTGTACAATATGTATACTTCCGTTGCTGTCTGCCGCTAGTTGCTGAAAGGGTAATGCTAATAGACGTCACGTTTCTCAGTCTACGAGCGTGGCGAAATTGCATAACGTGGAAAATGACGTGCGATTGAAACGTACTCGATCTTTACGGGTCATCGAGCGCGAGTGCAACTTGTGCGTTGCAACTTTTACGAGAATTTTTATTTCCCTTACAAGTATACTTGTTGACTTCTTTTTAGCATTTAAGCTTGGTAAAAAGGACGCTTTGATCTTTAGAATGCCTTTTAAACTCCCGGTATGTGCGTGACAAATGAATTATAAATTTCCGGCATCTGTCATCGTCCTGCGACATCGGGACTTGACTTTTTTCCACCATTGTGAACGTACGCTATTCTTAAAATCACTCATTGTCTTCTTATGACAATACGTCGTCTTTCTTGTGACAACGAATCGTATGCGCGCAACTTCCGTCATTTAAATCTGTACGATACCTGCATACAGATATTTCAATCTGGATACATACTGTGGAATTATTCGAAATGGATTTTGATCGGAATTATTCAATTATTCCTTAGATTTCTACTATACCTATTTTCTATGGAAAACGAAATAATTTCAATCGTAATCCACTTCCATGATAGATGTACAATATATATTTATTTCGAAAATTGCTAACTCGCAATTACTTAAAAATTTTTTTTTTAAATTAGTTGTACTTTTAATAGATTTTTTTAGACTTACTTAGCAAAAATGCATGAAGAATATGCGAATAATCCGGCGAAATATTCGAGAGGCAAAAGAGCAAAAAGATGAGATATTCTTATCGATGTAGGTCTAGATAACGTATATACCTGATGAAAGAAGAACGTTATCACTTGTGCATTCAGTAATTTTGTGCCATGTATAATACTTGCATATAATATCTGATATAAAGAATTCATCCTTTAATCAGTTAATGTTACGCGTTTACACATGATTTGAAAAATTAATTTCAATTTAATTTATAATTTAAGTGACCTGCCAATATATTGTCTGAACCGTAGAATTTCACATTATCGTGGCATCAAACGATGCGAATGCAACGTCATCGATACGACGTGCGTATCAAAGGACTCTCAAGTGTCCGATGAAGAGGGCTTGGTATCAATGCTCCGAAACCGCTCGAATACCCGCACACCCACGTGTGCGGCATAGTAAACACGGAGATTCGGTCTCCTGAAAAAGAGGAGGGAGAAAACATGAATGCCGGCACGGAAGAAGAAGAAGAAGAAGAAGATGAAGCAGTGAGACTGCGATGAGAAGCGCGAGGGGAGGAGAGAGAGAGTGAGAGAGAGAGAGAGAGAGAGAGAAAGAGAGACATAGCTACAGCCAAGCTAATGGAAATGGTATCAAGCCAGTGTCTTGCGAGCCGCGCTCGAGGCCGGTACGCACGTAAATCTCTTCGTGATTCCACGTGCACTCGTTTTCCGGTCTTTCCTCGCGATTCGCAAAATAGCAAAGTGAGTTAATTGTTTAGAATTACACATAAGATTATCCGTTAGAGAACACTTCACGAAAAATTTGCACGTTTATCTCCTCGTCATATCACATGTGCTCGTTTCCGGTTCTTGCAGTCCGCAAAATAGCAAAATGAAATAATTGCTCAAAATTATACACAAGATTACCCATCAGAGAAATACTCCACGTGAATTTCATGCAAAATTTCTCTGCACTTTGAGATTTGCTTTAGCTATTATTGGGAATTCTCACTTACAAACGAATTTCTGGGTTTATCATTTAACTTTGTAAGAAAAATTTAGCTTCATATAGTTTAGACGAATCGGTTTTATGCTAACGAGTTTGACGCGAAGAAACTTATAAAAATAAGTATTAAGATTTTAGTCCACAGTTGACTTTGACGAAAGTGATGTATAGAGATAGGAATTTGTGAGATTCTTTTTTGAGCATGAAATCAGTGCGAAAGGATTACGTCAACAAGAACGAGTGTCTGAAGTATGAGTGATTCATCGAATGTTTCGCGAGATTGTCGCCGACTTTCTCTAAAATCGAATAGCAAACTTAGATAGTTTGCTAAAGTGCTTGTTATACATGAAGATATTTTATGACTCCTTATCTCTCTGAATCTTTTATCTTGCAAAACTTTTAACCGTAAAAAATTTCTTGACGTAAACCTTATCGTAAATTAATTTTCTATTCGAGAGATAACGGTATGTAGATAGCATTGAATGTGTACGAAATTATAATACTTTGTATAAATTAAAAGTAACGTTTAAAAAGAAATTATAAAATTATCGCGAGTCATCGCGTTAAAAAGTTACATCGTTACTGCGGCATGAAAAGTATTCAAGAATCATCCTGGGCGGTGCCAACGTTCCAGTTCTTTCAGTCCCGCATCATCCAACTTTAAGAATCAAAGTTACATAACAACCAACTTTTAAAGCACCTTAAAAATCGCAATATCTACTCCTATGAACTTTATAGCAAAAGTTTCTCGTTATTGATACTTTCGACATTTAAACATAGTTAAAATTCATTTCAAAGATATTTAACGTTATCACCAATCGAAGTCGGAGCTTTCTCAAAGCATCGCTCTCACGTATTATTCGAGAGGATATGCAGTCGTCATGACAGGTGTCCTGTGGGACAAGACGGTCTCCCTTCTGACTATGGGGTAGAAATGTACCCCGGAAGATCAATCTGGGTATGGGGCGTGCTGGCCCTCGGAGCAGGTACCTTTCTGCTATCAGCTCTGCAATGGTGGAACAAGTCGACAATCCGGACAGAAAGCGGCGTCTCTATGAGATCTATTCTTATCGATGAATCGAAAAGTGATGGTCTCTTTGTTTTCGGGCGATCGACGACAAAGAAAAGTGCGAGTTATGCCTGGACGGACGGGATTATCTTGAAGTCGCGAGGGATCGAAGGTGACAGACGATGGAAGAGAAACACGCGACTGGATTCACGCAACGACGGATCGATGATCGAGAAGAACACGGAAACTAGCGTGATCTATGAGGAGCAACGCGTGTCGCCGTCGATTAGCGTCGACGACCGGAAAATCAAGGGTGATGGACTGTCGCGACAGAATTTCCATGTGAACGAAGGCAGTGTGTTAGATGATTCCTCGGAGCAGGATCAACACCCTGTAATTATACGAACCGACACGCACTTGAATATTGAAGCTCAAGTGTTGACCGAGAATAACCCGGGAAGACTCAACGAGCGGGAAAGACAACGTAATAAAAAGGACAATGATCGAACGACGATCGACATCGTGACTTCCCCGAAGTTACGTAACGATAGATTCGAGGAAGATATCGTAGTTAAGACGGGATCAAGATCAAAATCGAAGGTGGAGGATCGACAAGGATCGAGGATCGATGTCGTGAATCGAAACATGCAGACTCCTAGATCGCGAGAGGCGAGTATTAACGTCGATAACTATCTTCGCTCTTCGACATTGATGCTTCGTCATACTCAGAACTCGCAGAGTACTAATAATCAATACGTTCCAAAGCTTGCCGCATCGACATTGAAATCAGACGATCGAAAAGGAATTCTCGAGATCGATGAGAAGAATGCGCGATTGAACGATCTACATGAATCCTTTGATTCTCATATCTTACGGACTACAACAGTTATGGAAATCGAAGAGGAAATTACTCCTGCATTTTCTCGACCTTTGATCATCGATAGAGACATCGAAAGGCCGAACGAAGCTGAAGAAACTTCTCGATCTTCGTCCGGAAAACCAGCAGCAATTCTTGGATCCTTGGAACGAAATGCCGCGGAAGGAGATGCGCGGCGATTCGCTGGAGGAATGCAGGAGGACCAGCTCCTTTTTTTTCACGAAGATCGCGAGCGAGTTCAATCTTCCGCGATGAGCTCCACAGAAGCGATTCAGGATCGTAAAAATTTGCTGGGAGAACGGGATCGTGGAGATCCTGCTAGGAAGAGACGCGAGACGAGCCATGATTGGTTTACGCGAACTTCAAACCAATCGAATTTTCGAAGGCATGATAACGGTGTTCGTCACAAAGAAGTCTTCAAAAAATCAATTATTAATAACAACGAACAAAATGACGAGGATAATAATAACAATAAGTACAACGATCCAGAGACTGATATTCCGGTTCACAAAGATGACAGATTGCAGAATATTCTATCGAAAGATCTAAACAGCAGCGGCGATCAACTTCAAAATAAAAATAGTGATGAAAAATTGTGGGATGACACGAATGCTTTCCAATTTTTGGATTCCATCATTCCACCGGATAACAAGAGACGCAAAGTGACGCGCGGCGAGGAATCGAAGGATCTAATGGTAACGAGGAATTTCGTATGGACGAGTCAGAATCAAGAAATCGGTAATAGAGCCCTCATTCCGATACATCGACCGACTTTCTCACAAGACAATTGGAAGACGTCGCACAACACTTTATCGAAGAAGAGGATTCGATCCATAGATCGACCAAAGGATGCACGAGGAAAGACTGGCGACACGGAAGTGGCTACGATTCGGAAAATGGATCAACGCGAGACTGTTAATGGCGATCGACGGAATCGATATGCGAATTATTATACCACGCGATCGGTCACCCCGATGGCCTACGTGCACATTCAACCGGCATATCCGGTGGCTCCACCCACGAAACGGAAATGCGTACGGTGCATGGTCGTCTACAAACCTTGTTCTTCGCAACCGCGGCCGCCGCCCAAGATCATACTTCCTAGTTACAGGTACCACGAACCAGCCAATAAGTGGCGAGGACTCAAATATGGTGAGTAGACGCCTCCCAAGCAGAACAACAAGTCATTATAATGTCAAAATAACTCCAAGATGATCATTAAAAGTCATTTTTCAATCACTTCTGATTCATGATTTTAATGTCATTTTGATGTTATCGTGACTCGCTGTTCTGTTAGGGCTCGTAGAATTCGACGAACTTCTGATTCATTTTAATGTCATTTTGATGTTATCGTGACTCGCTGTTCTGTTAGGGCTCGTAGAATTCGACGATGTCTCTTTAAACGACCATTAATTTGATTAAATAATTCGATCGATTGATCAAAAGGAAGAATATTTTTCTATTATGGCGATTCTACTTTAAGAAAAATGTTGGTTGGATGAATTAGAATTCTGGTTGAAAATGGATGAATTCGAATTTTCTAATTAAATTTACTAAATTCTAGTTGTGGTAACCGGAATTATAATTGATACAATCAGGATTTTCTGGTTTGTCCATTTTCAATATGATATTTTTTTCAGTGTATATTAATCTTAATCGCGGGTTTAACGGATATTTTTTCAACTACATTGTGAAAAATTGTTTATGACAAATGTTTTTAATAATTTCATATAATTTTAAATTACACAATCTTATTTCTCGGGTTTTGTAATCTTTAAAATGAAAAAATATCATTTTTTATTACATTAATTTAAATAACACTAAACCCACGAATATCAGTTAAGGAAAAACGTGAATTAATGTTAATCGACACAGGGAAATATTTACTAGGGAATTATTAATACTTTGAGTAGGGAAATCATTAATACTCCTATTAGTTTCTGCGATTTAATCAATGTCATACAAAAGGATAAATTAACGATTCTTTAGTGGCTAAAAGAAAAATCGATTTTCTAATAGCTAAGCTCTACTACCGTCTTATAAATAAGACGAGAGAGCATCACATAGAGACCTTCTGACTAATTTCCTGCTAAAGCAGATTAATCACTTGCAGTATCGTGATGCAATATCATTAAGCGTTTCCACGCCCCTGATTCGTCATTCAGTTTGAATTATCTCGCTTCGCAATTAAGAGGAAATTACTTTAATCGGTGAGATCGATCGATGGATTGATGAGGCACAAAATCGAAGCATAGATAGACTGGAATTCACAAGGCGTTACGCTTCTCTCGAATTATACTCAATCGTACGATTTACAATGTGAGCTTGTTGACAACCGCATTTGTTGCTTGTTATAATTTCTATCCATAGCATGTGAATGCGGAACGTTTCCTCCTTAGACGGTTACCTCCTCGCGTCGATCAGAGCCTCGACCTTCGACCTTCGACGAGAAGAGGAACTCGAAGATCACGGATGTGGCTCATTAACCGAGCATCGCACGAAGTTTCGCGCGGTACAAACAGCGACGCAATAAATCGTAATCAACGTTTGAGAATGGATAGGCATGGGAAGATCGCAATACTTAGGCAACGCTGCAGTGCACATATTGTAATCTGACTAGGATACTTCTATTCTATTTATAATTATAAATATATTTATTGATCGAAATAAAAGGAAGATGTTAAAAAGGAGCCGATATCTGTCCAAAGAGGTGTAAATAAAAGGAATCGTATTTTTATAAATTTTCATCTTCTAGATAAAATTGTTAAAAAATCTGTAGCGTTTGGAGAACTTTTCATTTGCTTTAGAAATGATGTACAAACATTGTGTATTTATCTAAATTTTAATATTCTTGCTTAATTATTTACCAAACGCCACGAACTTTCGAATAACTTTATTGTATCAGGAGATCAAATCTATAAAGAACATCTTTTTAGTTACTTCTTTTTGGGTAGAGACCGGTAGCTTTTTAATAGCCTTCTTTTTCACGAATTTTTCAGAAATTATTCGTGAAATCTAAGATCCGTCCGCGTTTGAAGCATGATAAAATAATTAGAAACCTGGATGGTATATTCGCATGTAGAAAATATGTGTAACGTCGGTCCGAAAGTTCTCGAGCACGGATGAGAATCTCCCATGTTTGGTTGGAGACTTACCTAATCGAGGGACACATCTCGTAAGAAAGGCATTTTAGAGCCTGCGTTAACATTTACACTGATAAATACTACAAATATTGAATCACGTAGAGAGATATTTTTATATGTTAGAACCGCTGACATTGTATGTTTTATCTTTGCATATTTCTGTTCGCCATTCTAACAATCTTGGAAGAAAATCAGACTACAATATTTTCCTTCTAACAATAAGAGAAAGTTTTCGATGTTAACTAAAGATATTAACATTAACTAAAAAAAATTAACTTAAAATTAACTTTTGCATGTAGATTCGAATTCTAGTTTGTCAAGTTTGGTATAATTAAAAAAGTTTTATTTAAGAACACTGAACGTACTCACTATCTATAAAATTCCAAATCATTCTTTTTTTTTGTGCACGCAGCAAATTTATCGATTATTTCAAAACATTTCACAAACTTTCTAATTATCTTAAACCCGCTTCTTTTTCTAAAATGTACACATTAATCGCGTGTGTAGGTTGACGCGGTTATTATCTTGCATAAATTATCTTGAATAAACATCGGCGCGGTCCAATAATCAAGCCCGATTACACGTGCGCGAGATTAATCAATTTTATTACGGTAGTCACGATTCGCATACACTATAACGACATTGCACCGGCATTGCAAAGTTACGAGTTGCTTTCATTGCATCTCGCGAGTTCGGTGCATCCCGACGGTGCAAAAAGTGATGGGTGCTTAAACCGGCCGGCCCCGTGGCTCTCCCGCGACGATCCCGTAATCGCGCGTGGAAACGCTCGCTCGCAGGGTGGCCTGGGCGTATAGATCTTGGTGTCGATGCACATTTTAATCACCGTCATCTTCGCCGTCGTCATCGTCGTCTAATATTTATTTATTTTCCCGTTTGGATACGCGAGATAATCTTGAACAATCCTACACTGGAAGAAAAAATTGGCTACTGCAGCAAATTAGATGGTAAAATATGGCATACCATTTTTAATTGGCTGCTGGAATCAATTAAAAATGCTATGCCATAATCGGCCAGTCTCTTCTTTCAGTGTATCGTCGACAACGTTGTGACAACATCTGGAATCTCGTCGCAATTTCTCCACACGATATTATCAGCTGGCTGAGTTTAAAATCCGCGTAATTTTTAAGTATTTGGCGTTGTATTAATATATGAATTAAAATAATTCGTTAAATTAATTTGGCTCTACGCCCTAGTTATATTTTTATATTGTTTAAGTATTTGTTTTTTTTTTTAAGTCTAATATGTTTAAGAAATGAGCAATATAGTTAAATCTTCGACGATAAGAAGTATTTAGTCGTGTCTTCATATACTCGTAAAGATAGTTGTGAATTTGCTGTGTCTTTCGCCGTAGATTAGCGATTTTGCTCGCAGTCTGTCTGCGCTAATCTGAGGCGTGTATGCGTGAAGATCGGTAATTGTGCGTGGAAAAGTGCGTCGCGTCGGGGTAAAAGTGCACCAATACACTCGACGCTATAATAAATGCATACTCCTATCGATGCGCTCGTGTATTTTTTATTAACATTTTGAATCGAAATCTTTCCTACTTTTTGTGACACAAAAAGCATGAAAATATCATCAAGTAACATATGGCGTCTATTTTTCAAAAAAATCAAAAATGTTCTTCGCTAATTATGTACTATATCAAGTTTTGTGTGTGAGAATTTTATTAAAGATTGAATATATAATTAGTCATTATATATATCATACTACATTCGTTAATTCAAATAATAATAATAATTGATAACTGTTTTGAATTTAATTTAGTACTTCTTATTTTTAAATAACAGTAACATGATTAGAATTGAAATAATAAAATTTCAAGGGTATTTCGCAATACGGACGTTAAGTTTATGATGGAAGAAAAAAATTGTCTTTCACCGTGAGAAGCCCCATAAGAATAATTACGTAACATCACAGAGGAGTAAGCTTTAATAGTGACGTATCGGCGCCGCTCAAGCAGATTAATGTCACTCGCAGTGTGCCAACGACTCACGTTTGCCTTCGCGTAGAAATAAGGCGATTTCAATACGACAATTGCGAAGGCGTTTTCTAGACCTAATCACTTTCGTCACAGGGATTACATTTAATTACGGGAATTACATTGCGCCCATTTGAATACAAAACTATGTAATTACCATATATGCAAATCCAATGTGTCGCAAGATACAGTTCTATAAATCCGATTAATTTTTTAAAACATGAAATGAGACATGCAAAATGGAATACGCTAGAGTGCATTCAGCTGACATAACAGATACTTTCCATTGATGACACAAGTTGACACACAAGTGTCGTTCTGTCTTTATTACTCTCTGAAGATATAAGAAGGGTAGAATAATGTTTATGTCGATTTGTCATTAATGCTCGTTTCTCTCAATGTAGTTTAATTTTCATCTTGATTTAACTAACTCTTTATCTCTTTCTAATTTTAAAAATTAGAAAAGGACGAAGAGTAAGTTGAACCGCGAGATTAGTATGTCTACACACACAATTGGTAAGAACGGGTATAAATGGAAAACACTATATATGCGTTTTCTATCTTTCTTTCTGAACAAAACATGCGGAAAGACATACGGAGAGAAAGATCATCTCCTTCGCATCTCGAGATACCATCGGACGTATCGACCGGAATTCACGCAGGTCGCTGTATAGCTCGCGATAAAGAAACGCAAGGGACATTTCAATCCAGCGAGCGTCGTCGCGTTCCTTATTTTCTCGGCCGTCAGGACGTCAACCGTGCGAGACGCGCCTGATAAGAGTAATTTACAACGAGATACAGCCAACCCCCTTTGGCTCCCCGTCGGGAAGTTGCCTCTCGCCCACCCTTATTTGCTCTTATTTTCGTGCGCCGTAACTCATCGCGCGGTTTACTTAAACGCGCGCGCGAGCTCGCAACACGCTCGCACGCATGCATGCGGATCAAAGGTCTGAAGACGCGTCTTATTCCAGCCCGTTCCCGCGATGATCCTTGGCGATGATGCCTCGCCTAAGCGAGATTGCCTTTGTACTCTTTCGAGCGAAACGACTCGCGCGATACTCGCGCTTCCCAGTCGAGATAAAATTTTTCGTGCTGCCTGCGGTGCTTCGGGTTATACATACGCGGAACGGACTCGGGAGGAAAATGCACGTGTAACAATGACGGCGTTGTATTCGCGACTTACATCGTCGGCTTTGAGGATGGCTTTAGTTAGTTACGGCGAGAATTATTGACGATTGTAACGAGATTTCGCTTTTTAGAGTTATAGCACAAATTGCTGAACATCAATTTCAACTGCCTTTGTTACCGTTTGGTAACCTTAATGTTCTTAATGAAGATGCACAGTTTTATTTTATTTATTCGCTCCACAAGGAGTCTTGAGTTTTTTTTTATCTTTATATGTCGTCTATACCTTTAATGCCACCGTCATGCTCATCTTTTCGTTACAGTCACACTTCTTGTCCCTGTTGTGAGTGATTTTGTTCCGTGCTGTTATACTGTATCGTATTTGGTAACGCTATTTTTATTACCGAATTCCGTGCAATCTACCATGAGAAAGATCGAGAGAGTTCGCAATTAGTCGCAGATATTTTTACACGAGGTTTCTTGAGAAAAATGTTACTGTATATCTGAATGGGTGGTCCAATCTTTTTGATCCGCGTTGATTTGCGACGCGTGAAAGAATATCGAAGTGAGATACATTTGCCGCAGTCTCGCAAACCAGATGTATGATTTTATTGAAATTCAGTATTTAGCTAAATACAGATTTGAAAAATATAATTTTGTTAGACTATCAAAATAATGGTAAGAACCTCAAGCTTGATGAGCAACGCTTTTGACAGAAACCAGTTTAAATGTCTTAATTATTTTGATGGTCTTTATTTTTTCAGACTAAAAATTATTTTCAGGTCTGTGTCTACATAGAAAAAACAGTGTGTTGCTGAAATATTTAAGAGATTAGGTAGATACAGAGATCTGAAAATAATTTTATCGAACCATCAAAATAATTATGTAGAAAATTTAAGCATATATAATGAGTAACATTGCAAAAAATGTTATTATTTTAACAACCAAAACTTAGTCTTATATTATCTTTAGTCTTATATTATTATTCTGATATAGTCAGCTAAATTATTTTCGATTTGCATATAACTAAATTTTTATAGATACTTCAACAAAATTGTTCTTTCTGTGTATATCAGAGCAATTGATTTAGAAATTAAATGTGCACATTTCATTGCACAACTTTGAGTACAATTTATGACTTATATTTAGAAATTCTTTATTGGACATTCCCGTAAAGAGTTAGCGTGATAAATGGTATCTTCCTTGGGTTAATCGTTTATTACTATATCTCGTGTATATCTCAAGGTCTGCTCATCGAGGCTTGTAAATCCTCGATTCGTTTCTTACTCACTACAACATCTCTAGTTCCTCGTACCGTGCACGAGATAGAAATAAAGCGAATTGAGATCAGCGTCATTAAATATTTTAAGATGAGCAGATGTAATGTCTTAATAATCGCGATTACGATGCCGACGAACATTTAATCGAGTCTAATTAACGACAGGTCTGAACAATTTCGCGCTTGGAGTACATTTTTGCATTCGAGACGTTGCGTGGAAAATCGACATTAATAGAGAAAAATATAATTTCTCATTTCGAACAGTTCAAGGATTTTTATATTTTATGTCTTTATATCGACACAACACTACACTCAGATAAAAAGAAATAAAAAAAATAGTAGTAACATAAAAGTAATAAGTAATAACACAAGTTTCGTATACCATGGCACACAATAAAAAAACTTAAGCAATGAAACGTAAGCACTAATCAATTGACCAATCATGTAGTAGAGATTATAAATCCATAATGACGTAAGACTACGACTATGCAGTAGCAAATTCAACATGTTGATTTTCATATCCGTTCACGTCTTGCTGTTTAAGTTTTTCTGTGTGCCAATGCCCTCAGATTCTAATAACGTTAATTGTGGTGCTCGCGATGCACGAAGACTCGGAATCCGCGGCAAAGAAGGGCAATCGAGTCGCATGCACGAAAGTCGTGGCAACGAGGGAATAAAAAAGAAATGAGAGAGGGAGAGAGAGAGAGAGAGAGAGAGAGAGAGAGATGCTAGGCTAGTGTCTTCTCTTTTTCTCTCCTCCTCTTTCTTGTTTCCCCTTTCTCTCTCTCTCTTTCTCTTTCGCCGGCATAAAGGTACAATGCATCGCGCCCGCGGCGATGCACCGCTCGCTCGGTCGCGCGCGCGCGCGCGCGGCGACTTTGAGCTGCATCTTCCGCGCGCCGCGCCGGAGCGTGTAGGCATATATCTCGCGATATCTCGCTGGCAGTCGTGTCCGGCCAAACACGAGAAGGCGAACTTCCTTCCTGCCCGTCCTGCCTGTCGGCCCGCACGTGGCGGTGCATTCCGCATCACGCTCGCGTTGCAACGCGCTGTTTACGCTACGTGGTTTTTCGAACGATCCCACCTAGCATCGAGCCAGTACAAGACTTGTAGTCAGTACAATTTGCATCGTATCCCGTGTTTATCAGATCACAGTGCTCCACGGCGATAATCATAAATAATGGTTTGCATTAGTTATCATTTCGCAGATAAGCATACTTCGCACTGGATGAAAGAATGATTTTTTACCGATGTGGTAACGATATCTTGAACGATATCGTAAAAAGATTTATATTATTACGATCGCACACTTTGAGAAGTGCAATGCACTGTGAAGAAAAAAGAAAGTTTTACAATTTATTATAAAATGTCAAATATAATGTTTTCCATCATGAGGAGGCTTTTTATACAGATCATACCAAAATCGTTTATCCGATAAATTACATACTTTAAATCTTTATTTTAAAGAAATAAAAATATTTCCGAAGAACAGGCTATACAAAATTTCCCTAATTACTAGAATATATATTTTTATTGATATTATATTTACATAAAATAATGTGAAGTTTTATAACTTAAATTTGAGAATACCATCAATAGAATAGCGCATCGAATATTGTCTAATGATTTATAAAGTCGGTGAAATACGAATCGATACATTCTCCAACGTAATAATGCAAATGATTATTCCATGAATTATTTCTGTTGCTTTCAATCCCGCCGTGAATCTCACGAATATAGTAACGGTACCTGATTGCTGTATCATACATATTATGCTTGATGAACCCCGTACGGTAGTTGACAACTAAATTACGCGGTGCAACTATTGTAATTCATAATAATTGAAGATACAAAAGTTAATAAAGATACTGTCGTGCATTTTTTCGATTTTTTTGAATTTCAGCTTTAATATAGTATCGACCATAAAATTACTGACGCGAATCCTTCAACAAGTAGTACGTATTATCGCAATGTTAGTTATGTAGTTATTGTATGCTTTCCTTTTAGAGGACACACTCGACACAAATATCGTTCTATCTTTATCATTTACGTTGAATGTCAAGGATGATAGAATAACGTTTGTGTCGAGTGTATCCTCTAAAAGGAAAACACACATACATTATAATTTTCATTTTATTTCTACATCTAGAAAAATTTCGTCTTCTCTTTTTTTGTTTTAAATTTTTTAATTCTAAAATTATAAGATACATTGTGTAATAAGCTCTATAATATACTGCAATAAGTTTTCTTTACACACAGAAAAATATATAGTAATAATTACTTGTTTAAAGTGTTTTAAAAGTTTATATATAAAATTATCAGAAATAATAAATTTATTCGATATATTCTGAATTTTAATTTAAAAAATATATTTTCATCCTAGGCTCTAAAAAACCTCATATAAATCAGAAATTAATGTTTATTCACCTAATTTTTCAATATTACGTAGTTAAATTCGATAAAATAATATATATCATAAATGATATATATGATATATACGCCATATATACATCATATATATATCATATATACATAATATATGGTATGGTTCCATATACATATATTATATATTTAAATACATTTTATACAATCAAAATTGATGACACCGTATGGTGCCATCCCGGCCGTCTGGAGGTTAAAAATATTAATCTTAAAAGGAAAAAAGTAAATTGAGTAATCTTTTCTTAGTAATAATATTTTTATAGAATGTGTACATTATAGAAATATAGAAAACTGTGACTTGTCATTGCTGTAGAAAAAAAGACATAATTGTCTTTTTACATTATGGTAATTAAACAAGCATTCATTAATTCGTAAATCCCTGACAAAGAAAGTAATAATGCAGTCTTCGCGTGACCTTAGGAATTTCTTTCTGGATCTTGTATACTATAGACATATGATATTTACTATTATCCGTCAACATTACAGGAATCGCGAAGAACTTCTTTTCACAGCTTGCTGTAATAAACTTCGCGATATTCTGCGGTAATCCGCCAAACGATCGGTAGATTCGTGTAGCACGTTTCTCTACGCGATACCGTGGTAGGTTGAGGATTCTGATCAAGTATCAGTTGGCCGTACCTGTTATTATTCAATAACAGGTGTAGTGCGAGAGCCCAGCATCATGGGGCCTCTAATCCGCCTGCGCGCGAAGCAAACAAAACGGATAGATGCACCACCGGATATACCGCGGTCGGGCATTACCGGGTGGATACCATACGTGAGTACATAACTACGTTGTTATGCAGCCCGAGCGATATTCACTGTTGCCTCACGAGAGCCACGTATGGTAGGTGTAGGCGGTGTAATCACAATCGCGATCAGACGGACTTGGGTCCCGATAACAAACGCGAACTCTTTCTTGCATCATTGTTCGCGATAAGAACCGGATGGTCGCAATTATACGTGCGACGATAGATAAGTAGCAAAAATTGATATTGGAGGAATAGAGTGATTTATTATTACGCGTGCTATACGTTATTTGGATGATAACGACTCTGCAATAATTATTAGAAGTTTCACGTGTAATGTGTACGGAAAAAACGGTTTTGTTGAAGTATCTAAAAATTTAATTAGATAAATATCTGCAAAAATAATCTTGTTGAAATAATTACGTAGGAAATTCAAGTATGATGAGCAAATACTATTATATGATATGTATAAGAAGTTTTAACATTATTGCAATTAGCGACTTACATAATATTATTTTCTATTCCAACAAAATTATTTTCACGTTTGTATCTAGCTAAAGTTTTAGATTCAGCAAAGTCGTTTTTTCTGTGTAGTTTACAATGTGGTGAACGAAAGATATTATACCCACAGGTCAATAATTGATAATTTTTTGAGCTATATCGAAGATACTCTTTGAGCACAAATTTTACACCTGTGATACACCGTAACTTAAAAAGTGTCCATTATTGAGTCCAGTATCTATGACATTTTTGTTCATCATATATTTTTTGTTTATTATACGCATATAAACTGCACATAGTATGTGAAAACTCATTTCGCCGAAACCTAATTTTCCGTATAATTAGTACGAAATTCTTTGCGTTGCTCTTTACAGCATTCTAGTCTCTCGAATAATTATAATTATTCATTTTCCAACGAGCCTCCACGTTTACAGCAATTCCTGCAGGTTCCCCGAGTAAAATTATTATAAAATAGGACGGTCTAGAGTTGTAACTTACATCGCTGTTTCGTATATATTAATAACGACTCTCGAGGCTACTTTATAGATGCAGGATTGTAATTCTTGCATGTTTCCCACTGCGTCGAACGACCAAACCGCGGCGAATAAACGTAATTAAGCGTGCGCAATTAAATACCGTCGTGTACGCGCGCAGCGTGAGTCGCGTTAAAGTAATTTCGCGGTGATGTGGGCAGGCAGTGAACTGCTGGTCGCCAATTAATTACCTTATCAGCGATTTGCGCGTTGATGGAAAATCGAGTTGACTCGCTACCGCGCAATATCTGATCGTCGACACAACTGTCGTTACGAGAGCGGCTCCCATTTGTAAGAAAACTGCTCGGGCTCCTCCGTTTGCTCGGCCGGCGAGTCGATTTTTGTTGACGTAACCGCGGCTACGTGATACACTCCAGAGATATTTAATAACGCCAGGCTGGCACTTTGAGAAATTTTTTGTATCGTAAACGTAATGATTTCAAGACTGGTGTTATTAGCGGCGAGATAGGCGCCGGTACACTTCAGACGGAAGTATAGTTTGCGATGCTATCTTATCTACATTTTCACAGAATTGGCGTCTACAACTCAATATTTCTCCGTTTTATCGACTATGTGGAATCATACGATATCTACGCATGTTAAGCGACGTCTACAATGAGATCTTAAAGCGTAAAACTTAAGCTTAAACCTTAAGCCGTAAGAAATTGATCAATCATAGTCAGTTATCTTCTCGCATTCAACTAGGATTGGTCAATCTCGTACAGCTTAAGTTTTACGTTCTAAAATCTCATTGCAGTCGCCGCTTTATGCCGCTTCAACTTTAACTGTTGCTTACCTACAACTATGAAACTACATTCTAAAAGTTTCTGTTTGAAATACAGAATGCAAGTGAACCGCCTTATGATTGACAGAGAAAGGTTCAATGTTCTATGTACCTAATAATTTAAAACCTTAATAGTACCAGTTGTACAAATTGTACAATCATCTAAAATTTTCACTTCGGATTCAAATGATTCGTTGTTGCTGTAGTCAAGAGTTAAATCGCTTCATATTACGAATTTTCCCGAAGCAATCGCGGGCGAATCAGTCGCGATTGCCTTGCGGTATTTAATCCATCGGGTCTTCCGGACAATGCACATCGAACCTTGACCCTTCACAATGTAGAAAGTCGGAGACTCCGTTATGCAGAGAATAGATCGACTTCGCGGTGAGAAACGGTAAACCGTGGGCGGTCGAAGCCAGCCTCTGGTGGATCGCAATTTAGGCAGAAAATCCACAGGGGAGAAATAATGCAAAACGTGGTGACTCCGGTAATAACACGGTGCAAACAGGTGCAGCACATTGTGGGATTATGAGAAATTACATTTAGTACCGAGCGCGCGTAACTCCTCGACTTTGCAATTATCGAGGAATGTTATATTCCACGGAGGATACCGCAGCGATAAACGCACGGATGTTTCCCTGCGATTGACATCGTAATAAATATTCTACAACGCGCCATCGACTAATGCCTTCTCTTAATTAAGTTCGTGATTAATTCGGGCGAACATGTAGTTCTCTCTACGGAACAGCCTTCGCTTATTGGCAGATTTCTAAGCAGACACCAACTAATATCCGTTAACGTATCATTTGCAAGAAGTATCATAATCACCGTTTCTTGTGTAATGTAATTTGATATCTGATACTACATTAACTGGTCTATTTGAAAATACGTATAGTAATTCTCTAAAGGCTCGAGGATAATACTATTTATTGCACAATTTAACGATTAGATCGCGCAGCATGTTGCCGACCTCAAGGTGCATTACATTCCGAAGAGCTATCAGATCCATGCGTCATTATCCTCCATCATATACATCGCAGACTCATAATCGCGGTGTAATCCGCGCACTGATCTTAAGCAAATCAATAAACGCGATTACAAGACGTAACTTTCCTTGATTGCACGCGTTCACGGGATCTATTATCGATACTTAGTAGTCCGCGCTTAACTCACGCCGACGAAATCGATTACGCAAGTTCTTACTCACGCCTTCAATTTTCCGCGCCTATCATGACCTGCGACCCATCAGAATCTTTTTCTTCTTGACATAATTGTTTTCGCAGTTTCGTCTACGTCTGGAACTTTGCTCTGAGAAATATTTAGTTTTATCTTTCACGGAAGAAGCAATCGTGGTTAAATTAAGCCTGCGATTTTTCATTATTTGGTTAACATGTGGTTAGGTTTAACCTGATATGTTGTCCAATAGGACTTCATCTATAATGATGTCGTAGATGAAGCCCATTGGGTGAAACATCGGGTTAAATTTAATCACAAGTTAATCAGATAATGAAAACCGGGCCTTAATAAGACCAGTTTGTTTAAGCAGATTTTAATAGAAGTAAACAGAATTTCTAGTTATTATAATCAAATGCTTTAGTACACAACCTGAACATTTAGATATAATACCGGTTACAGTTTGTTAATGTAATATAAATAATATTCAAGTATCTGGTTATTATGATTATAAGAGAAACAGAACATAATTATATTAATGTAACATATATATAATTAAAGGATAATTAAAGGAGTATGGTGGAATTAAACAGCATTTTTGATTATCATAATTTGATAATCTGGTATTTCAACCAAAAGTTTTATTATTTTTATCAGAAATCATACAATCATGGTTCTTGCAACCAAAATGTATGCAACTAAATTTTTTCGCCTGGTTATTTATATGTTTTAACCAAAATTACGGATTCATATTTCATTAAATAGTCCGATTATTATATACGTATTTTAAGTTAATTCGACCAATTTTTTTTTCGGTGCGTGTGTGATTTATCATGTGCGAAAGGGTTAAATTATCTCACATAAATAAGTTATAACGTATATATGTACCTATGTAGGTATGTAAGATCATCGTCTCTCGTTTTCGCACATTATTACGGAAATTCGTAACGCAGCACGTGCAGCGGTTTACACACCGGTGTCGCTTTTTTTTTTTTCGGGCTCCGCTTATCTGTGATCTTTGCAATACACCCCATGTACGTATGATTGCCGTAGTCCGAAATTACAGGCAACCACACTGCGGCGAAATATCCACATGCAACATGCGCATGCATAATCGCGTCGGCGAGATGCCGCGTGCAATCTGCCGTGGGTACTCGAGAGCGCACTCTCATTAAAGCTCTCGTTGCACGAATTTCGGAGATCTCTGTTTGCACGGTCGGGCGGTTCTCTCGATTCGCTGGGATTTGCCGAAACGGTGAATAATCATCTCTTCTTGGAAAAGTACATTTTCGACGCGAATCAAAATCGAAAAGGATCGATTTACGTGATCCATCTCGTTCTCTTTCCAGTCTCCTTGATTTCGGATGGCGACTCGTCCCGTTATGAAATAATTAACATAAATTTCAAAGTACTCATTATACATTCCGCTCTTTCTTGAAAGTTATATACGTAGTTGGAAAATTTGTTTAAATTTAACACATTTCGCGTGTCCCAAACAGCCACTTAAATTTTTATTTTAATTTAATATACAAGATTAAGATATTAAAAGAAGTAGCATAAATATTGTGTCAAAAATTAACACAAAAAATGTTACATTGACGTAATTTATAAGCAAATTGTGGAAGAATATTTCTTCAACAAAATTAACATTTATAATATTTTAAGTTAACGCATTTATTTTTTTTAATTTTAATACACGGAAAGATTTTCTCTTAAAATTTACCTTAATAATAGCACTCTTGTACAATATGTACAATATTTAAAAAATTTTTACTATGCACAGTGAAATTAATCAAACTTATTTTACATTTTATTGTAGTTTTTATTGATGAATGAAAGAGATTTACATAAAATTCTTTGAAATACAATGTTGTCCTACGACTATTATATTTTCAGGGTAAATTTTAAGAAAATATTCCTTCCGTTTTTATTTATGTTTTAAAACACATTGTTTTTATATTATTTCTTCACCTATAAAAATTGTGTTATTTTAACACTAAAAAACGTTGACTATTAATTTCACACAAAAATCAGTAGTGGAAGCTGGGACGAAACGCCATAACTATACGTTATATATTCTTCGCAATATATTAGATTAATTTAAAAAGATTTTAACGAATTTTTATTGGTTTGTTGCCCTGTTTCTCTATATTAGTTTTTAAAAACTTATTGAGCTTTATTACAAACAATTTAAACAAAATATTTAAATAATAGAATCACACAATTTAATACAAAATGTTTTTTACTGTAGTTGTAATAGCAGATGGATTATCGCGGAACGCGAGGAGATTCACGCTGCTGACGAGTCACGCACAAAGGATATAGATATATTTCGCAGATGATATATTTTGATAAGCACTAAAACGCGAACCGACGTAAGTTGCTAATCAAATTTCAAGAATTGCCGCGACAGGAATGCGCGGCAATACTCCGGAACGCTACGTGTATAAAATTTACGCTGACGCTTGGCAATGCTTATCGGTGATTACGTGACTTTCTCGCGAAATACGCGCAGCCATCCCTATAAGCCGTGTTAAATTGATTAAAGGGGTCGACACGCGCGCGCGTCGCGTCGTCAAAGTGCACGCGCGTGAGTCACGGGTTCAAACGGTGCGAAGCAGATCCGATTTCCTTCAATTGGGTCACCAGACGTGCAATTGCGCGCGACAAAGAGCGGCTGAAAGATGCGCAAGCTTGCGCCCCATGCCAATCGCGAGATGCAATTATTCATCGCTCGTCGTACGTACAGTGCGTGTTGGCGGGAGTGAGAGCGAAAGAGGTGCATTTGATGAATATTAATGCCGATAGTTGATGAAGAAACACGACGGTAGCAAATTGCGTCTTGGCGCATATAAACTGTTGAGCACTTTTAGATTAGGAAAATAGTTTCATTCAAATGGAACAATTTTTATCAATGAAACGGCTCAATTAACGAGTAGGCACATGAATTTGACTCTAAAATAGAAATCTGGCGTCTACAGTAGTTGAAACATATTGCGTAAATTCTTACGAAAGATTACGAAAGATCGATATGTTTTTGTATTACGAGAAATGAATATTTTAGAAAGAAATCTGAGCTCGGAACCGTTTAAAATACGAGATGATAGCAAATACGTCGCATACATCATCTTCCCTCTCGTGTTATTTTAGCCTCGAGTTTGAATATTACGCCATCGGTGGATCTAATATTCAAACTTTCTAGTTTAAATCGTCTCTTTCGAACGGTACGGTTTATTCTGGCGGATCATTAAATCGAATTCTTTTCGAATATCTATAAGATTTATGACCAATTCCAGGTGAAACATTCGTTTTATAATACTTGATAGAAATGCATATAGAATCTGTATACATATTTTTAAATGAATAAAAACTGAAATAAATAGATGTCCCCGGAATGTTAATATTTTATTGAAACGTGTTGCGTATAAAGCACCAGTATTACTGGGTGATACAATATGACTATATATAAGAAATCAACGATATTCAAAGTATTCTGTAATCTGGAAAAATCTAGAAAATCTAGAATTTTCAAGAGATATTTTTTTATTTGAACTATCACAGGGATATTTAAAGAATTTCTCTTTTTATTTGAAAATCATGAATTTTCGTAGAATTCTATTGATACTCGGGAAAATTTTTGGAATTGTACTTTTAAATTTAAATTCTGTTTCATTTTGAAAAAAAAAACATTGTTCTCTTTCTATATCTCGTCTAATAAGTACTACGATCATTTTTAATTGCACTCTGGCTGAATGACCGATTCACTGACGGCTATCCTTGGCGCGTCGGTTATCCTGACGTAAGACGCCGAGCAGAGAGCGAGGTCGACCAACAGCTAATAAGCGGCTGAAATTAATTAAGATTAGGGGAAGGGATAAAAGTGCGGCGCGGCAAATCATTGACCGCTGCTGAGGATCGCATCCGCACCATATTATACCGCGTAACGCATGAAAATGATGACGCGTAATGATACGGATTTTTAGGACACCGACGAAGAAAGGATAGAATATTCTCGTAGGACGAGGTGTGCAGGAATCGGTCAATTAAGAATGATGTATTGCGGCCAATACTTCAATAATTACGGCGCCACATCTTGGCTTAGAACGCGATTCCATTTTATTAGTTCAGTCATATCGGGTGCAAGTTTCCAGACGTTACGAGATATAATAATATTTAGTATTAGAACATCAACGATACCATAGTTCCACTAATCATTTTATATAAAAAATTTTTCTTTTTTTATTAAATACACTTAGGAAGAAGAATTTTATTAAAATATCTAAAAATTTTATTTAGACACAGATTTAAAAATAATTTCTTGTTGAATCATCAAAGTAATTGTAGGAAAGTCGATCAGTATAATGAGGAATGTTAGAAAAAGTTTTGATATTCTCTAACAACCAGCTTGAGCGTCCTACAATATCATTTTGATAATAACGAAACCATTTTTAGATTTGTATCCTAAATAAACCTTTAGACAGAAGTAAAATAATTCCTAAAATAATTCCTTTCCATGTAATATGAAATGTTGAAAATATATTAATACATAATAATATAAATAATTCTATAAATAAAACAAATAAATGTTTAAATCAAAATAAATCTTTACAAATCGAAAACAAAGATATACAAAATTATTAAATTAACACTTCCGAGTCTTCCGACAATTCTAGCGGAATACCATCGGTAGTTCTCCTGTTGACCTGAGCAAAGCAATATCAAAACTGTTGCTTTCACGCGTTACTCGAGAACTATTCGTCCAAGGCCACGGACAGCGAACATTCCGAGCGATGGTACTGAAACATCTTAGTTCGTAGTTTCAGAATAATGCTTCTCGTAGCAAGTTACTAAGGAGAGACGAGACGCACAAAATATTTAAAAATGTATCAAAGATTATAATAATTTATGGAGAAATTAATGTTCCGCGCATTCTGAGAGTTTATTTGCGCATCTTTCTGCGAATTTTATCCTTTTCGTATTCGTTATATCCCCTACTTTAGTGTCATTTCGCAGGATTCAATCTGCATCCGAATATCACGGATCGACATACTTGCATTGAAATTACGTTAAGTTTGAGCATTCCCTTCCTCTTTCGAGATACTCGAGTCCCTCGATTTATTCGCGACATGCGAGGGCAGAGAACGTAACCAGATCGGACGGGAGTGATAGCGGCCAATCTCGATGACACTCCACGAGAATAATTGTCATCAATTCGGAGATTTGAGCTAAGTCGATCTGACATTTACGAGCACGAATGACGTGGATTATGTCGATCGTCCTCGGCCGATCGCTACAATTTATCGAGCTGATCTCTTATCGTGTAGCCCGAAGCGCCACTCTCGTCAGCTTATCTCTCTCGGACTTATTCCCCTTTAATCCCTCTGATAGCAATGCATCTTTTCAAATCGATTAAGGTCTTGCTCGATTCAAACACGTGCGTTGAATAAATTATTGAATTTCTTATTAAGATAGGAGCGACATGACTTATTCAACTTATTTAACGTCATATTTACGAACGTGGCCTGATCTTCTAATCCTTCGCCTGTTGCAAATTGTAATTGAGTTACGATCGGCAATATTTCCGTACGGCTTCGGGCTGACAAGCGACTGAAAGCGAACGTGGTCGATATCGCATAAAGGCGCGTAATACGAGGGGTGAAATCGTTTCCAGGTATCGAATTACCGAGAATCGCGAGCAAAGAATTCTGCTGCACCTTATCCAAGTCTCGCCGCGAAATGCTAGATGCTGGACCAGTTGGAGCGGAGCTCGTAACCGCGCACACGCCCGCTGCGTTCGTCGTAAACATATATATATTCATCGTACCGTTTCGAGAGAGCGAGAGAGATAGAGGGACCATCGAGGAAACGCCGTCGTTC
Organism: Cyphomyrmex costatus; assembly: GCF_001594065.2. Lineage (NCBI taxonomy): Eukaryota > Metazoa > Arthropoda > Insecta > Hymenoptera > Formicidae > Cyphomyrmex > Cyphomyrmex costatus. Next base: position 144,169 of record NW_017280270.1, read on the forward strand.
GCCTTATATTGTAACAAGTTACAGCTTTCCCGCTTACGAGCGTGTAAAAGCTTGCTCGTGGCATTATTGCGTCGACGATGGACGAATGCACTTTAAGGCGCGCGATAATAGTCCACTCGTGTGTAAGCGCGATTAGAATTGATACATTGATTGCACGTCCCGCTTGTACCGGCTTGTAATGGGCACTATAACTCGCCGGAATTCTCGTCTCACCATAATTCACGTCGCAAATTTGTCCTACAAATGTCGACTCGAACAGTTGTACAGTACCTCGTTGATATTCATTAAACCATTCCAAACATGTGACAATTCGTTCATAAAAGATACGTCAAGACAGAGCTAAATTAGTATAAATTTGATTATACTTTTTTATTACTAACAAAAAATACACGCTATTATATTAACAATCCTGAAGGCTTTGATATTTCAGCAACTAGTTTGAATATTCTACATAATTATTTCGATAGTTTAATAAAATTATTGTTAGATCTGTCTAACTAAATTCAGCGAAACTGTTCTTTTCAAGTACGAATGTAAAACTAACGTGACCACCCATATATGTGACAATTATTATTATCAGCGTGACGTTTGTATACGCATGTTGTTATAATGAAATCCGATTGCGACAACACAATCTACGATCATTCGTTTTTCAGGATAAATTGTGTTTCCTCGATATTATCTTCGCATTCGTTTCATGCTCAATGTACATACATAGCAATTGCAGTATCTCAATGATATCCGATAAGAAGGTAGTAGGTATATGAAATTATGAACACATAGTGCGAAATTGCTCGCCAGTTTGCCGACAAAGAGACATGCACCAGTAATCATGATTAATACGATTACTGGTACATTAATTAGAATTATTTTTGCTACGATCGTTAAATAAAAATAACTATATCCATTTTTAATTATTTAGTATATAATCAAGCAGTAGAAATGTGACAGTAATATTTTGTAGCTATATACATAATCAAAAATATATTGTAATTGAGTTCAAATTGATCATAAAAATTTTTGTGTCTAAATTAATACAAAAATTTAAGTGAACCATTTGGAATATGTGAAATATATTTTTAATACAAATTTTCTAACTGTGTATTTATCTAAATATATTTTAATACAATTTCTTAGCTGTCTAATGCAGTTCGACTTAAATGAATACATCGGACTAAATTAATTGTAGTCAATTCTCATAAATGTCTTTGTGAAAATTAGTTATCCTTCTCAACTTGACGAGTAATCTACAGACAGGATCAAGAAGGTTCATTCACTATAGCCTTACTGAATCGTTAGCTACAGTTGAACGTGACCGGACTGATTGTTACCCAGGGAAAATACACATAAACCGTCAGAGTGTCTGAAACAAAAGGTCGAGATTTAACGACCAGCTTGAGGCGTAAATATGAACCGACGGGCTTGAAAGTGCGAAATGCAATCCACCGTTGAAATCGCATCGGGTGTTAAGTTACTCGAGAATTGATGGAAAAAGAGTCGCAATACCGCAGCGCATGAACTTATGAAAGTGTATGTATATAGAGTGTATTATAATAATTGGTAGATCCACTTCAGGAATAAAATTTTTTAAGTCAATTTTTTGTTAATCTAAATATATTATAATTCTTTTAGAATTTCCTGATTATTGATAAAAAGTATTTTAGCAAACATGCGAAAAGAGAGCTTGATTATTAAAATTATATTTAAAATTAAGATTGATTTTGAAAAGAAATAAAATTTTACTATCTATATTTGTACATCTGATACTTAATTTGAGAGAAAACTATTTATGATCAACAAATTATTATATTTTGACAGTTCTATTGAAAAGATGTAGCTTCGTGTCACACCCTGTATGTCAACTGCGTGTGGACATCTTTTGTAACCATCACGCGTTCAATTTTTTTACATGATAAATCGTTATCCGCTGGAATGACGAATACTGCAGGACGATAAACAAGTTCGCGGAAAGAGAGTGATTTCAGTTGCTAACTGATATACTATGCATTAATATCCGCTTTAATTGATACGTCAGAATGACGAGTAGTTAAGGCGGAAACTCGATTTGAAGGTACACGTTAGAGAGAAATCTATCGGCTGGAATTTAATTACATGAAATATTGACACCGTGATTAATCTCGGTCTTCTGCATGCGTTAATATTCCGGAGTTTCATCTTAATGTCATCTTCTTTATGCAGTCAAAGACATAGTGTTGTTAGCATCAGAATTGAGAATTTGTTATTCGTTTAAAAACAAATAAATTATAAAACGTCGAAGGTTGTTTAAAGAAAAATCTTTTTTAAATTTTTTATAGATGGAAGGTGAATGATAATCAATTTGAATAGATAGAAGGATTGTATCATTACATAATAATTTTAAATCGGAACCCCATACAGTACATTTTCACGTTTAACAAGTTTTAATGTCACATATTATATTTATATTAGTAAATGTGAAATTATAATAAGTAATGTTACTTTTAATAGGTTTACTTTGATTATTTAAGGCTTTGATTTAGGGCTATGTCCTAATACATATTATGGCTTGCTCAGCCATATTTTATTTATAACGAATAACTTCTTAGTATTACATGTAGTAACTTTGCAACTTTTAAAAAATAAAACACTATCTTTTCGTAGAAAGTAAATGCATTAGTTTCGCTCCCTGCAGGTTTAACTACCCGCATATTTCATAACAAAACTGCGTTGCTATCGTCTTACAATCTCCAAGCAGATATCAGAGCGCATACCCGCGAAGATGAACGTGAGCAAAGACCAAAAGAGTACGAGCAGCGCGACCGGAGTGTTGCTCTCTTCGCTGTGTAGTAAACAGATCGGTTCGCGAAGATATCTACGAGTGCATAGAACGATTCGCGGACTCATTAAGGTTGAGAGATCAACGCGGCGTTCCGGTTTCTTCCCCGATGAAGGAGACGAGCGGCCGCGAAGAGAGGCGCGGTATCCATGATTAATCGCGTGCGTCAATTTGCCGCCAACGACAGACGGACGTGGCTCTCGAACGAACGTGACTCCGGACGAGCGAATGCATACAAAATGCAAATCGCGTCTGGCGATTTCGAGATTGGCCGACTACTCCGATCGTGTCCTCGCGCGAGTCTACGAGATGTTTCATGGATCATCGGGAGATACTTTAACAATTACTCTCCTGAGATCGATCTTCTATCGATGAAAGATTTTGAAGAAAGGGATTATCGATGATCTTTCAATTTTTAGTTCTTAATTGTATCTCTGAATGTCTATTTGTGTCAAATATAACTACACGGAAAAATGAGTTTACTGAAGTATCTAAAAATTTAGTTAAGTATGATACAGATTTGAAAGTAATTTTGTTTTATGGTATATGTATATCAAAAAAATAATTATATCGAACGCTCAAATTAGTTGTCAAAACTTCTTGCGGCATTTCTTTAGGTTTGAATTTTCTATAATTATTTTGATGGTCCAACAAAATTATACCCCCCTATACCGAAAGTTTTAGATATTTTAACGATACTGTATTTTCCGTGTAAAACTCGGACAAATAATAAAACTCCTTGATACTAATGTCATATATCTCCCGCTTTTTCCGGTTGTTGTGAATTCATGATAATCCATACGAAGAGGCGTATTTTACACGATTTAGATAATGATGATACAGTGAGGCATATACACGGTGCGTTGGAACGGCATGGCATCGCACTGGTATGATAATATTGGTAAGATCTCCTATCGCCGAGAATTTTAATTGATATGTCAAGGTGACAAGTGGTTAATGCATATCAACGGATTGCGCTCGTTGCTACCAGTGATAGTTTCTCGGGAGTGGAATTCCTTTATCTACGGCATTATCAAAGAATCGTGACGAATCTTGAGATACGTCAGGAGGCATTGAAATTGATCAAATGATATGACAGGAAGACTTGTAGTGGAGAGTGATTTTTTATTTTTATTATATATAGCAAATTAATATGTCAAGAATAGAACAAAAAGTATAGAATCTAAAAAATAAGTTTTTTTTTGTGCGATTTAACGCTACAGTGGTAATTTTCTAATAATTAATGCTTTTATCAAATACATTTTAATAAAAGAAAAAAAATTATTATATTAGTTTAGTTTATGTGTGCTAAAAAGAAACTTGATTTACTTAACATCCATATCTTATGACTTAATTGCTAACTAAAATCCGCTAGTAAAATGTTATTATACGTTATCTAAACCTAGACTATGTATTTCTTATCCTACATATCAAATGCTTTCAATAAAATATGCGAAAATATAAATTGTAGCATAATAACAAATAAAATCGTTGCAGAATATTGAAATTAAAGTTTGTTTGGACTTTCCGTGCAAAATCTTGTTTTATACTGAAGATCTTTATCTTCTAACGTTATATCTTACTAGACACATAAATTATTAAGTTTAATCTAAATTATCGTCCAATCTCATTCATCTGTCAATACTGTAATTACTAGTAACTGATATGATCGGAATAATAGTGACAGCTAGTTCATTGCACTCGTGTCATTACGTTCGTTACCGCGAAAAGTACGCTCTTTGTCGGATAGAACGACGTTTCTTATTGGCAGAGTCGCGCCTAAGGCGAGCAGTTGCGAGACTTAGTGTCTTCGTGGTATCGTCGAACTCGAATTACGAGCATATAATTCCTCATGGCATCGCCGATTCCACTCGTCCGCCTCGCTCGTCGGCCACGAATTATTATCCCGCTTGCAGTACGGAGCGGTGTACAGAAACGCGGATGAAGAGTGGAAAAAATAAAAATTGCCGATATACGCCGAAAACGACAGGGTCGGAGAAATTGCCGCGGTAGTCGAAAAGCGATTGCAGCTTCAGGATAGACTTGGCTGGAGATCCGTCAGAAAAGACTTTCGATTCTCTGACGACATTAAAAGTTTGAAACATCTTTTATCTCTTCATAAATATATTTTTTTTGTTGAAATATCGTACACGTATTTAAATAAACACAATATTGATAATATTGTTTTACTTTTCTTACAATGCTAGTAACATTATTATTGAGTCAATTTAATTTCTGCATGGAAAGAATGGTTTTGTTGAAGTATCAAATTTAGTTAGATAGTTAACTGTTTTTATACAAAAATTAAATTAATTGTTGCTTTAATAATAATGTTATTAGCATTTCAAAGAACAATAGAAAAATATTATTTATGTTATTTAAATATAGATACAGATCTGAGAAAATAATTTCGACTAAAAAATGTAATTATGACGGATCTAAAGTGATTACTATACATATTATAGAATATTAAAATATTTTGTAACATCAAGTTAGATTTACCGACAAAAATTATAAGGATAACAATTAGATATAACGATTGAGCAAGCAAGAACAACCATCTTAATTACATTTATGATATAAATCAGTAAAAATTAGTATAATCTATAATTCACATGAATTAATTGCACTATGTAAACGAGAGTAATTATTATGCCTAAACTATAAATCTTCGGAACAGCCAGAAAAACTTGAGAGATTTTGATAGCAGATAGCCGTTAAATTTTCCATGTCGAACGAAGACTTTCCCCGTGCAACGATAGCGTGTAAAGGCATATTACTCCATTAATACACCGGCAACGAAAAATTAATTAAAACATAATTGCGGACGAGAGATAGAGAGAGAGAGAGAAAGTAGTCTTGTGTGACAAGAGAGATCGATCGAGCGATCGTGACTTAATCGGAACATAGCCAGGCCACCTAGATGCGCTGCTCCCCGGATAAGGATCAATCATCAACGATGATATCATCTTAATCAATCCAGATCTTTACATATCTTCTCCCTTCGCATAATTTCACCCGACTATTTCCTCTCACCACGCCTCTCGTCGTATATATACAGATTATTCATATAGGTTTCAAAATATTATTTAGCGTGTGTTCTTGGCAACACTCACGATTTTATTGTAATCACAACGTATCACTCGTCAACGTGCATTTCCATATTACCTTAAAAATATTTGCGATTTTTGCAGTACAAGAAATTACATTTATTTATAAATATTTTATTTGTCATAAATAATAACACGACTTAGTACAAAGTTATCCAAAAAGGTGAATTCGAATTTCTTGAATATCTCATTAAAAGTTTAAAATATTAATCTTAAAGTGCAATTTTGACGTAACAACTGATTGTAGAAATGTAAAACTATGTTATTTTTTAAAGTGTATTTTTTTAAATTTGTAAGTTTCCCTCTTTCGTATTTCCATTCTTTTCTGCGACCATTCAATCAAAAAATGACAATTCTAGCAAATAAGCTGTATTTGTTCTTAAGTTCTCATCGCGAACGATGTTGAAATGATATACATATATCGTGTACAGCAGTAGATGCAAAAGAAAAATGAAAATGAGGGATAAACGAGTTACACAGTGAGAGACAGATCGGTCCTCTGGGTCGATGTTGTAACCGCTACTCTCTGGCGTGCCTATCGTTATCGGATAATGAGCTGTCAGCAGAGATAAATTCGCAGAAGGCACAAGTGCCCACTTTGTTGCGTCGTGTAGGACACGCCTTAAGCACGCACGTCTCTATTTGTAATGCACGAACGTGCTTGTAGTGCGTGGCGCGAAAACGCAGCAAGGCAGATTTTGATAAATCGGTCCTACAAACGAGAGAGTTGTTTTCGCGTGATCACTATTGTTCTTTTGTTATTTTACTTTAAATTCACGCTTTAACGCGTTTGTCGTTTTTTCAACGTTTTATTGATCTAATATGCGTTCTTTGTTTTCTGTTTCTTGTTTTTACCGCTTTTTGCTACTTTTTGTCTTTTTGTCTCTTTTTCTATTTCTTCATTTTTTGTCGCCCGGGGTAAAAGTTAATGAACTTTGGAAGAGACAAGAAACACGATTGTGTGAGTGTCGCAAAAAGAGAAAAAGGCACGAGATAAAAATAAGAAACAGAAAGCAAAGAGCGTATTGTAGGCTTTAGAAGTTTGACACGTCGCCTTTCGTCAAATCAATCTCGGTGACGAAAATTCGTGTCCTTAAACACCCAGTAAGTTGATCTTCCAGTTTTACGCTAACTATCGTTAAAAAATTTCGTCTCACGCAGGGACCTAACACAATTTAGCGAGCACGGTAATTACGATTCAACGACAACCGATCGGATCGATAATGGTGATGAGGATAATCACGTACGAGCCGGACGATGCCGGCAATCCTGCTGATTATGACACGCCCTTATTAACCGCACTTCTCTTCCTGGAAAAGAGATTGTGGTACTTCGTTTATTCCGTAATTGCCTTCCACGATACGATGACTCTTTGTACATAACAGTTCGCGTGAACGTTCCGCAAGCAATTTATCGTTGTGTACATTGGCGTTGTAAAATCTTTACTTTTTAATTTTCACGTATATATTTTACATGTATATATTTAGTAAAATTTACCAAACGGTATTTATAACTTTCTTCGCGCGTACACACATTATCTTCATCTTGAATTCATTCCCTTCCTGCCGCTCAATGGGAGGAGCATATTAAAAACACCCGACTCATCAACTACTCAGCGCTTTCGCTATTGCCATCACAAATCGTCCTCGGAATTTATTATCACACGTCACGGCGTAGTTTTCAGCACCTCACAGACACGCGATGACGCAATTGAAGCGTGATTGCGCACAAAGCGACTTAATAAATTAGGCGAGCCACGTGCGAAGGGATCGGCGAACAGGCCTCCACGACGTTACAATTACGAAACGGTCGTTGGATAAAGACTAACGGTCTTCTCCGGGGAGGCATTCTCGACGCCCCCGCTGACACGGAAGGACCCCTGAAGGCCTGCGGGGACTAAAAGAAGCATAGAAGTCACATTAGTTAACGCCCGCTCATAAATACGCTTGCATACGACTATTAATTCTGCATGCGCACTAAGATGTGAAATAAAGGGTGATCGCTAATTTAGTTGTAAACGCACGTTTGTAATTAGCGCGCGTTTTGCCGGATGCAGTAAATCGCACGGCCGCGCGGACAAACCGCCGATATCTCTCATTTCCTTTCTGAGTATTAACATGAATGGATCAAGAGGTGTTGAAAGTGTCGCTCCTTTTTGCATTTATTATCCCTTTTATTTTGCTCATTTTATAGCCTTTAATGCTAATGCAAAAGAAACACGAACTGTAAATTGTAAAATTTTATTGTTAAATTCACGATGTCAAGATATACCCAATTTGAAATATTTTTAATCATTTTTATATATTTATTGCTCCTCAATATGTCGTTAATTTAACTAAAACAATAGAGTTAAACAATTTAGTTTAAGAAATATATTAATTTCGACTCACACAATCAAATTTTTAATTTATTATTTACTTACGATATACGGTATCATTGTGAACATAGTGAGCTCCTCACTCCCGGTATAATATTTACAATTTTAATAAATCTATTCTCGAAATTAACCTAGATTTTCTTAGTTTCGGCATATTATTCATTTCTTTTCTCTTTTTTTATTCTTTTATTTCCGTTTTATTGTAATATGTACTGTTAGATAGAATTAACATTAGATTTGTTTTCTTGATTGTGGAGGAGCTCACTGTGATTAAACATCTCTTGATCCTTTTTTATTTTTTTTTATTTATGTAATTTCATTGGCTCTGAAGAAGGCTCTGTTGATTAACTCAAGGAATTGGATTGTCATTACTTTCATATCTAACAGTGTTGCTTTAGCAAATTGTATTTGTACATACAAGGAAATAATGGTTTTGCTGAATATCTAAATATTTAATTAGATACAGACTAGAAAATAATTTTGTTGGACTATCATAATAATATGCAAGACATTCAAACTGATTACTGATAGATTATAACAATTTTTTTGTTATAAATATTATTTCTTACTATGTTTGAGTTTACTGATATTATTCCGTATCACAAAATAAAGCTAGATATTCAAAATTAATTTCCTACATAATTATTTTGATGGTCCAATAAAATTATTTTCAGATTTCCATTTAGTTACACTTTAAATATTTTAACAAAACCGTTCTTTTCATGTTCCTAAATTAAAAAAGAAATAAGAACTCGCAGCACATTTCAAAGTACGAAATAGAAAACAAAGAAACATCTATTTAAAACAAGAACTTATTGTTAGACAAATAAAACAATAATTTATCTGTATTGATAAAAATAAGATTATAATTATTAAGATCAATTAATTAATCGATTAGTTACGCTACGATTTATATATATTATACAAATTATAAAACGAAATCAGCAACAAAGAATAGCTCTATCGAACGAAACATGTTTCAGCCATTAAAACAAACGAACGGTCGCCCTTCAAATTGCTTGTCGTCTTTTTCCGACGGAAGAAGAAAGATTTACAATCCCATCGATGGTCTTATTTTCACGTAGGGCACCCACTGCGGTGCTCCAGGACAACCGAATGGAGAATCGCGCCGTGGTTCGACCGCAGGCTTTAACGGCGCGGTTCTTCGCGGTATTCTTCTACGTGCGTAGGCGCAGCGGAAGTCTTCCTCCGCAACAACTTTCCTCGGTCGAAGATAGGAAGTATACCCTCGGAGAGATAGCTTGTCTATGTGCTATGTGGCTCTTTGCAGAAATAATCGAGTAACCTCTGTAAGGATAGTCCATAGGCGTGGTTGTAATAAAAACGCCATAAAGAAACTGTAATCGTATAAGGAAATGTAGAACACCTTACTATTATAAAAATTATAATGTTATAATTAGCCGAAAATTAAAAGGATTAATGAACAATTTATGAAAACATTTTCTCAATCAACTGGAATTACTATGTAAGTGCGCTGAAACGTGATTACCAACGCGGCATTCGAAAAATTTGCACTTTCTAATTTGAGGGCGCCGACCAGTTTGAGTTACCGCAATTCGCTGAAGGCGTTCCGTACCTCCGGGCCGAGAAGCCGCATTTTATTGAGGCTGCCACCGGCGTTTTCGATAAAACGCTACCTTCCGCGCACGAGCAAAAACTCGTGTTTTACGAGTTCGTTAAATCCGGTTGTAAGTTTCTGCATCTTGGACTCCCAGTTTCGACGGAGGCTAACGAACGTAGGTGGTGCGAGAAGCATTTTTTACGGCTGCCCAGTGGAGCCCGCATGGGTGGATTGCCCAATCGAAAGTAGCACAACAAAGTTTTTCAGGGTGAAGCGAACGATTTCGCACGACACTTTAACGACACGCTCGCGATAACGCGCAGCTGCGTGGGCATACGCATTATAGGCGTGCGATAGGAAGTCTTCCTCCACGAGATTGATCCTCAACTTGTTCCTTGCGTATAAAGCTCGTATCATTCTTGAGAAAGTATTCCCATGCATAGAAAAATATGTCATCTCTTTTTTTTCATCTTTTTGTCTTTATCGGAAAATAGAATGATGTTGCTTTATGATGAAGTATTAAGAAACTGAGTATTAAAAATTTTATATCATGCGCTTTAGACAATATCGCTACTTACATCTTCTATAGATATTTATACCTGTAGGAGGGTTATATCTATTTTATTTATATTTATGATTGTGTAACTTATAATGAGGTGTACATATAATAATAACAATAATAATAATCTTTATTGAAATGCAAATAAATAACAAGAGAGGTACAAATGAATGTATAAAATAATGTATAATATAAGAAAAATGCACTTCAAAAAATGAGTTTCACATTCTGCTGTCTCTATAATACATTTCGATTGAAAAATATAATAATTTGAAATATAAATTAAAAAGTAATAATATTTATACATACTTACATAAAATTTATCCAGTATGAGTCATACCTATGTTTATGTGAGCTTTAATTAATTCAATATGTGTACTTTTTCAACCTTAATTAAAAAAAGGACTCAAATTTAGAGTTGAAATATCTGCATTAAATTTCATTTGGTAGATACGTTCCAACTGTTGTACGAATTATATCTTATCATCTTATGAATATATGATTTATGCGCTATCAACTGCGGAGGCTCACATAGGCGTTGCCTTGTATTCAATTTATTCTTGAAAGCATAAATATTATTGATTTAATTAATTTTATTATAATTTAATATATTATACACGCGGACAGAACAATTTTATTGAAGTATCTAAAATTTTAGCTAGATACAGATTTGAAAATAATTGTGGTTAGACTTTATTTTAATCACGTAGAATGCTCAAGCTTATTTATTAAGATGTTAAAATTTTTTTGGAGCATATTACACGTCATGCTTGATTCTTCTAATTATTTTTATGATTCGACAAAATTATTTTCAGCTACTTATTTATCTAAATCTTTGGATATTTGAGTAAAATTGTTTTTTCTGTATAAAATTTCATTCAATGGAAAATAATTTTTAAAGAAATCACGTGTCATGTAATATTCTTTCATGTCAAGTTTTAATTAGGAATACGTATATAAGAGAAATACCTGATTTCTCAATATTCTTGTGCAAATAATTTTGGATACTTTTTTATATCGTCTATGCGGCATTATGTATTAGCATGCCGAGAGAATTAACTTTGTGCGTGCTGGCAGAATCGACGAATCAAATTTACTGTGCGACATCTTGCATCTTGTATGCGTAGATCGCACGCAATAACTTATGCAGCACGCGTTGCCTCAACTCGCGTCAGAATCACCAGGATCCATAGATCACCTTAATGCTGTCGCTACGACGGCTCGTAAATCATGGCGATCCACCCACGCGGTGATCGGATCGATAAGAAATCTCCGCGAGACTGGCAGACGATCTGAAACATGGCTTCCTAGTCATGTCGTCGAGAATAATAATGCATCAAGATTTCTGACAGTTTCTACATATTTCCTTTCATTTACTTTTTTGTTTTTTATTTGAGATTTTAATATAAATTTTATTCGATGTGGAAAAAAGAAAAAAATATCCCTATATCCTTGTATTATTTTTTTTTTTATCTGCGCTAAGACACCTTTTTATTTTTAACCATCATTTTACAAAATTATATTCGTTCTCGATATATCGTTAATTCTTTTTAAATAATAGTATCTCGCCTTCATCGAGTATAACATTAAACATATATGTTTATGCAATCACATTATGTAAACCGACTGCTTGAAAGCTATTCGTAGTATATTTTTTCGGCGCGCGAAGGGACTCGAGAGCGTGTCTGGACCATCGAGACTACTGCTCTGGTCCAGGCTGATTTTTTCTTTTACCCGAGACTCTTGCGTCACAAACGATTAGACTCTCCTTCTCTCTCTTTCTCTCTCTGCGCATCAAAAGGCCATCGTTAAAAACAAATTTTCGACACCCTTGTCAGTCCCTGGCGGATCAAAATAGAAGAATTCTCTGTTTGATCATCGAACACGCGTAAACATTCCTGACTGCGAATTGAAGTGAAGTGGCGATGGAACTTTCGCAAACAGCAGGCGTGTTGTAAAGTAATTCATTAGCGCAACAAAAAGACATCACTTAGCATCTGCAATAATTCGTGAATAGTCTTTAAACAGTTAAACGTTTATCTAAAGAAACTGTGTTTTAGAGAATAATGAAAGAATATTAAAAAACTACAATTTTTATTATTTTTAATGTTAATGTTTTACAAAATTATTTAGGTACCTATTTCATTGTTCTTGAGAATTCCTTCTTTTCCAATTTTAATTTTAGAATTAAATACTTCGGCATTAAAATTCAAATCTTTAAAATTAAAACGTTATATATCAGTTTTTTGATATCTTCTTATTAGAGAATACAATTCTAATCTAGTGAAAATATTGTTTTAACTAAGACGTGTGAATAATCAAACTGAAAGATTTTCCTTTAAGTCGTTATATGAAAAGTAAATACGTGTGCAGCTCATAAAACACACAGTTTGTCCATAATAGTACCGGTTATAATCGTTGTATTCGTGTGTATGCATGTAATTTTGCCGGCCGTACATTCACATCTACAATCGTGCTTTTGCGGAGGAAAACTTAGGTGCCTGCCTCTCTTAACGAAGGTATATGTCAACGTGTTTTGCACACAGTCCATCTTATCTCTTCTTCACAATACTCGAGACGTTTGCACATCTGTCCCATTAACATTCTTATTATGATAATCATAGAATGAGACCCATGCCCATACATGTGAATATAATTTGTATTTGCATTATTGTTAAAAAAGTATGGAATATATATTAAAAATTATTAAAAGAATATGAAATATATAAATTGTGCTAAGTTTTACGAAAGATCTTGGATTAGAACGTTCATTTAAACTTACCATTAGAAAGAAGTAATATTGATAAAACAAACAATACAATTCCTTTTCGTAGCATTTTTTTAATTTTAAAAGACATGCGACTACTTGTTATTTTTTTGTTATTCTTTTATTATGTTTTCTTGTTATTATAAAAATTTGTAATATTTTACGTGGCGCACTGATTTAAAAAATTGCAATATCTTATAACTAGCAAAAAAGGAAAATTTTTTCATTGCAGTTGCAATGTGAGTTTCATCTGGTAATAGTGTATTTTAAATGACAGTCTCTAAGCGGCATGATTGATAGTGTTATTATAAATACTTTTTGTTATAAATACTAGATAATAATTAGCGCTTAGAGTGACCGCAATACTAGTAGCAAGATTGGCGAGAAAAGATCCTGCGAGGACTTGATTAGATGGTAGACGAAGAGATCGATTAGTGGGTGGCTCATTCGGAAAGAAGAAGAACAAAGAAAGGAGAGTAAGTGCTGAAATTGCCATGAGATTACCTGCCAGTTAACCGTAGGCTCGTTTTATGGATCGATATCCCTTCGATGAGTGGCCAATACACGCTTTCCGTACCTCTCGGATTTCAGCATGTAATACACGCGAGATACATACCGACATTTTCTTTACGTAACTAGCAAAATTGCAAGCCCATTTCAGGAATGCGATACATTTTTTTAGACTTAATCGTGCAAATTGATGACTACAGATACGAAAATAGAATTGCGATCAAGTTCTTATTGATGCTTATATAATATGCTATAATGTCACAAAGAAAAAAAAAATTTGTACATTTACAAAAAGTTACAAAATTAAAATTTTATATATATATATACACACACATATATTTATATGTTTCTTATTGTCAATTGAAACAAGAGATCTGACTTATTTCTTAATTAAACAATCAAATTAGACAAATTCAGGAAAAACTTTAGTAGTAAATCATGACAGGGACCGGATAGGATCGCTTGGATAAATGAATGATATCCTCGAGTGTGTAACACGAGGGATTTCGTCGGTATTAAAGATGGCGCCAAATGAGTTCAAGTGGATGAATTTGGGTCGAGGAGGTATCTTCGAGGCGCGCCGCAGAATAAACATCTGGTATAATAACGTTGCTTATGATATTTTAAGACAAATGTAATCTCGTCTCAATATTTTCTAATCAGTTATTTTAACTAAAGATACGAAATTAAGATTTATTGTTACTGAGTGTTTATACTATTATATAATATAAAAGAAAAATGACAAAACTAGAACACCATAGATTTTTACTTTGCCGGCGATAAGAAGTGACATATTAAATAATTGGATTAAATAATCGACTGACGTAATTTGCCATTAATGTACTCCATTAATTATATGATAAATGGGCGCTCTCTTTGCGGCTTATCGTGTTTATGTATTATAATCAATCAAAGTATAAGGCGCGATAAACACGACACGTCGCTGATGCGACACGGAAAACCGTGGCGATCGTCGGCATGCGATGTCTCATAAATCATTCAGCAATCGTTGCTAATACTATCACGACGATTATGTACCTCATCATGTAGGCGTTTTTTAAAATTATTATTTTTCCGCGTACTCATTTATCACGAATGATCAAAATGATCATGTTACTTTCACAAGCGATTTCGTCTTCGATTCTCAAGAATCTCATAATTTCTCTGAAAGTCATCTCGAAATTTTCTCTCTCTTAAATAAAAATAATAAGGTTTCTGATAATTAAAGATTATAAAAATAAAAGGGCATGCAAGTCAGACGCGGAAATTAGTATGCAAAGTTATTAAATATAACAAATTTAACGAAAACGAAAAAATTTTGGCTCAATTTTTTGAAAAGACTCAGAATCTTTTTATTTTCACTAAATTCGTGTTATATTTGAATTTGAATTTATTATAAAAAATATACATTTGACTCAATTTTAGCCATCTTCGAAATAAATAATTTTTATAGCGAATTTAATGGAAACGAAACACACATATGTAACTTTTTGTTTCCATAAAATTCGCTATATCTAATAACTTAGCTCGCTAATTTCTGCGCCTGACTTCTAAATAGCCTTTTCTATTTTCGTCTCTTTCTCGTTATGTATAATTATAATACATACAGCTGAGTTTTATCTGCGTTATAATCACCGTATTACGATGCAATGGATGTACATTTTCAAGTACGACAAAGTCGCCTCGCGATAATTTTGCGATCGGGATATGTTTACGAGTCGCGAAGTAACAACGGCCTTGGGAAAAGGATCGTTCGCGCGATCAAATTCTACGATCGTTTCACGGTACGGAAACAGCGGCAGTCACGGCTGTGTCGAAACGAGACAATCTTCAGTACACCTCGCGACTCGTCGAGATATTCGCGACACAAATACGACGTTCCTATACGGCATCTTCTTTTTTTCCTCACGCACTTTCGACAATGGACGCATTCATAAAGCGCGATACGTTCGAAAGCTGTACACCACGGCGGATTCCTTTTTCGTACGATGACGTTTCATTCGCTCCGCTCACAGGCTGTGCCAGCTGCAATTTAATTAATTCAATTGTTATCATTCAAAGAATTATAAATGCCTGCCAAATGTGTTCGCATTATGCGTTAATATTTACGAGCGCATTCTTTCCATCAGATTGAAAAAAATTAAATTTCACTTATAGGTACATATATTTTTTAGGCCAGTAGGTATCAATAGTCAGTTCTTACTTTAAAACTGTCTTGAATAATGTCTCAAGATGTTACAGCTCTCTCTGGTTCGTGACATCTTAAGATTGTGGTATTTAAGAATAGTCCTAAATACATTAAGAAAAATGTTCGATTGAATTAATTGAAATTCTGATTAAAGATAGACAAATCAGAATTTTTTGATTAAAATACTAGAATTCTAATTGAGATAACCGGAATTCTGATTGATTAGAATCTTCTGGTTCATCTAGCAAAACATTCATTTTCAATCAGACATTCTTTTTCAGTATATAAAAATCAACTGTGAATACCGACTTTAGACTGCGAAAAGAAGAATATTCCGCTAAATTAATAGTTTGTTATACACAAATTTATTATATAGTAAGACGACAAGAGGGCATTGACTTATTAAAAAAAATTCTTTTCAATTTATCACAGACGACAACCGTCGCGGAAAGGATGTATGCGAGTTAAAAGGCTGCCGCGTTCGAATCCATGAATAAAATTTGCATGGCGAAAGCATGAAATAGATTCCGTATAAGTTTACCACGTTAAGATTTATAAACCCGATTGAACTTCAGGGAACGTTGAAGATTGCACGGACTTTATGGACTAACGTTTATTCGCAAAACATTTTCTTAAGCGGAATTTTCTTGTGCAAGCTTATTTCATTACTGTCACAACGAAAAGGGTAATGCCAATAACGAGACTCGCAATGATGCCGCCATTAATGATTAATATCAGTGACCCCGCTGTGACTGCAACGAGTGCACACGTTGGTGGAAAAATTTATTGAATCGCGCAACGAATCGTTTCTGACAGTGTATGAAAATTTTATCATATTCTAACGAGCATAATTGTTATAAATGCACGATTGCATTTCGTAATGATTATAATCGAGAATTGTGAACGATATTATTTTTGTGAAGTTCGTGTTATTTTTACACAGCACTTTGGAATTAGATATATAATTGCACTAAAATGTAGTGCCTACAGCAAAACTATTTAATTAAAACATTTTTAATAGCAACTGAATGTATTGTTTATATCACCAAAAATTAAAAATTTGCTTTGTGAAATACATTTTTCTGCTTTGTAAATAATAAAAAAAATATTTATTTATATATGTCAACTAGATAATTTAGTTTGCATAAAACTATAATTTTATTTAATACATTTTAATCAAGAATTTCTGTTTGATACAAATTTTATTGTTGCAACAAAAGTTTAGTTCTACATTAGTAATACAAAACAGTATTCTTATAAGTAGACCTTTACGCAACGAAATACTTAGTGGAGTTCTATCACGCCATCCTTAATCACTTATATGACGTAAAAAGGCAGTAAAATCACGCGGTGATTTATTTCTAAGATTACCGACGATTTTATATGGAAGTATTAGTGTTATTCTGAACCTTGCGTTCGTGAAATGTATATTTTACTTGCGTAAAGATCCTTTCGCATGATTTAAAATAAAGAAGCTGTTAACGATTCATCTTCGAGTCTCCGGCTTCAAGTACTCGTTTATGCTCGGCATTTTCTCGCGTGTCGTTCGTTAAAAGGGTGCCTAAAACCGATGCCGCAGTAAAAACGCCTTTTACAGCACCGTCGACGTCGAGATATACTTTCAACGGCCGCAGTAAAATCGCCGCGAGCAACGCGCATGAAGTATGTACAAACAGCTACTTAAATTCTAAAGCAGATTTACCGCCGATCACCGTAAAGATTGCCCCGATTTGCATGAGAAGTGACGTTTAAACGGCGCGTTCTGTTGCGTGGCATTTCTGACCGAACGTAATTACGGCTGTGTTCCCGGTACATGCAGGTATAAACATGATTCTTGATGCATGCTTGTGTACTTTTAGACGCGCAATATCATTGCGATACTTATGACCTTCGCTGTAAAATTATATGTACATATATGTCCATTGCTTAGCGATCGGAATTGTAATTTCACTAAACGTTCTTAAAAGCAAAAGCAGTTACTCCCTTACTCCTTATCATGGATGTATATATGTAAAATGATATGTTTTAATTGTTAGTATAATTAATAATTAATTTTATTCAGATTTGAATCTGGGGCAGACTCTAAACACAATTTAATTTCGCACTTAATAATGTACAGATTTAATTCTTCGCAAATTGGACTTTGAAAACAGTCGATCGTTTTGATTGTAAATTCTGAAATAATAAGTAAAACACGATCCGACTTTAATAACAGTAAAAACTCATTGTTAAATCTTTCACAAGTGTACAAAAGTTTTTTCAATAATCTGCACTAAAAGTTCAAGGACTCAGTTGATGAAAAGTGTAAAATCCCACATAGTCGACGGAGGGTTAAATTTGCGGTGATTATATATTGTATAAACAAAATGTGTAATATAAATTTATTGAACACTTATCCTATTATCTAGATATCTAGATAAGGAATTTATTTTGCTATAATAAAAATAATTATCTACTTAGATATGAAAATTCACAACTACTCAAACATGAGGGATTGCTAAAATTTCTCCAGAATTGCAGTGATCTGCATAACGAGATGCCACCGCGAAAAACCGAAGCTCAAGATATACAAACAGGTACTTAAATACCAAAACGGGATTTATTATGGATCACCGCATAAACTTCCC
Source organism: Cyphomyrmex costatus (assembly GCF_001594065.2). Lineage (NCBI taxonomy): Eukaryota > Metazoa > Arthropoda > Insecta > Hymenoptera > Formicidae > Cyphomyrmex > Cyphomyrmex costatus. The sequence goes on from NW_017280270.1 coordinate 162,704, forward strand.
CCGTTTTGCATGACAAGTATCCCAATAAAAGCAGACCGAATCGCGCATGAACCGAAAGCGACAAGTTGACAAGCGAGTCTTGTTCGCTATGATATTATCACACTTGTTCGCGCGGCGAAAATTATAGCACGCTGCACCTCGGAAACGTCAGGCAGCGTAAAATAACGATCGCTAAAATTTTGTTCCACGTCAAACGAGAACATTTATATCCACCTGCATCTGGGGGGGTAGGGGGGGGGGGGGA